>NC_089142.1:14829672-15135172 GCF_009819655.1 Sylvia atricapilla
ATGATAAGATGAAAATTAAGTATGTTGAGATTGCAAAAGAGCAACAGCTTGCTTAGAAATGCCTGTACTCAAGTAACAGCCATCCAACAACTATTTTAAAAGACCAGACATTTCTTTTTTCCCATTTTTTAAATGAAACTAGATGAGAAGCAATTGAAATATTCAGTTAAAAGCCTGTCAATGCCAGCTTCTGTTTGTAATATAACATAGATTACTAAGACGTTGATTCAGTATAATTAATAGTATGTAAGATAAAATCTATGAAATAGCCATATCATAAATTCACATAAAAATCTGAATATTAAAAAAAAAGCTTAAGAAAGCTAAATAAAAAAATAAAAGTACTAAGAATTTCTCATGTCTCACCAGGTAATATAAATTTAGTTCTCACTTATAAAAAGTTATTGAATCCAACTTTAATAAGGTCTTTGCTCCCCTTGTGTCTTAAATGACAATTTAAGGATACATTTGCAAAAGCAGCACACTCTAAAAGTCATTGCATGACTCTTCTGGCTAATAAAATCAAGGTAACCTTGGTACAACATTAAAGCAGTCAGTGTTAATGGATTACAGGGTTTTAAGCAATCCTGCTGCAGAGGCATCCAAAGCACTGCAGGAATGTGGTGGTGTTCCCCTGCACTAGGTTTCAGTCCAGGACTTCTCCATCTCAGTAGGTGGCAGATCATTCAGATTATGGCCTGTTTGGATTGCTCTTGCCATGGAGAGCTAGAAACATTGCAAAAAGCAGACAGAGACAGTGACTGAGGCTGGGGGAGGGCACTCCATGCCAGTCATACCACAGAGTGACCCAGGGATGAGCAAGAGCACCATCCTCTTAGACGGGTGCAGGAGGCATCAAAACTCGGTCACAGAGGGACAGACACAAGTGCACAGGAGGGTCTGGTGCTTGGCATGCTCTGCCTGTACTTTGTGAGTGTGTTCTAGCATGTGGGTGCTAGACCAAACACCAGTGCTGGGGAGTGGACATTTCTCAGACCACTGAGTGGCCAGGAGCTGCATAACTTAAACCCCGTCTTCAGTGGACTCAGCAGGACCCATTCTGCTGGGTGCTGAGTTTAGATACAAGGGGCACATACCTGAAAAAAAGAAAGATAAATTCAGTCACAGAGCCAGTTAACAGGAGAATGAAGAATAAAATCTGATCCTCTCGCTCCAAGGCAGAGATCCATTGCCAATGGTTTCCACTGTATATTTTCCACAGACCCCCAAGAACCTTCATACTATTTCAACAGATCTTAAAAAATCAACAAAAGCTATTGCCACAACAGGCTGAGGCTCACACCTCTAAGATAAGCATCCTTTGGGGACCCCTCACTTCAAAAGAGAACACAAAGATCTGCTGCATTCAGCCCAACAGCTCCTGAATCACTGCAACAGTTGAGCAAAGGCTTGTTCTGATGCTGTGGACTGACTCAGCTAAAGGCAGCATGGCATTACACTGCCTAATGGGAAATGAGCCACTGCCAGCACAAAGGCAGTCCAGCACAAGGCTTTATAGCAGACAATTTACTATTTCCATCCTTATTACACCAAGGTGTCAAAGGAGATCCTGAAGATGCAATGGCAGCAGTTAGCATGCTAATGGCTGCACTCATTTTCAGCATCCTACAAACCACTCATATTGGGAAAAAAATTGCAGCCTGCTTTGGTGTTAGCACTTTGCAATGAAATCCTCACCTTTCCCTCTCTTGCTTGGAGCACTGTCTTGCTAGAAATTGTACAGCCATGCCTGGCTTCCCACATTTCTCACATCTTTATTATTCCAGCAGGCTGGGGTCACTTGGTTTGTGAGGGCCAGCAATTCATAAGCCCTTACCTTGCTCCGTGGAAAGCAAGGTACCAGTTCATGATGGCACAAAACCCACACTGGCACTGCTCTGTCATACACAGGCTTTGGAGCTTTGCAGGGAAATCCATTAACCATGTGCATTTAGAAGAGACACAATTACTCTGCCTGTAACTGCACCTTGGTGAGTGATCCTGCAGCAACACCAAGGACATTCACTAACTATCACCACTCTGGGCCTCCATAAGGCACAATGTGATGTCTCTTCACTCAGTTGTGCAGCACATTGCCACAAAAGAAAGTGAAGGCAGCTTCTTCCACGGACTTTGTAACTGCAGTTGTAAAAGAAAAAAAAACAACCAACCAAACCAACAAACAAACAAAAAACCCAAACAAAACAACAAAAAAATCCCACACAAAAAACACCCCAACCAATCAAACAAAAAAAAACCCACATAAAACTCGTAATTAAATAAGTTACTTCAAGACAGAGATCTACCCACATTAGTAGCAGATTTAACATTAAATTCTTCTGGGGATGAGGGAAGTGTTCATACCAGCCAACAAAGCACCTCTGAGTCTCTGCTTTGCCCTTACAGAGAGGAGGTAACCACATCCACCCACAAGAGGGGCCAGAAAGGTTCATTAACTGGTGGTTACACAACATTTTCACAGGGAAGCCATGTGTTTACAGTTTCATTTTGTCATAATTAGGGTCACATACTAAAGCACTGTCTCCAGGACTTTAAAACCCCATTTGTGTAAGGGGCATTTCACAAAACTCAGAAAAAAAAAAAAATTCCTTGCTATTAAGCAACATATTATTCCCACATACATACACTCATGTCTTACAGATGCCCTGACATGTCTCAGAAGAAGCAGGTAGTAGGCAAAAGCTTTACTTGCTCATGACTCAATGACATTAAACCAATTTTAACTAATTCTCCGATGCAGGGAGCACTATTTACCCCACTGCTAAAAAAAAAAAAAGAAATTTAAAAAACGTTTTGCCTTCATTGAAAACAAGCCTGGTTCAGGTGGCTATCTGAACACAAAAATAGAGGAAAGGCAGATGGATTACTGTCCTCTGGGATAAACCAAATATATTTTTCAGGACTGGTCAACAGAGATTACAAAGCTGTGCTGTTCATCGTGTGACCTGAGCTGTGATTTCGCTGCAATTGTCACTGACCCCAGGGTGAGGCACTGGTCTCTCTCCAGCCCAAGGCACCTGAGCAGATGTGACAATGAGCTTCCATATGGTCTGTTAATGAAGGTCACTAAAGCCTTTTAGCAGATACATGTTTTGATATCTCTTGTACAAAACCATGTTTCCATTTCATCACTGTCAGATGGTATTTGAGTGTTAATACCTAGAAATACCTGAGGCACTTGACCTCCTTCTTCTCGGAATTTCACCCTGTGTTTTGAAAACAGACTTGACTTCATGCCCTGCTGAAGTGTTGCTGACATTTCCTGACATCCTGGAGCTGGCTAAACAGGGACAAGAGCCTAGAGGAAGAAAAGGATAGTTTTTTGGAGAGATGATGTCCTGGTGGTATTATACACACATATTTAAAATAAAGGGCATAAAAGGGTTATTTAAGGTCATGGCTGGGGTCACAGTAATAAACAGTTCAGGTGATACCTTAAGTTTTAGTTTTCATGTTTGCAGATTCTCTGCTGCCCAGGGATGTAGTTCTGAGCCTCATACTAAGTTCCAGTAAGCTCTCTTCACAAAGTAGGTAGACAAAACAAATCCTTTCTTTTGCGGAGAACCAAGGACACCTTTCAGGCCCAAAAGCACAAACAGTGGACTGAAGGGAGGGACATGAAGGATGGGACTGCACAACCTGAAGCTGTAATTGGACAATTAAACCCCAATATGCAAATGGACCGAAACTTATAAAAGTGTAAGATCTCATGACCAGGGTGCCGTTTTTGTGACTATTCTTGGTCCATCCACAGTGCAGCCTTGGTTGGGCTCCTGTCCTGCCCAGGGTGGATCCTGGAGGCTTTTCAATAAATACCTACTTTATTCTCTACCTCTGTCCAGTCTCTGTTTCAGGTCAGCCTTCCAAGGCATCACAGGCCTACAGAAAGTCAGAGCAATGGCAGAAGAAACTCACATGTGAGATTAAAGGTAATGAGTACATCATGTGACAGATTCCATAATTTTGTTTGAAATTATTTTTGTACGCAGAGCACTTCTGCTCCCTGTGGTCTTCCCCCATAAAATACCCCCATCTCCCCTGGTCTGCTTAGGTTTTTAACCTTCAGCTACACATAGGTGACAAATCCACCAAGTCTATAATTTATGCATATGTGTATCTACTCCAAATTTCTGTCAGATCCAGAGGAGATTCAGAGAGTCCATCTGTGCACGTAAATAAGGCTGGGCAGGGCTTGTCTATGACCAGGGGCCACCTGACACAGCCTGGCCACCTCTCTACAGCTTCATTCTCTTCACAGCAGTCTCCAGTCTGAGAGCTAAGGGTGTAAAGCTGACCTCCCCAACACCTGTGGAGGGCAAGGAAAGGATGGACATTTAAAATGAATAATAACTGATAGATCTGGACACAAAAATGAGTATTGGGAGTAATCCTGAGCAAAGAACCTGAGCATTTCAGGTGAATAAGGCAGCACCACCATTGAGCTCAGTAGTTTCTACTCATCAGGAGCTGGGCCATGTGCTGTTTTCCCCCTGTGCAGACAGGCTGCATGCACAATACACCCTCCTCTCCACGTGGAATGTGATTGCCCAAGCAGTCCCAGAGCTGGACTTGGTGGTCCTCATTGATCCTTCCAACTGAGGATATTCTGATTCTGATTGCAGTCATGGGCTGGTGTCAGTGCTCTACTCAATCACAACACTCATGACTCTTCTCAGAGGAGCTCAGCAACAGGACAAGAGCCACACACTGGAACAAGGGAAATGAGTTTTTACTGTAAATGTGGTCAGGCTCTGGAGCAAGCTTCCCACAAAGGATGTGGAGTCTCCATCTTAGGAGATACTTAAAAGTGGACAAGACCCTGAGCAGCACAATCCGGCTGGCCCTGCATTAAGCAGGGGGTTGGACCAGGAGTGACATCTCTAGGACATCTCAAATGGTTCTGTTTTCCCATGTGGAGGTTCAGTTTGCTGGAGTCTCTGCTCCTCCATGAGCTGGAAAAAAAAAAAAAAATCTTCCTTGCCAGCAGTAGCAATTTGCCCATCTCCATTCCTAGTGAAGCTACTCCATGTTTGCAGATGTCAGAAGATTTTAGAAAACCCAAACCCTTGGATCTGTGACCCATATTTCTGGGGAGTTCAAGGGAACAATCCTGTGTCTCCTCCTTCCCCTTTTAATTCTCAGCAGCACAAAGATGAAAGCAATGCCAGTCCCAGAGCTCCCATACCTCAGGCCTGCCTTCTGGGAAAGCACAGCTTGACATTTTTAACCACATGCTGAAAGGTACATTGTACATTAGCTACAGTCTGTACAGGTGAGCATTTTTATAAAGGGAATGTTTTTTACAACTTCCTTGCCATTAATCCCTTCAGATGTGAAATACCAAAAATTATACAAGTTCTTTCAACTGGAAGAATGCTAAGGCTTCCTCTGAGGTAAAAGCACCCAATTTTGCACATTAAAGACAGGGTAGATGAAAGGAAGGTATCTTCACAAGTGATCTCATCCTGTTGACTCCACTCTTCGAAGATAAAACCCTGGGAAGCCCTGCCCTGCCTCAGGCCACTCAGCTCCAGTCCCACCTCCACTCCATCCAAGAGATGGATATGCTCTATCACAGGCCAGCTTCAGAAACCTTTGTAACAAACTCACCTTGTCTATGGGTTTGGTTAGGACACACATTTGCTAGCACCAGGATAGGTCATGCATTCCCTGGAGGCACTGGGCAGAACCCCAGCACAGCCATCAGGACCAGCACAGCCATCAGGATGTTATTCCGTGGCTTGTGCCAGAAAACCCAACATTTCCCAAATGCATGTCTTTATCCCAGGTCATCTGTGAGGCATGTGTGTAGCTCAAGTCTGAGGTGGGCTAAGGGCAGAGGGACTGCCAGCACAACCCAGCCTTCAGGGGACAGGTACAGTGTCTCAAGTCACAGGAGCTTACATTTGCCCTTGACTTTGCCTCCCTTGCAGGGTTCCAGGCTCTCAGGCTGAACAGAAAGCAAAGGTGTGAGTGTCAGAGAAGAGATGTCCCTGGTCACAGACATCTTCAAAGTTCAACTTGGCAAAGTGGACCAACAGCAATGCTGGATGTCATGGCTGCCTTTTGCTCTCTGGACAAAGCATTACAAGGCTGCAGCACATCTGTGCTGGGCAAGCAGCTGGGGAAGTGTTCCTGTAGCCCCTTGCCTTCTTCCAGGCTGGGATAGCGCAAAAGCCACAGGAGAACTGGGTGCTGTCCAGGCAGCAAATCAGTTTCTGCTGTACAAAGCCAGTCCTGTCACCTGCCTGCTTCCCTATACCCTGTCTGGTGCCACCCCAGGCTTGTGCAGGTCTGCTGAGGTCCAAGCCCAGCAGCCCCTGTAACTCTGCTCCAGTCAGGGACTCAGTGCTGCAGCTGAAATCCTGTAGCCTGACAAACACTGGGAATCTCAGCTTGTCCAAGGTCAGCCAGCCTTCAGAAACTTCAATCTTGTCCTCACTGAGGGTGAGAAAAAAATCTTCACAAACCTGGAACAAGAACAAAGTTTCTGCAGGAAGGGGAGGTTCCTCTCTTGCTGATAAGCTTCACACACCCACAGGATCTCTGCAGAGCTCTCCTGCTTCCTTACCCTCTTGTGTTTACCCAACAGAGTTAGAGGCAGCCACCTCTACGGGCCACCCACCGTGAATACTGGGACAAAGAGAGGAGAAAGACAGGACCAGGAGCCTCAGCAGGGCTCTCTGCAGGAGAGCAGCCCACTGGGGATGGAGCAGAGGTGTGGAGTCCACAGGGGATCCCTGTTCAGAGATATGCTGGGGTTGGGAGTCACAGTGGGAAAGGCCAGGGGGAAGTCAGAACTGAAACAACTAAGCTGGGACAAACTCAGAAGGGGCTGAGTGGAGTCAAGGGTGGCATTTATGCTACCAATGATGTGAAAACACCTCGAAGACAGCTTGAGTCATCCCCACTTCGGTAACTGCATCCATGCTGTGGCCACTCACTGACTGGAATTTGGAACTTGAGTAGTAAGTCACTCGTGGGAACACAGCACTATCAGGTGGACACCAGCTCATCTGCATTGTGCTGTGTCTCGCCTGCTGTGGAGCTTCCCCCCCTCCACTGCAGGTGACAGTGATTCTGGCCTTTTTCCTCATCTGGCCACAGTTTGAGATCACAGAGGGAAGAAAGGGCTGTCTTATGAGCACACAAGCTGCTCACATGGGACATACCGTCACACTCCAGCTGTGCACAGCTGCCTCTCCAGCGTGCAGAGACACTCGGGCAGGAGCCGCCTGCAGCTGCTGCTGGTGGAAGTGCTCCCATGGCCTGAGCCCTCTGCACTCCCAAAGGTAAGACAGCAGGAAGGCAGCATGGTGAGAGACACGAAAGACAGCTCTTCGCTGGGCTGGGTCTTTGTTCTTGTGTTTTTGAACAAAGCAGAGCCCATCCCTTGAAATGTGGGAAGCGGGGAGAAAAGTGTTTACTGGCAATGCTTAGATTGCAGTAAAATCCAAGATGTATTGAAAGGACACTCCTTAAAAAATATGTTTTTATATTTAAACATCTGTTCTCAGCAGGTTTTTTTGTGAATTAGATGAGTCAAGCTACAGCCCTGGGCCAAAGCCCAGCTCCATTAATTACACAGGGGCAACCTCCCTCCCTCCTCCAGCTGTGGCTTCCCCACTGCATCCTGGCCCAAAGCTGTTGTAGGATGGTTCTTCAGTCAGTGAGTTGGTCTCTTCTGCAGCAAAGCACTCACCTTTCCAGCTCATCTCAGCCTGGAAGGTATGTCCAGTGTGAGGCAGCACCTTGAGAAGGAGCAGAGATGAAACAGGTTTAGGAACATTAACTTCTAACCCTCACCTTCCAACTCAACCTCATGGACTTTTCTTCTCTGCATCTCAGTGGCCTCTCTCTTGCAGTTATTTTTCTCTGGGGAACTTGTTGGAGGCAAAGCAAATTTCCTCCTCCCACTCCCTGTTTGGGTTCCCAGACAGACAGCACTGGCTCTGTGCTCTTTTCTTATGTCCAGCTTTTTCCATCCACTGAATTTCACAGCACATCAGCTCAGGATATGGCACAGACCCACCAGATACAAGGTCGCTGCATCAAAGCAAATACCTGAAGAACTGTTAACATTATAAATAAATTTTTCAGAAGGTTTTGGGTTAGAACTGCAGGAAAACACAAGTTTATCTGGGTAAATGTTTGGAAAGCCAAGTGATGGATGTTGGCTCTGCTTTAAGGAGGTACACGTTGCCTTTGCTACACACAAGTTAATGTTAGAAAGGCAGATTAATATATAAACTTGTTCACTGAAGGGTAACACCAATACAACAATTTAGGATGGGGAAATGAAGGTTTTCCTGCTTGTTCCATTGAGACTAAATCTTGCTGTTTTCTTCTCAGACCATGGCAAAAGCTGCCTAAGCTAGTTTGAAATCTAAACAACCTTCTGATGGACATTCACTGGACTTCTAACAAATCCACAGTGAAAATCTGTACCAAGATCTCCAGGCTCTCTCCAAACATGCCATGGTCTTCTCATGGTGCAAGATAGGAATGTCCAGGTCCTGGTAGTGGTCAGCCAGCATCTGTGCCATAGTGGAAGACAGCCAGGAAGAGGCAGCATCTCCCCATGCCACATTCCAGGGAAGAGGATACCCTGTGAAGGATGCCTGGGAAGCATGGAAGAAATCACCCTCTCAGTCAGCAAGCAAGAGGGAGAGATCCATTCTGACATCATGTATTTTAACTTTGAATTTTAATCCTTTTTATGGTTAATACAGGTGTCCACCAAAAAACCCTCATAGATTTCCTGAACTGTTACGACAAGGGACTGCATCTATTTCTGCTGAAGACTTGATAAAAACACAGCAAGTATTAGGAAAGAAAACTAAATCTAAACACATGTGCTGAGATATTTATTGTTATAAGCTCAGCTCCTTCAGTGAACTAACTTCAAATAGCTTAGAAAATTTCTGGTGGGATCAAAACCGTGGAAAAACCCAGCTCCCCAGGTTTTGTTTTGATTATTCTATGGGAGGGAGCCTGTTATTTTACCCAGCAAGGAAACTCCTTGTGTTTGGCTCTCTGGTGCTCCCATCATAACTCCTGGTAGTGTTGCAGCTGTCCATCACACCTTGCCAAGGTGAACAGCAACACAGCCCAGCACAAACACCCCTCCCAAATGCTGGTGCTGGGACCTTCTGGGGATGCTTTCCCTGCCAAGGGAACCTGTCTGTGGTATGTTCTTCCATCTTCCCCATCTCTGCCTTGCACCAACGCTGCCAAGTTGGTGCAAGGGCCAGGTTGGGCTGGGCTGTGCTGTGCTGGTCCTTGCACTGGCTACAGCCATGGAGATCTGTCCTGTGGCCAGAGGAGTTCAAAACAAGACAGCAAAGACCTGAGGAAGCAAAAAGCTCAGGCTCTGCATCACAGAAGAATAATTCCTTGGCTTTAACAAAGAACAAGCCTGAACTAGGGGGTTTGACCCTTTGAGATTAAAGTGAGGTGTAGGATAGGGTCTGTGAGATCATCCCACAGCAGCCATGGACTGGGGAAAAGGCAGAGAACAAAAAATGTCGCTGGATATGGCTGCAATTTTTCACAGGCCCTTTCTCTTCACAGATGAAATCTGTCAGGAGAGAGGAGTGACTGTCCTGCCTGTTAGTCTGGGGATAGGATGAGACATGGCATGGAGGAGGCAGAGTCAGGCATGAGTTAACAGTATGGTTTAGTCTCATACTTGTGGAGTAAGCAATCTGAAAATCAGATGTGAAAGTCACATTTTGTCCAGGCAATTGCATGTCTCAACTCCACTTTGGCCTTTGTTCATAAAAGTCCAGTCAAATTCTATAGCAGGGTAAATAAGTGCTAGTGGCTTCAGTGGCTAATGGTAATCTTAAAATAATCCCACATACCTCAAATAAATGTGATGGTTTAGAAAGACTCAGATGTTAATATGTACAAGTAAAAATGTGTGTGTGTATGCATGTATGCATTTATCTCTCTATAATTAAATCTTTTATTAGAAGCATGATTGAAGAGGGATAACAGTGGGCATCCATAGCATACATCCTTTTCTTTCCCAAAGCAGAGACTGAGAGGGGCAGCACAGCAGGAGTCAGAAGAGGCCATCTACCATATAACTCCAGTATCCATGTCCAGAAGAGCTCCTGGGCTCCCAGAGGATTTGGAAGAAGCCAGGAGCCAGCACTGCTGGCTCCCTCAACACTGTGCTTTTGATGTGAAGGATTCTGGCTCCTTGCTGGTCTGGCTGGGTGCCATGCAAAATTGATCCACATGCCATATTTGGCACTTGCGCTACACACTTCCACCCTTGCTCTTGAAGATCAGCCAAGATACTATCCACTGGCCCTGCTGGGAAACGGTCTTAAACGGCACCAGGCCATCATAAAAAGGAATTTGCCAATTTTCATTGATTTTTCTGAGGAGTCCTGTGCTTATCAGGCCTTTAGCTTTTGGGAAATTTTCTCTTTAATTCTCAGCAGTCCTTTAGGGGCAGGGAAATATCACTGAATGGCCTCAGAGTCCTTCAGTGTCACTACTAAACCACAGCAGCATTTGAGATCACTGCTGCTCAAACACTGTCCTGGCTCCAGCAGTGATCTGCTCCAAAACACAAGGCATTTGGCTCATTTTGACAGCTGGTTTATGGAGCCAGCACTGCTTCCAAGTGAATCTGGGGAACTGTCCTGGAATGAACTGTTTCCATGCGGGCAGCCAGGAAACTTTCCAGGAGGCTCCACTCCTTCAGAGACAGCCTGCAGGGATGGAGGAGGAGGAATTTGCGCACTTCTTGTTGAGAAGATTTTTTGTCTCTGATGCTTGCAGAGCCTGTTCCCTTGGGACATTTTGTTTGGCGCTATTTAATCCCATATTCAGCTCCACCATCTCCTTCTCAGCAACCAGGCCATATAATTTCTCCTTTCTCCAAGACCTGCCTCAGAGCCAAAACAACCCTGTGACTGGCCTGGCTTTGGACCCAGGGCTCTGCATGTGATACCACACCCCCACGCTTCCAGATGATCTATTCTTCCAACAGAACATCCTTCTCAGTCACAGTTTGTGTGGGAAGGGACCTGTAAAGGTCATCTAGTTCAGGCCCTGCCATTCCACTACACCCAGTCTCTCAGAGCCCCATCCATCTGATCTTGAATGTTTTCATGGATGGGGCATCTGCCACCTCTCTGGGCAAACCTGTGCCAGTGTTTCACCACTTCATTGTAAAAAAGCTCTTCCTTACATCTACTCTAAATCTGCCCTCTTTTAGTTTAAAACCTTACTCCTTGTCCTACCAATACCTGCTCTGGTAAAAAGTCTGTCCCCATCTTTCTTATAAACCTCTATTGCTATGAGCTCATCTTTCCAGCAATGATCTGACCACTCGTTGCCTTCTGTCCTCCAACCCCTCCATTATAAACTCTCAGGCTTTAGCTCAGTGGTTTAGGAAGAACCAGCAGAATGAACGACCGGTAGATGCAATCATTGCAGTCAGTGCCGAGGAGCAGCAAGAGGAATTACACCTCTGTACCTCTGGCCTTTATCAGCCTCTGGTTTGGAAGGAAGGGAGGCAGAACGGGCTGGACACCAAGCATCCACTGTACTTACTCCCCTGCCCCCCGTCCCTGGAGGGAGTGACAACCTTGCCTTTAGCATCTTTAATCTTCCACAGTAGAACAATGTGCAAATATTGCTGGAAGTAAAGAGAGGCCGAGGATGGCTGGGGGATCAGCTCCACGGGTTAACCGGCTGTCGGGAAGCAGAGTGATTCGGTCTGTGGGCATCGGCGAAGCAGGTGCCCGGCTGGCCCACCTTTGTCCGGGGGCTTCCCTGTAACTCCAGGACCATGGCCGGAACCGCACTCGGCGCCGCAAACCGGCCCCGCGGGGCATCTCCCGGCTGGGCTGCGCTCCAAAGCTCCGCACGACCCGGCTGCGCTGAACTGCAGTAGCCCAGGAGCGCTGCTCCTGCTGCACGGCTCCCGAAGGTGACAATGTCCTGCCCCCAGCTCTGGGAGATGTATGTGAGGGTTTGGTGCTCGTGAGGCCCGAGCTAACGGGCTGGTTTGTGAAGTTTTGGAAGGGACAGAGGAGCGCGGCAGCCTGCCCAAACCCGCGATCAGACACGGCCGCGCACGCCTCCCCTGCGCCGCCGGCTCCCTCCCCCGGCCCTGGGCGCTCCGGGGTGGGATTCTCCCCCCGAAAGGCTCCCGCCCCGGCCGGGAGAGGCGGCGGCCCGCAGCGCTGCCCGCCGGCTCCGGCCATGGGCAGCGGCAGCAGCCGGCGGCGGGGGCCCGCGGGCGGAGCGGGGCACGGCCGGGACCCGCCGGGGACGGCGCCGGCCGACGGCGAGGGGGCGGCGGCACCGCCCGGGCCCGGCCGCCGAGCACCGGCCGCCGGCGGGAGCAGCGTGGAGGCGGCGGCAGGCGGCGGGGCCCCGCTCCAGCAGGCGGTAAGTGCCCGGCCGGCGCCGAACGGGACCCCCGACCCTCCCTGCGGTGGCCCCGGGCCCCCCCGGCCCGGCCCGGCCCGGCCCGGTGTTCCCTCGGCAGCCCTGCTGGAGCCGGCGCCACCGCCGCGGCCGTGCCTTCCTCCCAACATCAACGGCGTTAAATTCTTTTGATCTTCGCTGCCAGCCAGACTCGATGCGCTCTTCGCGTTTTCTCTTCGCTGCTCTCTTTGCGTGTTCAGTCTCCGATGCAAGGAAAACACGGTCCCGAGAGGGGCCGTCCCGTTCTTCGGTCTCCCGGTGCTACTGGAAGTTTCTTTTCCTGGCTTGTGGAAATAGCTCGACTTTGTAAAGTTCGGCTCCTGCTTTTTCCTGGGTCAGGCTTGTATACAGAAGTTTTGAAACGTGAACATAAAGCTGCCCTTTAATGTTTACTAATCCACTGCAACTTCAGTGTGGCTCTTCCTAAAGGCACATTTCAGTCTCTAACAAATAGTGGATTTACTTCCGAGGGAGTTGAGATTTATCTTTTGGGCCTTTTTTCCAATCCAAGAATAACAGCAGCATAAATATCAGCTGGTGATGAGGCTAAAAATCACCGACATCTTTCATCTTAGCTTGGCTTTGGAAGCTGTGTGGTTTTTGTTAGATAAACAGTGCTCTCCACAGATACACGAAAGTCGTCAGAACAAAGTAATAAATTCCGAAATGGAAAGAAATATTTAGGACCCATGAACATTTTGCCTTGCATGCCTCAGTTTTGCTCTTTAGAAGAGTATCATTTCCATCACTGAACTGCATGCACATCTGTGGGTTAAGGATTACTTTAATACAAACTAAATTTTCCATTAGGAAACTTGGCAGGGTTCCATATGAGAACCCTTTATTTAGACAGGTTTTAAAGAAAAACCTCAAAGTAAGGTTTGAAAACTGAAGAAAAAAAAAAAAAAAAGAGATCTTATACTGACATATTTTTCTTGCTTTTTAAGCTCCATACCCTCCTACGGAATGAATGGGGCTCACTCCAGCATTACCCTTTCCTCTCAGGGACTCTCATTTATGAGCAATCCTCCTGACTTCTCCCATTTATCTTTACTTACGGGAATAGAGGCTGCTGATATTAATTTTCCCTCTTTTTTCCAGATGTTAATATTATGGCTGGATCTTTAATAATTCTATAAGCTGTGAGTTTTTCTATGCATAAATCAGTATCTTAGCCCTATTCTGAAATTATGTTTATTCCGAGTAATAGTATATCAGAAAGGCAATGGAGCTGCCCTCGTCTTTCTTTTCTAATGCCACTAGAGACAGCCCACTATGGCAGTAGATACCAGTGAACTAATGACAAGGAGCAAACTATAGAGGCTGAGGAATTTAAGATGTGGCCCTTAGGGTAGTGTGGGGGTCACTGTGCCCCACGCCCTGTTTCAGACTTCTGTCTCTGGCAGAAATGATGGTGAGGAACCTGTAGCATCACCTCAGCCACCTCAGGTTGTGGTGCAGACCCAGGGTGGGAATGCTGTCAAGCTTTTGCAGCACAGAGATGTCTATGAGGGTCCTCAAAACTCAGACTGGAGCAGGCACGTGGGGCCTTGGCCATCCAGTGAGGCCAAGTGTGTGCAGCACACAGCAGTGAGGTAGCCGTGATGCTGAGCATCTTGTGTATCTCCTCGTCCAGCTGTTGCTGCTGCCTCTTTTTTTGGGAGGAAGTTCACAGCTCTAGTTGCACCCAGACAAAGACAGCAAATAACTACCAGTGTTTTTCCAAGATACCAAAGATATACAAGAGAAGGCTCATGTAGTTTCAGGGCAAACTTGAAGCTTGGTAGCACTTTATTTTCCTGAACCTGAAATGGCAGAGACAGCAGTCATGGGCTTACTATTCTGACTCCTTGAGGCCTAAAAAGTCACTTGCCTGTGAAAAGGAGGGAGGAAACTGCAGCACCAGGTTTTGGTCGTTTACTGGGTGCAAGTTACTCGTTTAGGTTGTTGCGCAAACTGCAGTCCCACCCTTCCCAGGAGGCTGGGGGAGGAGCTTTCTGGAAAGGGATGTCAGCTTCCTTGCATCGCTAGTGATTTTGAGGGCAATTTCTCTCAGTCTTGCCAGCGTTTCACGTCATTTGTAGTTTCTGTCTTGTGGTAGGAATTTGCTTGCTTTGCCCTGTCCAGTTGTCCAAATTGGAAAATAAGCAAAGAAATTTTAGAGAAGAAAGGATGAGTTAATTCAACAGAGTTAGTGGGGGAAAGGTGAGGCAGGAAGAGGAAAGGCAACACAAGGACATATCACAGTAGGAAAGTCTGATGAGAAATAGCCTCTGGAGGAGCAGATTCTGGCCAGTGGGAAAGACCTTTGACACCAGTCAGAAGAGAGCAGAATTGCCAACAGGACTCATGGTTCTGCTGTCACGGCTGGGTTTCTCCTGGGCATGATGTGCATCAGTGTTGTGTTTCACAGCTGAACCCTGGCACAATTTGCCATCCAGCAGCACGCTGACAGCACTGAGGGGCAGTCAGGACAAGTGACAAGGGCTGGTGGAGAGGCATGCGGCTGCCTTTAAAGGCTTGAGCCACCTCTACTATATCAAATAGTGCTTGGGAGCAAGGAGGCTGAAAGCATATAACAGCAGCAGGCTGGGAACCAGATCCTGATGGGAAACCTGCACATGCCTCAGAGCCGACCCCAACACCTCTTGTCAGCATGAAACACCTGTTTTCAGCTTTGCTCTCAATTCCAGATGGTTGTGCATGCTTCTCCTTGTTTCTTTGCTCAAGACAGAAAAATATAGTTAAGGTTTTGCAGGTGCTGCTGCAGCAAGGAGCAGGGGTGGCAGCTCTTGGTGGGAGCCAGGGCAGAGGCTGTGGCCTCAGGCATTTTCCCATTAGTTTCCTGAAATGGAGGGATAATACAGACATGTTAGGGTTTTGGTTTTAACAGATTTTTCCATGGCACCATCAGTCCTCCTGACTGGAGATGAGATGTGATTCCATCAAGCAAATCACCCCAGCTGTAGCACAGGAGTAACACAGGTAGAGAGTGTATTCACCAACTTCTGGAGGGAGTATCATATAATTTTTAAACACTCGTGTTCAAAGCTTTGCCTGATTTTTTCAGCCAGATTTTTTTCTGCACACTGATGTGACACAGCGTCACCTCGTGGCTGGCTGGTCCCAGCTGCAAACACAAAAGGGTCCTGAAGGGACATGAAATGCCGTGCCCCATTAGTATCTTACAGGAACTCGTGTTTATTTTTCTACTCTTGTTAAAATGTGCTTCCCTCAAACAGAAATTTGATCTTTCTAATTCTACGTTATTAGTAGTTTATTTCAGCATTTTCTTCCTGGTGCCTTGAATCAAGACATTGTGCTACACTTCCATAAGGGAGCATGGGGCCTTCAGAAAATGTCATCTCGAGCTGAATATCTGGGACTCTTTGAACTTCCCCAAGTCAGATTATTTCAGATTCTGCAGTTAATGCCCGGTTGTAGATCTGGTGGTTGCTGAGTTAAAGGTCCTCCCTCTGTCTCTCATTATATTTCTTGTCATGTTCAATGCACCTGAAACTTCACCAGAGCCCAGAGCAGCGAGCTGTGATGTCCCCTCAGCCAGCATCACCCTCCCAGCACAGCTGTGTTGCACCTGGACTTGGAAAACTGCTGACTAGGTATTTTCCACAACTCCCCCTCTTCACTTGGCAGAGCATGGGTTGCTTTTGACCTGGAAACTATTTGTGATCTAAAAAGTAAGCTCAGGGCATGTACAGAATAGCTGAGATAGCTGGTGTTTCAGTAGGCAGGAGAGGAAAAGCGTGGGAACTCCTTGTCTCCCTGCCCACTTCCTGGCCACCGCCCGCTCCTAATTCCTTCGCTGGCCAGAGGATGTTGCTGCAGACCAGAGCAAAGCTTGAAGTGCTTTGCCTGGGAGTGCTTTGCCAGGGGTGCAGAGCTGGGGCCATGTGTCACATTTGGTACCTACTGGCACACTGTGTAAGCCACTTTTATTTTTGCCAGCAGTGACTGGCTGCGGGTTGGAGAGGCTGATGGCAGCAGTGCTGCCTGTCTCAGCCCGCAGTCCCGGGCTGGTGTCGCTGGAGGGTGCTGCCTGCTGCGGTACCGGCTCAGCCCTCTGCTGCAGGCTGCACCGCAGGGCTCTCCAGCTGATACCCTCCCTGCCTGCCGCGGCAGCGGGGTGGCATTTAACTCAGACTGGTCTGCTCGTCCTGTTCATGGAGTGTTTGTGAAGAGGGATTTGGGAGGAGCAGAGGCAGGGAAAGACACTGGCATACATTTTTCAGAAACGCTGCACTATTAAACGACACCCAGAGGACCAGCACTTGCAGAGATCACACTGCTCCCGTGTCGATGCTTTACGTGGCTCAGTCACTCCTTGGGCGTGAGTTGCACCTGAGCTGCACTCAGGATCTGTATCTCTGCTGCCTCTCAAGGCTGTATCCATACTGGTAAACTGTACCATAGCAGCTGCCTGGCACTGGACTGTGGGGGTCTGCCTCACTGAGCTGGTATGATTTTTGATCAGGACCAGCTTGTAGTCTCCCAAATAATGCCTGTGCATGGCTTAGGGACCAGCACAGGGACCAGCTCAAAGAGAGCTTGAATTTGGCCTCCCAGTTTTGGAGACTGTATTAGTAGTCGAGACTGTAGCTGGCTGGTTTCAGTGCAGCCTGGAAGCAGCTCTAGAGCCTCCAGAGGTACACAGCTCCAGATCACTCTGTGGAAAGTTCCAGGAAAGGGTGGTCTCACCCAGCTTACTCACAGCTGCTGGAGTTGACAGAGAAAGTAGGGGGTTAAGGCCTGGCAGGGCCATGAGGAACCCTTGCACTGCATTGGGGAAGTGGGAAACTGCACCCCAGGAGTACTGGTTTATGCACACAGCAGAGAGGAATATTTCTTGCTTCCAGCTCACAGCTTTGCCTTGCTCCCAGGAGTTGCTGCCCTAAAGGATGGCTAACGTGTGTGTTCAATGACTGTCAAACCATTCCACTCCACATGGCATGACATTAAATTAAATGTGGAGACATGCTGTGAGCTTAATATGCCAAGCCTTTAAATTTGGAGGAGGGGGTGATATGGGGCTTTGTGGCACAGCACAATATGCTTATGGCACAAGATGCTTATGCTGAGAATGGGGTGGAAAACAAGGAGACACACCACGGTCTGGGTGAGTAATAAAAAGATGACTGCAAGCTGCAGAAAGGAGAAGCTGACTTCATTTATCTCTTACCAGGGCACAGGCCAACCAGGCCAGCAATTACTTATTTAGCTGTAGGATAGGAACCCATAATATTGAAGTGTCCTGACATGCACATCATCCTAACCCACATAAAGGGCTAATACTAATTATCTGCTGCACTTGCAACATACCCATTACAGCAATCGTGAGCCGGCTGGGTGGGGTCAGTTTTTATTGTGTCTCTCAGCCCAGGGCAGCCGGTGCTCCACTCCCTGCCTGCTGCCCGGCACACGGTGTCACCCGGGCACCGCCCAGCCTGGTGGCCTTTGCCCACAAGGAATTGGGAGCAGCTCCCAAACCAGGGAGCCTCTTGTGGCCGGGAAAAGGCAGAGGCTGGAGGTGCCTTTTGTTTCTACTTGCCACCATTTTTGATTCATGCACTGGATGAAATGTTGGTAGAAATCTACCTGTGCCAGTTCCAAATTCTCTTGGGAAATAAGTTTTGCTGCTGACAGATCCCTTGGAAAAGGTGGGAACAGGTTTTGCACAGAGAAGCAGATTTTGCTAACCAGAGCTGCACTGTCCTGATGACGAATTAATTCTGTCTTCCACCCACACAACACGTACAGCTCGTAATATGGAGGAGTCAGCCACAAGGGAAGAAAAAAGAGACAATCTACTGTACAATCCAAACCCCTCCCTAAAATTATCCAAACCTATCCTTTGCACAGAAGTATTGGAAGCTGGGTTCTCACTGTGGGAAGAACATCATCAAAGCACTCCTAAAGAATTGTATTTGCCTTGGCGCTGAGGATGAATAATGTTCCTCACCTGGCAGAAGGAAACTCGGTCCACAACAGTAGTCCAGTGGATGATGGATGAGGAGCTGCATTGTGGGATGCAGTCCCAGGAGAAGTCAGCCATCATGCTGTTCTTCTGGCACGGCTTCTTGCTCTTGTTGCGTGTGGGAGATTGCCAAGAAACAATCATAAATAATCAGGAGAGAACTGTCTTACCTCACTGTCAGCTTTCTCACATACCTTTGTCTCTGCTTAGACCCAGAAGCTCTTTCTAGTGTAGTTCAGCCTCTCCCAGAGAAAACAAAGAGCAGGGATCTTCTGAAAGGATGTGGAATGCCTTTTGACAGGTATTACACTAAAACGCTATGAAAGACTGGCAACATCTTTTGTCATTTTAAGCAGGCAGCTAGGATGTGAAATACAGTGGATAACAGGCACCTTTCCCGGCTCCTGAAAGGGAAGCTACTAAAGGCTCACCTGGAAGATATGTTCACCCAGAGCCATGAGAGAGGTGTCCTTGCTGCAACCCTCCTCAGCTGCTGAAGCCTGGGAGCCAAAGGTGACCACAGCAGCACAAAGCCCTTGCAAGAGGCAAGGAAGAACTAAGCAGTTTGGTGCCAAGCACCTCTCTGTCTGCCTCACAATGTCTGAGACCACGGTGTTTAAACCTCAACTCCTGTCCATCCCCCTTGAGAAGTAGCTGAGGAAGGAGGGTAGTGAAAAAATCTCCTTGCACATTAAAATCAGGTGCCATGCAATACCTGCAGGCACCCATAACTGTTGTACCAGCAGTGCCCATAGTGAGGCATTGCCCCTCCATAGCTCCCACACTTTCCAGCAGCAGTCCGGTACATGACCTTGTGGCAGCAGAGGTTTGAGCTATTCCAAGAGCATGTACATGATCTTACTGAGGAATCGCTTGATCCCATCCAGCCCTGCAGAAACACAGCAGAGGAACAGGCAATATCCTCTGCATTGCAAGCTTTTCCACACCTCTCCCTGGTTCCTCTGCTTCCTGTTGGGGGTTAGGTTCCTTTCATTTTGTTCCTTTTTACTTAGGGAATTTTCTTTCCATAAGTTGCTGGGAAACACTTATGACTGGGTACTTGGAGAGGAATTTGGGCAGGCAAAGGATGGAGCTGGGTCATTCTGTCTCTCTCTTGCTCTCTCTCAGCTTTGGAGGAGGACGGTCAGAGCTGCTGCTTGGGGAAGGGAATTCACTGCTGCCACCAGATCCCATCCCAGAGCTGCTGCTTCTGCCATGGGGTGAGCTTCTGCTTGTGAGAGCAGCCACTGGACTGGGGCCTTGTTAGCACCCAGCTGCCTAGAGGAGGGACCTTGTCCCCATCTGCTCGGGTGCCCGGGATCCTGAGCTCGCCTCTCCCTGCCCTGCTCAGAGCTGGGCCGCAGCTGCCTCAGCCCCGCTGCTTCCTCGGCACTGCTCTGAGCTTTCACTGCACTGCAGCCCCGCAGCCCCTGCCTGCCGAGACTTCCTGCCATTCCTGCCATTCCGAGAGTGCTGCTGGGGCACCAGGGTCGGTTTGGGCCCAGGGTTTGTGAAGCCAAGCCTCCTCCGCCCCTCCCCATCCAGTCCCGGCCGCCATTCCCGTGCGCTCCTCGGGCCGCAGCGCCCCCTGCCGGCGCGGAGGAGTTACTGCGCCCGGCCGGGAGCCAGCAGCGCCCCCGCTGGCCGTGACCGGAACTGCACCGACGGGAAACGCCCGCTGCCGGGACGGGGCACGGGGCTCCGGGGCTGGTTCTTAGTGCCGGAGGTGTTCCTTTGACTGGGTACACACACTAGTAACGAATGAGATTCCTATCCTCATAGCTCTGCCTGAGAGACCCTTATTTTCAAAATTATAGTAATTCAGAAGGAAGGAGTTTATATTTTCTATTCCAAGAAAGGCTCCAGCCTTCCTTAGAAGATACCTGTCTTTCTAACCGAGACATTCCCCTTTTTTCTCCTACAGAAAATATTTTCCTCTTTTCCATACCAATGGAACAGCTTTTTATTTCTGTTTTCTGGCAGGCCCTGTTTTGGTGCTACCTGTTTAACTTATTAGTGTTGTTGTGAGATTCAGAGTAGCTTGTATGAAGGAGGCCCACCAGCTTTAGGACTGCACCTCAGAAAAGATAATGATGAGCCAAGATGCAAAGCCATGTCTCTGTCCCACTGCCTTTCCTGTGTGAATACAGTAAAAAGGTAAAAAAGATGAGAGATACATTATTCTTGCTAGTATCTGACTACCGAGGGTTCATTTTATTACTGGCCCAGCTGGGGACGAATAGTCCCATCACTGGGACTATATACCCTTATACGACATAATACCATTATGTTAGACTTTGGTTGCTCCCCAAGTATCCCACTGAAAGCCTGGGGATTCCAGCATAGGGAAAATGGATGTTTCACCCCAGATGGATAATTTTCCAGGAACTATCTTTGTCAGGTGAAAATTGAGTTAATGTTGCAGTGACTTTCTCCCTTAGCAGGTATTTTCATACTGTTACCTGCAGCTGGTGGGGCAATGGGCATTCATGCAAAACTGAGGGGTTTAACAATTCAGTGTTCAGGGATTTTGGTTCTGTAGCTGGCAGCCACCCAGCTGCCCCGAATGCTGAAACAGGACCAGCAGAACAGGGCTAGTAAAGGAGAGTCTGTTGTACCTGTATTGTCTCCACGGAGGTTGTTTGCGGGGTTAAACCAAACCAGGGGGTTTAAACCAGGACATGTTGCCCACTGTAGACAGAGATAGGTTTCATAAAAAGAAATAATGGTTTGGGGTGGAAGGGAGCTTTGAAGATCAGCTGGTTTCAACACCCTCATCATGAGCAAGGACATCTTCAGCTGGACAGATTGCTCAAAGCTCCATTCAGCCTGGCCTTGCACACTGCCAGGGACGGGGCAGCCACAGCTTTTCTGGGCAACCTGTTCCAGTGCCTCATAAATCTGACAGTAAGAATTTCTTCCTAAGATCTAATCAAACCTGCCCTCTTTCAGTTTAAACTTGTCTTTGTCCTGTCCCTTGTCCTGTCACTACAGGTCTTGTAAACCTACTTGTCCCTTGTTACAAGACACTACAGGTCTTGTAAACAGCCCCTCTCCATCTTTCTTGTAGGCCTCCTTTAAGTACTGGAAGGTTGCAATAAGGTTTCCCCAGAGTCTTCTCTTCTCCAGGCTGAGCAACCCAAACTACCTCAGCCTGTCCTCACAGGAGAGGTGCTCCACATCTCTGACCATTTTCATGGTCCCCCTCTGGACTCATTCCAGCAGGTGCCTGTCCTTCCTGTGCTGAGGACACCAGACCTGGATGCAGCACTGCAGATGGAGTCTCACATGAGGAGAGTAGTGGGGGAGAATCACCTTTCTTGACTCCAGAGTGTTATAACTGTATCTTATCTTCTGTCCTAGGCTTTGTCAACCAGAAGCCCACCAGGCCCAGAGAATGGCAACCTCGACCATCAGTGAGTATCCCCTGCTTTCATGGTATCTTCAGGGAGGAAAAGCAGGTGGAATAAAGGGACCTTTATGTTATTTCTGCATTCCTCACACTGTGCAAAAGAGCTGGGAATGGTGTGAAATGGTTTATAGCCCTAAATATTCTGCCCTTTTACTTACTTGCAAATTTTTAAAAAAATTGGGATCTGCTTGAAAAGATCCAGGCTCCAGGCTCAAGTGTACTATAGAGGTCATGAGCAATCAGAATTTAGGATGTCCACATGTCAGAGAGGCACCTTGGAGTAGTAGTGCAAAGCTGTGGAGAATTGCTCCAATAAAGAGCTCAAGCTCTGATTCACTTGTGGACTCTGCAGCGTGTGGAAAAGGAGAATAACATACCTTTGCTCTCCAAAAATCTTAAGAGAAAGCCCATAAGATGCTCCAGTGGAAGACCTGCTGCTCTGGGTGCCAAACAAAAGAAACCTGAAATTTTCCCCAAGCAAAAGCTGCCCAGCAGAGTGAGCCTCTGAGTCTGCCTGCACCAGGAATGGGGACAGTTTAATACATTTTAAAAAAACCCAGGTGAAATTAGCAGGCTTGAAAAACCATCTTAAAATACCACCTCCTTCCACTGAAGAGTGACTCTCTTCAGCATTAAGCTCTGGCTGTCATCCAGCCCCTCTGCTCCTGCAGCACTCGAGAGCAGATTAATCTACAGATGCTGGTCATAGGCTGTGTGACCTACTAATGCCCAGCAGTGCTGCTGGATGTCAGCAGAGCCCAGACACCCACTGCTGTCCACCCTCCTGCTCCAGCTGGCAGGGAGCTCCCCTGGCCAGGCTGCTGCTTCCAGAGTGCTCAGAAAACACACCTGCCCTTGGCTTTTCTGATGGCAAAGCTAGTACGGGTGCTGTCTCAGGGACTTCACCCTCTCCTGTGCTTTCCAGCATCCTCAGTGGGCTTTGGGCTATGATGGCAACTGAGCAGTCTCCTCCTGGGGTGCACAGCCAGCCCTGCCAGGCCCCTGTGCAGCTGCCAGCCCTAGGCCCCACTGGCCTCTCACACCCTGCCAAGGCTTTCCTTCTCCCACCTCTTTGACATGCAAAGGGAAGGTTTGAGACAATAGAAAATGTTTTCTGATCAGGGATGACAGAGCAGGAGATTATTTTCATTTAGATAACATTTACTTTATACCCACTGCAGAGTCCCATAGCACAGCTCACATGTGAAGTGCCTATACTGCCTGAGATAATCAGAGTTGCAATTTCTGCTGGCAAGAACTATGCAAACATTTTTTGGGAAATGGCACAGCACCCAGCAAATTTTTGAAGACATCAAATCAAATAAAGTCAAATCAAGCCGTGGAAACAGAGGTTAATGTGCGTGCGTAGGTGTCTCATCCTTCACATTTCTGTGGCTTGAATCATTCTAGGTAAACACTCACTTTATAAACAGCAAAAGTCAGCCTTGTCTTGATGGAGTTGCTGACTGAAGAAATTCCCATAAAGCCAATTAAAGAAGAAGCAAATGTTAAGGAAGGAGAAGAAGAACTAGATAGGGAGACTTAATAGTGCCTGTCAAGAGAGCAGTCACGTGAGACAAAGGGTGATGTGCACCTCCTGTCCTAGAACCCGTGTCACACCACATAAGCATCTGAACTAGCCCCTAGTAAATACTTTGGTTGTGCTCCTGGCTGGGCTGTGTTACCTCTCATCCTCCCTTCCCCAAAATCTTTTGGGAAATGCTCTCCAGCATCTGGTAGTTCACGGGTGGATGACACAGCCCAGGCACATGGTAATGATTTTATAATTGCTGCCAAGGCTCGTGGCACTGGCAGGGTTACCAGGGCGTTGTTTTGACCCATTTTTCAGCTGCTAGGTTTTGCAGAAGGCATTTTAATGATTAACCCTGGACTTCCCCATCCTCAGCAAAATGATAAAAAACACTGGCCTAGATTCACCCCAACCTAGTTTTCGGCCACTTAACTGAGGTTTGTGCCTGGGAGCTTGTCACCCATCAGGGCCATTGTCACAGGAGCCTGCAGGCAGCTGTCCCCCACACTAGGCACTTGCCTGACACCAGGGATAAGGCACTGACAGCCATCCTCACTGCTGGGATCTTGCTCAAAGGTGGTTTTGCTCACTTTTGGTCTAATTTTGCCCTTTGCATTTCCTTCTCCACATTGTATAGTTCATTGTCTTTACACCTGACAAAAAGACAGACCCATAATTTCTGCTTTCCTTAAGAAAAATTTAACACCAAGATGCCTGTAGCTGAAAGGGAGCACGTTTCTTGCCCTCCTCGTTTCTAAATTGCTTTGCTCTAGCCTCTTAAATCACTTTTATTGCTGCTTTCTAAACTCCCTCCAAGCCGTTAATAACATTTTAACAGTGAGGTGCCCAGAAGCCTGCCCAGTAGTCCTGATGGAGCTGCACTAGCCTTCTTTTTCTTTGTCCTATCACACTGCAAATTCCCCTGTTGTATACTTTCCAGCTAACTCCTTCTCTCTCAGCTTTGCTCTTTCACAGATTTCTCTCCTTCCCCAGAACATTTCAGGTTTGAAAATCTTTCCGCACAAGGTACTGACCTGTTATTTTCCTGACTGGAAGGTCTAACAGCCCTCAGGTGGACTCAGTGTGTTTGAAGCCAGGCTCTGCAGCCCTGGCACATGGTGACGAGAGGAGCAAGGTGCCTCCTCTGCTGCTGGAGCAGCTGGAGGAGCATGGTAACAGACCTGTGGTCCACCTGCTTTTGTCCTGTGCACATTCTGAGCTTGGGATTTCCCTGCCACAGCTTCTCCCTGAATTCTAGGATCAGCAGAAATGACGTCACCAACGTGCCTTTGAGGAGGTTTAGGTTGGGATGGCCTCAGGAGGTCTCTAGTCCAGTCTCCTAGCTCTGACTCCAAGCTGGATCAGCTGTGAAGTCAGAGCAGAATGCTCCAGGGTTTGTCCCATCAGGTGTTGAAAGCCTCCAAGGACAGAGCCTCTGCAACCACACAGCCTGTTCCTCTGCTTGCTATCTTCGGGGTGCACAAGTTTCTCCTTTTATCCAGATTAAAGCTCTCTTTTTTAATTTCAATTTTCCCATATTAAATGATACAGAACTTTGCCACAAATACAGAAATAGTATGAACAGCAGCTTGCTTTTCTTTTGCTCTAGAAATAAAAACAGCCCTCTCTTCTCTCATTTCTGGGGTGTGAATAGGGAGTGGAGTCTGCTTTTGTTTTTTCAAAAGCACATCTGTGTCTCAACGAGTTTTACCTGGAGGTTTTCTCCATGCAAAACCAAAGCATCAAGAATAATTAACAGTGGGGAATTATGTAACTGCTAAGAGAAACAATGGCTCTTCTGTGGGCCTGCAAGCAAGCTGCCAGGAGCTCTGCCTCTTACTCATCACATAACATAAAATTAATTAGAGGATTGTCACAATGTGGAGTTTAAATCAATAAATTGTGCGTTTTAACCCATATTTGTGCACTTCCTTTTCCTATTACTGCTTCATAAATGCTGCTGTATGGTTAGAGCTCTTGGACTTGTAGCTCTCTTCTCAAGTCTTATTTAGCGCAGTGGAAATCAGATATACCCTGCAGCCCTCAGCAGGGAAATGAATAAAAGGAATAAGCAGAAGAGTTCAGCTGCTAAATCTTCCTTGCTGCTAGTAGAATTTGCCATCAAGGGCATAGTGCAGTGTAAGTAACTGAGAATATCCACACTAGCCAGTGTCACCAGGTGGCCATCAGGTGACTCCAGGAAAAGCACCAGGCTATTTCTGACACATGGGGGCATGGCACAAACACAGCTTGGTCAGAGCAGCTGGGCTGGGCAGGAGCCTCTGTGGCCAGGGCAGGTCAGAGCAGAGGGAGGGCTGGACTGCACTGTGGCCACTCACTCCACAGCTGCTGCCTGTGGGAGGAACACTGGGGATGCCCAAGGAAAGCAGTATGAAAGCACCTCCTCTATAGGAGAAAGTGTCCTTAGAAAAGCATTTCAGGGTTATTTTCTTCAGTTCATATTCTACATTTACATACCTACTTTGGGGCTGTTTCTGTGATTTTGTCTAGTAAACAGGTCCCCAGATTTTTTTTTGTTAAAGGATGCTAATGGATGAATTTTACTCATCCCAGCTGCAAGAGCAGTGGTTGGGATAGATCTCATACTTAGAGGAATTCCTCCTCAGAGGAATTCAATAGATAATACATGGTGAGTCTGGGACAGATCTGGAGCCATGCTAGTGGATATGAAAATCTCTCCTCTTTGGCAACGAACTAACTGACACACAATCCCAAAACAATTATTTCTTGTTTACTTGTTCTTCACTAGTGAATGGTCACAAAGTCTTGGTTGACGTGGCATGGCAGAGTGCTTTACAGTTTGGATTTACCAGCTCAATTCTCCACTTAGCTCTGCACCTCACCATGACCTCCATTCCAAGGAGCCATGTGTTCCAAGCCTGGCAGCCTGGCTTGCTCACCTCCCCGATCTCTACAAGGCCAAGGAGGAGCACTCACTTGTCAGTGCTGGCTCCTCTCTTGAGTCCTGGAGGGCAAGATCAAGTAGGCTAAATTGGTAGCGTGAGGTACAGTGGTCAAAACCTGCAGAAGACTTGTCACTGTTCTCCCTGATGCAGGTAGGGACAGATTTCTCTTGTACCCAACATAAACCACCTCAGATAACACAATAAACCCCATACCAGTTCTCTTTGAGTCATACATCAGTTCCCGCTCATGGGAGGGCTGTGCTGATATGGAAACAAATAAATACCATAAGAGCAGCTTTGAGGGAGCTGCGTTCATAGTTTGGTTGAAACTCAGATCTCTTACAAATACAAACAAAACAATCTCTTTTTGCATAAAACGTTAAAAGTAGCATAAAGACTACACTGTCCTTTAGCTGGGCCTGCGGCCTAACTCAAAAGTTTCTGGAAGCTTGATCTGGAGCACTGTAAGGGTTGTACTGTAATGAACTCACAGACTAAACTGGTGCCAAGTGATAGCAAATGTCAGCAGGCAATGTGCCAGTGGGGTATGGGAACTAGACATGACAGAGTATCTGTGTCTCTGCAAGCCACATGCAGCTCAATCTTTCCATTCACAAAAAAATGAACCAAAGGTCTTCTTGTATCTTCAGAGCCTGATTCTCATAACACCAAAATAATTCATTCCTTTCCATGATAGGTGCTCAGAAAGCAACAAGAAGCCATTGGGGCAGTCCACAATATTGTATGACTACTCAGAGGAGGAGCTCATGGCAAGCATCGAGCGGGAGTACTGCCGCTGAATCCAGTTCCCTGCCACCAGAATGGCAGGCAGGATCCTGGAAGCCCAGCTGAGCAGAACTGCTGCTGACAACATCTCACACAGCGAGATAGCACGAGAGGTGGGTGGTGGAGGGTACTGGAGCATGAGAGGCAGCATGGCTACTTGGGAAGCACAGAGGAGAAAGTTCACCTGATCAGCCCCAAAGAGCATGAAGATCCTCTCCAGCTGCTGATTTCTGATTGGTGCCACTGGAAGAGGGATCAACTCATCTTAAGAATCAATATTTAGAAGCTCATTTCTCCATGCTGTTTATAAATGAACATGTAGTAGAATTAAGTGTCATACTAGAGGTGTTGAAATGTGGTACTTTGAAGGAAGATCTTGCTTTGAATTTAGTAAAAAAAAAATGCAGCAGTATCATCTGATTCAGAACTAAGGGGACGTTGAATGAAATTCATGTTTCTGCCATTTAAAATGTGCCAAATGTACTCCTTGCACTGTGCAAGCCTCAGGTCCAGGTCCAAATGTGGCACTCTCTTTCCATCTGGTCCCCAGTATGGGAGATAAGAGGAAAAGTGGATTGAGCCCACCATCTAGTGCATATGCAGTGTAATTCCAGAGTTCAAATCCCACCACACTGGCAAGTTAGCCTCCTGGGAGCCATCAGGGAACATAGGGCTTGTGTGAGCACTTTGGGGCAGGATCCAGCATAGGTGTCCTACCTTAGGCTCCTGGGTATGGATCCATCCCAGCGATGGGAGTGAAAGGAGGCACATCCCCACTTCAGTCATCCTCCTCGAGAGGGACTTGGATGCTCCTGTAGAGCAGCTGTTTGGGATCAGTTTTCAGAACTACCACTCCTGGCATTTCCCTAACATTTCTTGTCCTACAAGGAAAATCATTGCGTTTTACCACTGGCTGACTGCAAAGTAAACCAGAAGGTTCTCTTTTCTAAGGACATAGTATTTTCTGTGCTCCCAGACAAGGAAACCTGGTATTTTTGGTTTCTGCTTTTATTATACCTGCATCTTAACATATTATGAGTATCTGCTTATTATCAGAAGTAGAAAGATACTTTATTTCTATCCTCAACTGAAGCATAAAGGGCATTGGATAAAATCTTCACTACGTGTAAATGCAAGAAAAAACTGCAGGGCACCTCTTAAGATGCTGTATTTTAAGTACTTTATGATTCCTGGGACCTGTGAAACAGAAATAAATGCATCTATACTCTAAAGCCCTCAGTGAAGGCATCAATGTTCTGAAGAAGGCTCTCTGGCTTACATGGGAAATCATGCTCTGGTACCTGCAGAGACTAAGCAGGATGCCTGAGGATGGCAGGTGGGCACTAGATCACACCCCTGGCACAGAGACTTACAGCCCAGTTGTCTTCCTTGCAGCAGCCTTCAGCAAGGTTGGACATTGTGCTCTGCCTGGGAGCTGGGGAGCCACCAGGGTGCCCAGGGTGGGCAGTAGGAAGGGAGCCAACCTCCCACAAAGCTGTGCATGCTTGGAGACAGGAGCTCCCAGCACAGCAGCTGGGGTGTATTGATAGGACCAGGGACAACTGGAACAGGTTGTGAATGCCCCATCCCTGGGAGTGTTCAAGGCCAGGTTGAATGGGGCTCTGAGCAACCTGATCTAGTGGAAGATGTCCCTGCCTATGGCAGGGGGGTGGGACTAGATGATCCTGAAGGTTCCTTCCAAATCAGGCCGTTCTAGGATTCCGTGACACCTTGGAGGCCCAGAAATAGCTGGAGTAGAGAGCAGATGTCCCTGCATTGTTGGGAGAAGTTGGGTGGGCCTTCTGGAGCAATGGCTCTTTAACACCCCTGGAAAAAATCCAATTGTGAACAATAGCACTTCTTTCACAGCAACAGTCATTTTTAGACCTGTAAATGTCACTGATCTGTGGCAGGAACACAGTTTCTCTGCAGTTTATCAAGAGTCCACTCACCAGATCTCCCAGAGCTTGTGTTAGTTTTCAGCAGCTCTCAAAATTCTACTGGGATGAACAGAATCTGCCTATGGAGATCAGAAAAAACATGGTGACCCCCGCACCACAGGGGACCACAGTACTCTATATTCTTTTCTAAACACTATCGTGGCTTATATTCTCTTTGAACTCGGATTTCATTCTCTCAGCTAAGACCTTCCTTCTGTCAAGGTCCCCTGAGTCTGGCACATGTGGAGAGGTATTTCCATGAGTTGAGTCACAGCTCCCCATTCGTGAGCTGTGGATTGCTGCCTTTTTTTGGATGGCCTCCAATGACACAGCAAACCAGAGGAAAGCCACGCTGCTGTCAGACCACACTGACAGGAGCAGACAGGGACAAGGGCTCTGTGTCTCCCCAGGTCATTCTGCATGTGCCCTGCCTGCCCTTACAGAGCTTCTCTCTCTCAGGAGACTGCCCCAGGTAACAGCTCTACAACCCATTTGAGACTGTCCTAAAGGAAAGCTTAAGTATTCACAATTACAGAAATAGACTAATTAAAAAGAACCCCTAAACTGAACATACTGTTAGGCTGCAAAAAAATCTCTCTCTACTGAACACAGCAAAGCAGCACTGAGCTGCTTTATAAAATGAGCTGCTAAAATAACCAAGAGACAAGCACATTTCTGTACTTGGAACAAATGTGCAGTGGGTTTCACAGATAACCTTTTCAGCATCACCAACAGAAAAGGAGCTGCAGAGACACAGGCAGGTCCATAAAGGAGTGATATAGCTGGGACAGTCACTGCACCTGGGAAAAGGTGCAAGAAAGAAGTTTGGGGATGCAAGGAGGGACCTCAAACTATGGTATGGTCTTGCAGGCTTTCTCTGTGCCATAAAATGATGTGTGCTCAGCACTGAGCTCAGACACAGAGCCAGCCAGCAGAGACAGCTCACAGCCATCTGTCTGATTCTCACACCATGCCGAACAGGATGGTGGTACCCAACCAGGTTCCCAGTCTGCCCAAGAATTGATGGGGACTGTGCTCCTCCCTGTGTGTCAAACCCAGCAGCATGCCCAAGCAGGACAGTGGCAGTGGGGCTGGTGCCTAGGAAGCCACAACTACAGTTTAATTACCTGGTGTCCACCTAACTCTGCTTCTGGTCCATCCTTTGCTCACAGAAAATAGGACACTAGATCATTTGTAGGTAAATAATATGGAAGCAGTAGCTGCGCCCATGACAGATTTTAAGAGAAACTTCTTGAATTAATGGGTTTTTTTCAAAAAAGGGACAACTGCACTATAGAGATCACTTTCCCACATCTCAGGGAGTGAATGCTGACATCCAACCAGCTGAATTATTGGAAAGTTTGTTTTCTTTTCATGGTATTTCTCTGTAACACCATCAAATCACAACTGCTTGAAGGACAAAAAATTACTCAGCTTGCCAGTACCTCTTGCCCGAGAAACACTTTGCTGGAATTAAGCAGGGTTCTGGAGAGTCTCTTATTCATCATTTTGGAAACTACGCTCCTGTTCAATACCTGCAGCATAAGACAGGATAGCTGATGATGGCCTTTGAGCTGACACCATTAATCTCCATTAATAAACCAGCAAAAGGCTATTATTTTTAAACCAAATCACTACATCATTCATCTAACAAAGACAAATGCCACATGCTGCATTTTGCACTAGTCCAAAAGGAGCAAGAGATCTTTGCTGAAACAGAGCCTCTGCCCCAGCAAGGGGGGCAGCAAGGAGGGCACAGACCTGGAGCTGTGCCACAGGAACCTCATGGAGTTACTCACCACATTTGCCAGCTGCCTGGCACAGACCACATCTACAGCAGGGTTCCCCCCCAACCTCACTTTGGACACAGGACATGGCAATTATTTTCACAGGGTGGATTAATCTGGGTAGTGATAACCAAGAGAAAAGTCACTCTGAACTCAAGAGATGCCACAAGACAGACAACTAAACCTAAGGGAGTTTCCCATCTGGGAATTCTTCCCATCGAGGGACAAACTCTCCCAGGAAAGGGTACGCTCCAGCTTCAAGTCTTCTGCATGTTTTAAGATGTGCCCATTGCCTTCTGCACACATCAGCACATAAAAGTCATCCATTTCCTTCTACACCTGAGGACTGAAGCAGAAAATGAGGAAGGCTGCCCTTGACAGAGGATCCCAGGACAGCCTGGACTGTAGATGTGGCTGAGGCTTTGCAGCTTCCTCCTGGACTGTCTCACCATTTCCTCAGCCTGCTGGCTTTTGAGTCATGATTTACTCTTGCTGCAGACATGGAAGCAATTTGCCTTCTTACAGCCAGAGCCTGCCTGCCTCAAGCTGCTTTTCCAGCTGTGAATGGAAGGTAAACAGGCAGATGGGCTCACAGATTAAACTTCAAAACCAGTCAGAAGATTTATCCCTGCAGATAACTCAAGCCAGAGGCAACCCTGGGGCAGGACTCAGCTCATGAGGTGACAGATGAAGGATGTTGAGTCCCGCTTTCACAGGTGGAAAGTTAGCCAGAGCTTTGGCCTCAGCTGGAGGAGTACACCAAGCGTGCAACCACCCTGCAGCACAGGCCACCGCTGCAGCATCAGAATGGATTCACTCATCCAGCGTCCAGACTTCAAGAGAATCAGTGCTCATTGACTTGAAAGACAACTCAGGCTGCTGCTCAGCCCAAGGTTTGGCTGTACAACCACACAGGGTGGTGTGTGTAACAAGCAATGCCACTCTGACTGCAAGATGAAGCATTAAGCCAATACACGTTTGAGCACAAACCAATTGTCCTTTAGAAAATTATTCCTTTTCATGGACTTAGAATGACTTCAAGCCAGAAAGGCTTGCCCTCAACAATGCTTGTGTCAGCAAAGGGGTAGTTGTAAAGTCTTCCTTGTATGCAGGCTGTTTTCTCTCACTGGATGAAGCTGTTCCAGACTCCAGCCCCATTAGCATGTGGACTGAGTGCATCTCCTGGCTCAGAGAACAGCTCAGATCACATCTTGGGTCTAAGGAAAAGCAGAAAGGTGAGCACAGACTGTGAAATCCATTGCCATGTTTCACATAAACAAAGCCAGGGAAGCAAAAATCAGCAAACAAGTATTCTTAGGGATACAACTGGATGCTCAGAAAAATCTTCCTTTAAAAATAGTAGTAGGGACAGGTAGGACACCTTCCCCTGGGAGACAAAAGCATTGTGGCAACCTGCAGCGCCCAGTGGCTGAAGTTTGTGCTGTTCTGCCAGAGCATTAAAACTGCACCTAAGCTTTCCCTTCCAGTTGTTCTCCTGAGGGGGAAGCAGAACCATCCATGAGATCTCTTTTCACCTTCCTCACACTTGGCAAGAACAACGTGCTCTTCTGTGGACAAAGCCTCGAGTCACCACTCCCAGGTCATTCCCTGAGAGGGCTCTGCCTGCAGAGACTGAGCCACCTTTGCAGTGAAAGGCTGAGACAAAAAGCTGGAATCATTACACCTTCACCCTTTCTGCTGGAAATAAACATTTCTGCAGTTCAGGAACTGGTCAGAGGGGAACAGCAGAGGGAAGCAGCATAAAAATGTAAGCAGTTGCTGCTGCTGTCATCATCACTGGGCACCTCCTTCCCAGCTGAGACTGAGAGGTAACACCCAGCCTGCCAGAGCCACTTCCCACCAGAGCGGGAAGAACTGGGGCTAGCACAGCCATCTTTTGAGTTAAATTCTCATCTCTGCCTTTTTTCCAACATTCACTCCATGTACAGCTGGTGACACCAATAGCACCCAGCACAACCCTTCAGCTGACAGCTGCTGGAGGCCGGGCTGGAAGTGGTGAGGAGCTGGGAACTCTTGTTCCCAGAGAGAAGACCCAAGGCCTGGTGGGGGTGTGCACTTTCTACCAAAACCACGAGTCGAGTGGTGTAAAATCATCAATGACTGAGCACTGGTCAATTTACAACAGGATCTAAAAAATGCTGCCTTTACAGTTAAGTGTATTAGCAAGCCCCAAAGTCTTCCACTGGCCTAGACACACAATCTAATCCTGAAGGATTTACATAGTTCTGGAATGGACGCCTATGAAACCTGAAAATCCATGATTTTTTATGACTTAAAACCAGTCACGTTACATACATTTTATTTAATAAAAGTTAAAAACACGTACAAAAATGCAGTTCCATTTCCTTAAAATATAGGCTCAAAATAAAAAGACTGAACAGTAGAGTTCAGGCAGTAAAGTGCAAAGACAGCAGCTATGCCAGTCATGCTTAATCCATAAACAACCCTTACACAGCAGGAATGAACAGACAGAGCAGACACAGCCACACCGCGGCACAGCTATTCACGCACATCCACAGGAGAGTGATCCACACATCCCAGAACAGGCTGCAGGAATTGCAGACCAGGTACACCCAAACAAGGAAGGAGCAGTTGCTTTTCCACATCGTTACACACATACATGACATACTTTTTAAAAGTCTGTGTTCTCCAGTCCACCATTTCCCCCCCACCCCGTAATGCAACAAACATGACAATTTATATAATTATGACACGAGTTTCCAAACTGTTTTCTCAGATGAGCACCATAAATGGTCAGTCTGTAAAAAAATGAAGTGCTAAACTGGCTACTAAACTGAGACAGGACATGCTTCCCCTGGTTAAAAGCATGCAAAAACAGCATTCAAAAGCCAGACTTCTAAGGGATTTCTGAGGGAAAAAATTCAAAAAAGTAAGAGCAGCAACATCTCTTCGTTCACCACAGAAACTTGGAAAACTGGGTAACAACAGAGAACAGCAACACCACAAGGATCCACTTCACCAGGAAAAGAGGTTTCAACTGAGCCCTTTGGAGAGTCCAAAGCAAGGTCCACACACATGCTCACTGGCATGTACACTGGGGTCAGTGGGATTACAGCATGTGTCAGTGAACAGGGTGTAGGCCTTTATAGTTCAGGCACAAAAACTTCAGTACACTTAGCACAATACTCCAATTTAGTGCAGCTTGAAAACTTACTACTGTTAATTATAGCTATAGACTTTAGTGTAAAAAATAATGACATAATCTCCTTTAACTGAAACAGGTCTCTGCCGATTTCAGGAAAGTGCCAGTTGAGGTCAGCAACTCAGCACTTACATAAATGAGATCCATGCTTTGCCCACACTGGGAAGCAAGACCAGCATTTCAGAACAAAGCAGTAAAAGAAAGAGAGTGCATTCCTAGTTATCCACAGTTGACGCATAGAGAAAAAAGAATCCTCAGTGCTCAGCTAAGCTTCAGTGCAGGAGTGGCTGAAGGGAGAAGAGTCCAGAAGGAATAAGCACTCCAGAAATATTTCATTCAGTGGGGGAGCTGTCTCCCAGCAAAACACCTGGTGCTTTGCTCTACTGTCAGCTCTGCTACAGCACATACACACTCCTCCTGCACCACGGGAATGGAGCAGTCCGATTGTGCTGTGGGCATTTTGTTGCTCACACCGAGCTATTACAGCACAGTGCTCCTGCAGCCATTGGTTCTGTTTCTTAACTATCATTACACTTTTGTGCAAAAGAAAATCCACTCAACAGGGAGAGTGTATTGTTTAATAGAAAAGGGTGGTTTCATACAAAGTACTGTGGAGTATAAGGCCACATGAAGAGCATCATCAAGTTGACATGGTGGCTATTACTTAACTCAAGACACAATTAGTACTTCCTCTGGTGCATTGATACAGTTAAAAGAAAGCCTTGAACAATTTCCTATAAGGTGCACAAGCATCCACAATACAAAAAAACCCTTTCTTTCTCTTCTACTCAAAAAAATATAAAGAGAGACCCACTAATTTTTCATGGGCTACCTTACCATTTTTGCATTTTTCAGTTGATTTTGATATGTTGGTTTAGTAGGACCAAAAATAAAGCATAATTATTAGTGTCAAAATTTCAGTGTTTGTGCTTCTACCTTCATCAGAGCAGTCATGCTCCTCCAAACTTTTAGTGGAGGCTCCAGTGGAGTGTGGACTCAGGAATGCATCTACCAACAGCCACATCGGCTTCTACTTGCAAAGGGTATGAATTAATAAAATGCTGAGAATTTCAGCACTTGTATTCTCAAATAAGGTCATTCTGGATTGGTTTGCTTTAAAAATGACTGACTTACTCTGATCTCCAGTGTACCAGCATAAGGTGGGTGCAAGAGCACTGGGGCCATTGTAGGATCAGGATTTGCAAGTGTGAAAACACCAACCAGTATGAGTAATCAAATAGTAAGTGTTTACAAAACACTCTGAATGCAATAGTTCAGGTTTACTGAAAAAGAGTTTCCAAAACTCTGGGGTCTCATCCAGCACAGCCCTACTAATGCAAGTAATTTGCCTGCATAACAAGACCGAAATTAACAAATACAAAATATATTTGGTATAGAAAATAGTACTATAAAAATTAAAAAACCATCCTGTTTTACTGTCCATCAAAATATTAACAGCAAGCATCACAAGTAACTTTTTTTAACCTATTGCCAAAATAATTTCCAAGGAGTTCTACTTTCCTGAAGTGCTGGTGATTGCAATTGCCCAAGTACTGAAAAAAACAAACAGGGAAGGGACGAAGAAATATGATAGATTTCTCACATAGCACTATCAACAGAGGACCTAAACTGCAGGAAACTAAAGCACACACAAACATGGGGAAAACAAAAGCCATTGCCCATTCTGCTGTTGCCATCGGAGCTCTTCCTGATCTTCAGAAACTTTGCAGGGAAGGCGCTTCTTCACTCTAGCCCTGGCAGACAGGTGATGGCACGGGGATGAGCATACTCAGAGCGCTGCCGCTCTTGGGTTTCTCTGCTGTGGCAATTCTGCTGAGTTTGCCAACCTCTGTCTGCCAGCTGGGGGTCTTCTTGGTGGTCATGTGGCGGCGGGTGTGCTTGGTCAGGTGGTCGCTGCGCATGAAGCGGCGCTCGCACACCGGGCAGGAGAACTTCTTCTCCCCCGTGTGCGTCCTGCGGTGCCGCGACAGTTCATCCGAGCGGGCAAACTTCTTGTCACAGCCGTCCCAGTTGCAGCTGAAAGGTTTTTCTCCTGCAGGACACGAAGGAAGCACGTGTTACATTGATAAGACTGCAGTGCAGCTTCTCAAAAAAGCTAATTTAAAATCTGCCCTGCAAAAACCAGTGAGTTCCACAGAACTGCTCGTCACTGCACTCAGTGTAAGATTGAGCTGAAGTTCTGTTCCAGAGAAACATAATAGGTATCAGTTCTGCTTATTTCCTCATATTTCTCTTTAAGTGCTCCTTAATCAAGCCTGGTTTTTCAGTTGTCCAAAGTCCCAGTTTAAAGAAATAGAGCCTTCTTAAACCTGCCTTATCTGCTGACTGAAGTAGAAGCAAGCTCCTGTCCCCATCCCCATGTATCCACATCTCTCTGGCTGCAGCACGTCATCCACAAAGACTGTGGGCAAACAGGAAGCCAGGAATGGAGCCTCAGGGTCCTGCTGCTCCAGTGATCCAGTCTCACACACAAACACACACCAGGGAACACTCCTGAGGCAAAGCCTGTCCTGCCAGCCCCCCACAGACCAGCAATGGCAGCAGTCAGCACGGCTGCCTACATCAGCTGCTGCTCATCCTGGGCCACTGCTGAACATCCCACCTGTCCTGAACAACCACAACTGCAACTCCCATAGAGCTCCAGATGAACATCTATCACGTGGCCCAAAATTATGAGGACACTTTGGAGCAGAAGAGAAGGGACTCACAGAAAGGAAGCCCCACAGGAATGTTCTTACTTCAGGTATTGAGAGTAAAGTCTGTGTCTGCCAGATGTGCTATCATCTAGCTAGTCAACATGCAGGGAAAAGGCAGAACAAGCTGAACTACTCTTCCTCCTGACCCTGTAATGGGAAGTGGCTAGTGAGGGGTCAGTGCGTTTCACCTGCCATTGATGTCTTAATCATGATACAGGGACACACACAGGCTCCCTATGGATCAGCAGCCATGTGCACAAAGCAAGGCACTTGCTGATAGTCTGTTTATCCTGGAGCATGACTTTAATTCAAGAGCCTCTCAAGCCAGAAGCAGAAGCATCATGCTACCTCTGAACTATGGTTTACAAGAATTATCAGCTTCATGTAGAGGTTAAGCTCTTTCCCCAAAGGAACTGTAATGACAAGCTGCCAAACTAATGCAAATCCCATCATGCAAGCTGACATCCAATAAACCAGTGACTGTGGGGTAACAGCAGGTAGGAGAAAAGAGTCAAAGAAAACCAAAAATAGACAGAACTATTTTATACCAATCTCCCACTACGCCTATTCTTCAACATCAAAAATAATCCCTGAGAACTCAAAGTTAGTTTTAATTTAACAAGATCCTGGAACTAGAAAAAGGGTAAGTAAAACAGATGTAGACTGTTTCCACATTGACCCAATTTATGGAGCAAATCAGTTATATTAATTACAATTAAATTTAATTTACCTTTAGAATTCCCCTTCTGTAACTTAATAAACTGTTAAATTCCTGCAGGAGCTCTACTTCCTAATACAGCCCAAATCTCAATGCATTCCCATTTAGCCTAACAAAACTCTGGGGAACAAAGGAAAAAAAAAAAAAAAAGCTATTTATGAGCTGCTCTTTTCTTTTATTCATGTAACAACTAAGACCAACTACCTGTACTGTGTTTTGCTTACACCAAACCTCTCCATGCTCCAAAACAAGGGACTCACACAATTCATCTCAATCTAGTCCAGGTGGCAGGATTCCACTTAGATCTAAACACACACACAGATAGCAAAGCTTCACTCCAACTAAAGCCTGTGAAATTCAGCTAACACTACAGGGTCAGCTGAGGTCTCAGAACAAAGTATGTCTTGTTTCGTTTGTCCATGGAGAATAAACATTCCTTCCATCCCCAAGATGAGCTTCCCCATCACCTGCTTCTTCCCTTTCCCAAACGCCCCCTGTAAAAAAACGTGCATTTCAGCACCCCAACAGAAGGCAGAGCCCTCTTGTACGCACCAGTGTGAGTACGAAGGTGGGCTTTGAGGTGGGAACTTTTGAAATAGGTTTTCTTGCACCCGGGGAAGTCACAGACGTAATTCCTCCGCCTGGAGAAGTCCATCTGGGGGGCACAGGTCTGACCAGAGGCGATGAACACGGGAGCAGGGGCGAGGGGCAGTAACTTGGTGCTGCCAACAGTGACCACGGTCTGTGGGCACTGCGGTGTCTGTGTGACAGCGGGCTGTGGAAGAACCAGCATGACAGTCCCCTGAGGCACAGAAGGTCCCATGAGCACAGGCTGGGAGAGCGGGGCTGTCTGCGGTAAAATAGGTTTCATGGGAGTTGAGAGTGCTGGAGTTGAAGGCTTGACATAGGCATTGATCATGCTGCTTTGTCCATTTAAAGGGATCATCTGACAGAGAACCTGGGGATTTGAGACAGGGGCAAGTGTCACTGGGGTAGCTCTTTTTTGCAAGTCATTCTCACAATTCTTTGGTAAGTGGGTCTGCGGTGAAACAGGCCGGACTGGTAGTTGCCCTTTATTGGTCACAATATCACTGGAGTCATGTGCATAAGGCTGATGTACTGGAGAGGTTTTGTTGATTAAATCATCCACAGCACACGTGTCCTGTGGCAGTCTGGAATGTTTTCGGTCATCCGCTCCACACCAGTCTCTAGAAGTGCTGTAGCCTGAAGTTACCTTTGTTTGCTCTTGCACAGCAGGAATGTGATGGTAAGCAGAACTATCACCTGTATGACGAATGACACTTGTTGCCATGGCCCTGCAAGGCTGAGGTACAGAGGATTCAGAGATCACTGGCTTCTGACTGCACTGTTGCCCCACGCTGAGAACAGATGGCTTGGTTATGGGAGAGGCACTGGTCGCGGATGTGACTGAGCAGGCAGCTGTATTTGCCATGACAGTCCTTGGTTTGGAGTAAGTGACTTGTGAGGACAGGAGCGTGGCTGCAGACATCTCAACCAAGTCAGGGCTGTGCGGAGGGGTCATGCACTGCAAAAAGAACCCACACCAGTGTGGATCAGTATAATTCCATAGCACAGTTTTCCCCTATCTTTACTCTGAAAAATAAAATTACATGCTCTCTCCCAGAATCTCAGAATGTGCCTCTTAAGGCAAACTGAATAAAGTATGCTGCTGAAGCTCACTCATCCTCCACCCCTAGATGGATGGGAAGGAGAATTAGAAAAAGGTAAAACCTATGGGTTGAGATAAGAACAAGTTAATAATTCAGATACAGGAAAATACAATAATAAAATATGAATTGTAATAAAAAGGCAGATAAAAAGAAAGAGAGAGAAACAAAGCCCAAGAGAAAGAAATGATGCACAGTACAACTGCTCGTCAATCACATGGCCTCACCCCATGCAGTGATCACCCCTTTCTGGCCAACTCCTCCCATTTTATACACTGAACACGATGCTCTATGGTATGGAACATCCCTTTGGCCAGTTTGGTCAGTAGTGTCCTGGCCATGCTCTCTCACAGCTTCTCCTCCTCACTGGCAGAGAAGGACACTGAGAAGTCATTGGCTTAACTATTGCTGAGCAGTGCCTACTCTCAAACATCAGTGTGTTACCTGCATCATCCTCATCTTAAATCCCACAGCATTGTAGCAGCTACTCGGAATAATATTAACTCTACCCCAGCTGGAAACAGGACAATATCCACCCCATATTCTATGCCATTTACATCACACCCACACTTTCCAATACATCCCAATTAACCACCATTATTTTTCCTGTCTTTTGATACAGGTATCATTCCCTTAGTCTATGGGCCATCCCTCTAAAGCATCTCTTGAGTTCATTCACACATCACTTTGGGCTCCAATTCACAGCAGTTCTTCAGGGCAGGAAAGATGGTGTGTGGTGTTGAATTCCTGCCTACTGAAGTCAGTTCTCACTCCATCACTACTGTGTTTGTCCAGTTTCATCAGTTTGTTCTTCCTTAACCTAGATGATTCCTACTCTAATACCCTTGATGTTGCATGTAGCCAGCTCAGCAGTGGTGACATGAGTGTTAATGGCAATTAACATCATACAATCCAAATCACTGGCTATTCTCACACAGAACCAGATCCCCTGGAAGGAAACTTTGGATTTCCCTATCCTCCCACATTACCCACCAAGTGCACCCAGGTCCCTGAGCAAAAGCAATCCCATGGATGGGTTTGTCATTGCCTGATGCAGGGATAACTCAGATTGTTTTCCCCAGAAGCATTTTTTGTGTGCACTACAGGGACTTTATCCCCTTCTCCACTATGTAAAAGTTTTACCTGAGCACAGCTGGCCCAGCTGGCAGAGTCTCTAGTGCTGACTGCCCAGGTGGCCTTTGCTAAATGTGTATCCCACTGCCTGAAGGTCCTACCACCCATTGTTCTCAGTAACAGTCTGTTCTATCATTCAATTTTCCTGGAGACTGGCATATGATAGGGAATATGATAAACCCACACAACACCATGCTCCTCAACCCAGGTGTCTGTGAGGTTGTTTTGGAAATGAGTCCTGTCTGGCTGAATTCTTTTTGGGATGCCATGTTGCCATAAGACTCGCTTTCCAAGGCCCAGGACAGTATTCCAGGTGGTGGCATGAGGCACGGAATGTTTCCAGTTATCTGGTGGTTGCTTCCACCATCAAAGCATATGGTGCTTGCCTTGGTGGGTTTGTGGGAGTCTGATAAGAGTCCATCTGCCATACTTATATTTCAACCATTGTCCTCCACAACAAAGAGGCTTTAACTGCTCAGCTTCAATAACTGAAGTGTATGTTTCACAACGACAGATAGCCCTAGTATAGTGTCCATAGTTAAATCCACCCCTCGATCATCCCCCATCTACGTGTCGCATTTCTTCCTTGATAGCCTCAGATGTCATGGGCTCATCAAGCAATAAACAATTGGCTCTTGTGAATCTTGCCAATCCAGATCCACCTGAGCACTTCAATCTTAGAAGCCTGATCCACCTGTTGGTTGTTGGGAAGTTCCTTGGTGGCCCAACTCTTGGGTACATGAGCATCCATGTGACGTACCTTCACAACCAGGGCCTCCACCCAGGCAGCAGTATCTTGCCACAAGGCAGCAGCCCAGATGGGTTTACCTCTGCTCTGCTTCCATCACTGCAACCACCACCACAGGGCATTTGCCACCACCCATGAATCAGTACAGAGATAAAGCACTGGCTGTTTTTCTTGTTCAGCAGTGTTTAAAGCCAATTTTCATCTCTGCGAAGTAATTCAATTTACCTTCTCCTTCAGCAGTTTCTGTAATTTTTTGTAGGATATGCCATACAGGGACTTTCTGTCTTCAATGCTTTTGTACAATACAGCAGGAATCATCAAACACAGCATATTGTTTCTCATTTTTTGGTAACTTATTATACAATAGAGTCTCTTCAGCACATGTCACCTGCTCATCAGGTGGCATCCAGGAACCTGCCATCTTGCCAGCCGCAGAAGTCTTGAAAGTAATCATGATGACTGAGGTTTCCTATTTGAGCCCCTAGTGTGATCAGCAAGACCCACTTATTCCATATAACACCAGCTACATGATGTGTAGGAGAACCATCCTTTGCATATCCAGTCCAGCACCAAAAATCAGGATGCCAGGGGGAGCTGTGCTTCAGTACCAAGCACTCCCACAGCAGCTGGAACCTCTTTGTAAGCTGCCCACATCTCTTTTACAGCTGGAATATAGTGGGGTTCAGATCCTCTGTACCCCCAACTCCAAAACCCTAGAGGCTGACCCAATTCTCCCCTGGTGCTTTCTGCCACGGGTTCCATGCAGGGCCATCTTCCTTGGTGTAGAGCACATTTTTTGTATCTTGTCCTGCCTCGACTGGCCCAAGGGTTGGGGCAGAGTTAATTTTCTGCATGAATGATCTCCTGTTTAATTAGTTCAAAGGCTTGTTGTTCAGGGCCCCATTTGAAATCATTCTTCTTCGGGGTCACTTGACAGAGAAGGCTGACAATCAGACTGTAATTTGGAATGTCCATTCTCCAAAAACCCACAACGCCTAAGAAAGCTTGGGTTTTTCTTACTAGTTGATAAAAACATAGGTGTTGTTTTGCTGATCAAATCCACTGGGATCTGATGACATCCACCTTACTACTTTGCTCTTAAAAACTGGATCTCCTGTGCAGGTTCCTGGACCTTACTCTGTTTTATGGCAGCTTTCAGAGAGATTTGGACTATTTTCTTCCCTTTCTCAAAAACTTCTGCTGCTGTATTGCCCACATTGCTATCATCAATATACTGCAGGTGTTCCAGAACCAGATCAGTCTATGACAAATGGTCCAAATTTTTGCCACATGCATCGGGCACACTGACATCATCTGGATCTGTGGGTGACCGTGCCTTTCTCATGTCATCATAAACCCCCTCTGGTACAGCTAATTCCCTAGTGTACCAGATATCTCTCCCCACAGCAGCCCACCTGCCTGGGTGACATAATCTCTTTCCTGAAGGGATACCCTTCCTCCACACTTGACCAAGCTGTCTCAGCTGCAGACTTGTATCATTTTTCCAATCGTCTCATCAATGCTCTCTTCCCTAGGCAGCTATCCCAACTGCTTGGCTACCCTATCTCCTAATTCCAGGCTACTAGTCCCACTGGAGCAGCCAGGTGGTAATGTGCACACTTGGAAAGCAGCTGAAACCTCTTCAAATATCCCACAGATCTCTCAGGGCAGCTATTGAGTGATTACCTCTTATTCCATCCAGTTTCTGTGGTGGCCCTGCTTCATCCTCCTTTACTAAATGAGCTGAATTTCGTGTCCATTTCTTCTTGTGTACAAAGACAACTGATAATAGCACGAGCTCATCCTCTGGCTCAGCTGCATCATCCCTTGCTGGGGTCTGAGTAGTCACACTGCATGATGCCAGGGTCTGAGCAGCCACAAACAGTTGCTTAACCCTAAACAGGAACATGAACCACATTCACAGTTCCTGGTCATTCACAGACCTGGTTTCAGCATCCCAAGGATATTCAAAATTTCCAAAATTCCCATGCCTGAAGAAGAAGGGGAAGACTGTGTGTGTCTTCTACACAGGCTGGCTCTCCAAGGCAAAAAGGCCACAAAAGGTGTATTAGCAGTTTCTAAGAGATGGTTCCCCAAGTACAGAGGTGATGAGAGTATGAAAACGAGATTAGTTTCACGGCCAGCAGTTCTCTATCATAATCCACTCTTATGAAGTACAATAAAATGATAAACTTAGCCCAGCCCCCAGAGATGATACCACAACACTAGGGGGAACATACACATCAAGGAAATTGTTACATAACAAAACAACTCTGATAGCAAATAACTCAACACTATGATTAACAACTAATAAACTAACAAGATGAATCCCGATAACAAATTTGTTTCAACATGGTCTGATCAGATCTGTCATGGAGGAGAATCAGAAAGATAAAATTCATATGTTGACAGAAGATCAAGTTAATAATTGAAATAAAGTAAAATATAATAACAACAATTGTAATTATTATAACAGGGAGATACCAAAAAGAGAGAGAGCAATAAATCCCAGGAGAAACAAGTAGTACACAGTACAATTGCTCACCACCCACTAACCAATGCCCAGGTCCTTCCCAACATCACTGGTCATTCCAGTTTTTACGCTGGGCATGACACTCTGTGGTATGGAATATCCCTCTGGCCAGTTCAGATCACTTGCTCTGGTCATGCTACTTCCCAGCTTCCTGTGCACCTCCTCATTGGCAGGGCATGGGAATCTGAAAAATCCTTGACCTGGGGTAAGCACTGCTCAGCAACAACTAGAACATCAGTCTGTTACCAGCATTATTCCCATTCTAAATCAAAAACACAGCACTCACTCCGCCAGCTACTAGGAAGAAAATTAACTCTATCCTAGTCAACACCACAACACTACACTGCCTTATCTCATCGTCATTCTGATTATGCCCAAAAGCATATTAATAAAAGGAAGGCAATAAGGCAGCTGTAAACCTGCATAAAACACTGCAAGTATACTCACTGCACCACAAAAAAGTCTGTCATTCCTTTCTCCTCAGCAATGGGGAGAGCTGTAAGACACGATGAGCCGAATAAACAGACACAATAGACTCTACCTTTCCATTTCAAGCTCCCAGCAAGCCCTAGATCTTTTCTCAATGATTACCTCATCATCTCATGGCTACTTTTTAGATAAAGACAAATGAAACTGCCCTGTCCCTTCTTATTCAGCCATTTGTCTCCATGCTGCCCTCCTGCATCACCTCTCCTTCCTCCTTTACCACTGAAAGGTATCTCCTCTGCTGCTCAAGAGACAGTGTCAACACTGAGCAACAGGAGTTATGGCACCTGCTTGTCAGGCTGCTCTTATATCAGCCTCTTTCCTCTATTATTCCCCTTTTTCCTGGCAACTGCATTCTAGAAGCCTACTGGTTGAAATGGGCCTTAACCATCTAAAACCTTAATGACACCAAAGCCCTTTTTTCATACCTACTTTTGTTGCAACATAAATTGAAACAAAAGAAAAATAAATTGGATTCAACCAACATTAGTCAGCTGGAGTAGACCAATGTCTGGAGAAATAACAGACTACATGTATAAACACATAGCACAGAAACTAATTAAATTGCCTATTTCATAATGGTAATGTGTACTTTCTCTTACAATGACCAGTGAAGCATAATGCCATCAAAGGCCTTTTTTTATACAGTGCTTGCAGTGATGCCAAATCACCAAGGCTCACTCTGCCATTCTTACTCAAAGTGCTCCAAGAAACCTACAACAGCCATCTCGACATCCCTGTCAAATCCAATAACCTGTCAGCAAGGCGTTCACACCTATATTTTACAAAAGCCTATATATTTGCTAAACCAGAGACAGCAAAAAAACCAAACTCAGCATGCTCACCTCCCTACTCTGTGCACACACAGAGCACAGGCTGTGACAAAGGAACATCTGAGCAAGCCTGTTTTTTCCAGCCAAGTTAAAGCATTGCAGGGATGTGACATCCAGGTGTAGGGCACATTTATTTTGTGTTCCCATTTTTCTTACCAGTGTCGATAGATAGTCCTTTGGTAATTCAGCCGTAGCCTCGGCGTGCATTGTGAAATCCCCAGAATCCGAGAAGGGCGTGAGGGGCCTTATCTTTAATATGTCACCTTTCTGCAATCTTTGACCCCAGGAGCTCATACAAACAAGGGCCTCAACAGCTTCAATGTCGTTCTGCTCCAAGGTGCTGCAGGTAGACCTTTCACTGTCATGACGCTGCCGTTCACGGAGAGACTCATAGATGTCCACAATGTCAACCTGAGTGTAAGTGGATTACTGGCTATTAGGACAAGTCAGAATACAAAGCTGCCACCACCCACACACTGTCTGCTCACAATGAAGGTCAACTGAAACAGATCCCATGCCCATGGCAAGACTTTTACCAACCGGATCAACTCTCACTCTCCCCCCAGCACCTGCTCTCCACAGTCCCTTCTCAAAAAAAAGGAAAAAAGGAAAAAAAAGTAGTGATTTTTCCAGGAACAGAACAGATACATGCATGGCTTACCTTTCCAAGTTTACTTCCCTGGACCACACTGCTCTGAACAAACATATCCCATGCTTGCATACAAGCAAAAAAGAGCAGAACCCTGACTTCCAGCCTTGTTTAGACAAGGCTGTTTCCTGAATCCAAAAGACTATTCGGCACTAATCTCTTTCTGGAAACATTTAGAAGACAAATTTCAGCTTCCAGTACGATGCTTTAAGGTTTGATCATTGACTTGGAGTACTGTACATCACAAAAGAATTTTAATCTTATTTTTAATAGGGAAGCCAGGATGGGGAAAAGATGGAAGGAAAATAGTCTTCCAAGTGCAGAGGGAACTGTTTGCATTGCACTTTAGAAAGGTCTGATACTACATAGGTATCTAAAATGCACTCTGAGTAACATGAAGACAATCATACTGATTTGTTTCCAATTGCAAGCATCACAGACTATTTGTGTGTGCACATGTACACATGCAAAACACTTGACTTCTCTGCAAAAGAATATCCAAACTTCACAAAGCTCTCACAGTGCTTGGCAGTGGCTCCAAAAGGTGTGCTAGTCTAATGGGTTATCACTCACATGCCAGCTCAGTCTCAGCTAGGCATCCAGACTCTTCCAGTCTTTAGACACACCAACTGACTTGAAGGCTGGGATTCAGAAGCGTGGACCAAGCCTCTTGAGCCTATTGCTGTTACACAGAGTGCTTCTATACTGCAGGAAAAAGGTTTTAACTCAAAAGGCAACACCACACCATTGGCATGGCCTCAAGCCCTAGAAGGAATTCTACTCACTGGGTGACAGCACATAACTCATTAACAAAACCCACTGATTTAGTGTAAGTAATGTGGGATGATCCTTATTCAACAGTGTCACAAAGATGTAAAGCTTTGTTTACACTCTAGGGATGTGCAGGCAAACATTCTAAACCTAATGGATCAAAAATGTTGCTACTGCACTCACAGAGGACTTTCATCTAAAACATGAGGTACCAGGTCATGATTCAGGGGCTGGAAGAAATAAAAGTGATTAACACCTTGGAGAGAGACTTCTAAGAATTTCCACTGAAAAACAATGAGAGGAAAACATGATGTGTGCCTGCAAGCCTGGACCTCAACCTCCTGTCACACCAGGGCATGCCAGGTGAGGCTCTGGACTGAGCCGAGTCTGCCAGTGTTCCTCCAAGTGCGCCTGCAAGCACCCAAGCCAGCAGGTTTAATTTTTCCAACCCTACGTTTCAGAAGAGCAGCTTTCCCTGAAAAAGCCTGGAAAAAAAAATGTGCCTCGCTTCCACAAAAAAAAAAAAAAAAAAAAAAAAAAAAAAATCCGAATCAGAAAGAAAAAACCAACCCGTCTCAAAAAAGGCTCTTTCTGCAGACGAGGGCTGCAGCCCGGGCTCCCCGGCTGCTGCCAGGGAAATGGCCAACCGCGCCGGGCGCCTGTCCTCACATCACCCCGCCGGGAACTACGTGCGCGGGATGCAGGCAGGATGGGGACGGGCAGGGACGTGCGGGGAGCGCGGGCTGCGGGCAGGATGGGGACGGGCAGGATGAGGACGCGCAGGGCGGCTCGCTGGCGGGAAGGATGGGGCAGGGAGATGCAGGCAGCGCGGGTCGCCCCCGGGCAGGATGGGGGCGGCGGGCACGGAGGCGCGGGCAGCGCGGGGAGCAGGCGGGCAGCGCCGCGGGGCAGCGCGGGTCCCTCCGCAGGGCAGAGCCTCCCGCCGGGGCCGCGTCCGCCCCCACCCGCTCCCCGCCCCACGGCGGCTGCCCCCGGCCGGGCGGTGCCACCGAGAGGAGGATGGCGCGAAAGGCAGCAGGAGGAGGAGAAGAGGGCGGAGGGCAGCTCCCACCCTGCCGCCGCCCCCGCACGGTCTGTGAGGGACGGCCGCCCCCCTTCCCCGCAGGTGACCGGAGCAACGCCCGCTTCTGAGGGCTCTGCCCTGGCGCAGCCGCCCCGTCCCCGCTGCCCAACCAAGCCGCTCCCCGCCGGGCGAGTAGCGGTCTCTGCCGAGGCGGCGACGGTCCCCGCACTCTGCCCGCCACCGAGCACGTGTCCGGGCTCTAGCGGCGCCGGCTACCCCCACCGCCCGCTCTTCCCTCCCTCCCTCAATCACGCCCCCGGTGCTCACCGCGGGTGCATCTCCCATGTCCGAGCAGGGCGAGCCGTGCATGGCGCGGCTCGGGCAGACGGCGTCGGCGGCAGTGCGCCCGGGGAGCGGCAGCGGCGGGAACGGCGCGCACACGGCGGCGGGAGCGGCACCCGGCAGCGCCGCCTCCTCCCGCCCCGCCCGCTGGGAGCGGCGCGGCCGCGCTGGGGGAGCGCTCCGAGCGCAGCCTGCGCCAAACGGCGCGGGGGGGGGACGGTCCCGGCCAATCAGCGCCCGCCGCGGCCCGCGCCCGGCCAATGAGCGGCGGCGGGCGGCGTGATCGCGGCGTGCCGGCGGGAAGGGCGGCGCGTGGGCACGGCCGGCGGGAAGGCGGGGAGGGGGCGGGGCCGGCAGGGGCGGGGGAGCGCGCGCTGGAAACTGGGGGAAAGGTCGGGGGCGGGCGGCGGCCGGGAATGCCCGCGCGCGGGGGGCGGGGCCGCCGCTTTCCCCTCCCCCCCGCGGTGCGTGCGGCGCGGCACGAGCGCTCCCGCCAAGCGCCACCGCCCGCGTGCGCGGGGAGCGCCGCTGTTCCCGCCGCTTCCCGACACCCGCCGCCAGTTCTCCCGTTCGGGGAAACGGCCCTGTTCCCGCCGCTTCCCGACACCCGCCGCCAGTTCTCCCGTTCAGGGAAACGGCCCTGTTCCCGCCGCTTCCCGACACCCGCCGCCAGTTCTCCCGTTCGGAGAAACGGCCCTGTTCCCGCCGCTTCCCGACACCCGCCGCCAGCTCTCCCGTTCGGGGAAACGGCCCCGTTCCCGCCGCTTCCCGACACCCGCCGCCAGTTTTCCCGTCGAGGTCCTGCCCGCCTCATGCGATAGGGAAGGGCTCCATTGCCTGCCCGGCCACGGCATTGCTTTGCCGGATGGAGGATTTGGGATTACAGCCTAAACCCCCTCCCAAGATCCACGAAGGATCAGTGTTACGGCTCATTGGATCCACTGGTGTTGGAAGGCCTCCTCTGGGCCAGCCCAGCATGTTCCTCTTAAAAGTCTTCTAGTCACAACATATATTCTATTTTAAAACGCGTGTTGTTTGGTTTTCCCTGTCCCCAGCCCTTGTTTTCATTTTCCAGTGGCAGCTGAAGTGTATTGGCCGTGTGATTCCCAGCAGGATTTGTGGTTGTACTGAGCAGCTGGCAGTGGTGGCACCAGCGAGAGCAGCTCTGCATCCCAAAGCCTGTAATGGGACAGGAAAGACCTGGGTGTCCCCAAGGAGGGGTCAGACCTGTGTTCCCAGGAACAGGATAGACCTGGGTCCTGCAGGCCTTGCCAGCACCATCCCAACCTGCCCTGCCCCCTCCCTTATGCCTCTCTGACACAGAATGTGGACAGCAAAAAGGATTTTATCCTGCTGAATTATCTCTATTCGTTCCTTCCATGATTTCTCAAGACATTACATCCTCAAGGGTCTGCACAGAGAATATTCTTGAATCTCTGGGCTCCTTCTGCTGTCAGCTTCATTTTGCCACTGGGGTTTATTTTTTCCATAACAGCTCTTCCAAATCCCTGTCCTTCCTTGCTGTCCATGTAGTTTCTAAAGGTTCACTGCACTGTGCTCATCCCTGCTCTCCATTACTGCACACTTCATGTCCTTCAGCTTTCCCAGCACTAGCACTTCCCAGCCCATCAAAAAACAACTTAAAAGGATCTCCCTGGCCAGCACTTTGTGCAGTGCAGAGCCCTGGCCTCTGCTGTATGACAGTAAGGAAAATGCTAATAATTCAAACTGCAAATGGAGTTCTAACATTAAAGAGTTCTGTTCGCAAAAGGGAATCAGTTGTGTGACAGAGAATGAAAAAAAAAATTGTGAAAATGCCATCGGTGACTGAAAAGCACAGTTGAGGTGGCACAATGGGGACACAGGGTTTGTGCCTCTCAACTGCATGTATCTTCTGAAGAAAAACCTTTAAGGAATTGTAAACCTGGGAAAATACTGTTCTATTATGCATGTTTTCCAGTTGTGCTGTAGTTGGGAAGTGCCTGGTGTTTGTCTCCTTGTTTCTTGTTGTAACACATGCAGTTCCTGGTCAAAGCACTTATTCACACAGCCTTAGTCATTGACAGCAGAGACTTTTAATTGAGTAATAGCATCTGAAGGCAGCACAGCAGCCTTGCCAGGGAAGAAGCGGTCACAGGGAAATAGAGTGGAATCATTTCTCCTGACTCCCAGCAGGGTGTTTCCCATGTCACACACCACAGACTCTGCCTACATGTTCCAGGTTCCCCAGGGGGGCTCGCTACAGCTCGTGGATGCAAGACCAGTTTAAAAAAGTGATGTTACAGGTCTGTACTCCAACTTGTGCTATAGGGAAAATGTGCTTGATTGTGTTCCCCTTGCTGAGCTAAAAATGGCAGCTAAAGTTTTTTAAATAAATCCTTGGAACTCTTACCAAAGCCACATGGTTTGCCTTTTTCTGCTGTTGCCAGCTGAGGCAGTGTTAGATGAGGAAGGAGCACCTTCATCCTCACATCAAATATCAGGGGTCTGAACCCCACAAAGCCTGAGCCCCCAGCCCTGGCAGCCTTAGAGCTTCTCCCTCTCTGCCAACTCGTACTTCTGCTTTCTTTCCCTTCCCTAGGCTGCACCAAGATGAATAATAAAACAGTTGACATTATCCTGCTTCTTTATACTTTTGCCTACACCCACTGATTTCCCCACAAGTTTCACCCAGCAGCACAGCTTCCTGAGCAATGCACGAGCGAGATCCTCGGGATGATCCGCGCTGGCTGCAGTTCCCCTCCTTGGAGGCACTAACCTGGAACAAAGCCCAGGTATCCTCAGCGCCGTTCCCAAGAGCTCAGAGCAGCCTCCCCGTGTCGGTGACTGCAGGATGCCGGTGTCCTTGCCCAGCCTGGCTGTGGCAATGTGGTCTCCCTCCCAGCAGAGCCATCCTGCACCAGACCCACCCACCCCTTCCAGTGCTGCTGCTGCCCCAGTGTTCTCTGGACCGGGCTCTCCGAGGACCATGTGGTTTTATAAAGGGCTGTTTAACTCAGACCGCTGGCAAACACTTCAGAGAAAAGCTTTCTTTGTTGGAGATAGACAATGCCTTTGTTCCGAGGTAGGAAGGAGCAGATGTAAGTGGCTGAAGTGGAGGGTTGAGAAGGCTCTGCTCTGGTTATCTTATCCTTTTGGCTGGGATGACAAGAAAGAATCAAACATCCTGTGTGAGTAGCAGGGAAAATAATTAATACTGGAGACTGAAAACAACAAAAGGTCATGCAGGCAGCTCTCTCCCTTTTTGTAGCTAATTATGCCATAAGCCATTCAAAAGAGACTGAAGGGAGAATATTACAGGCTCAGACAGTTTTCCTAATATTTAGCAGTAGTTAAAAATAGACCAAAGCAGTTGTCTGGAGTGCAGCTCTACAGTTACTGCATTTTGGCAGCAGCATCTGGTCTGGCTGGATAGAGCATCAGGCTACTGTAGCAAACACACAGAGCCTAGCAAATGGAAGAGCACTAAATAAATACAGATTATTACAATCAGAACTGCCATGGAGGGGCCGTGAGAAGATACATGGGAAGAAGTGAAAAACTGTGATAAGATGCATGTGGTAAGACCTGTGCGAGGATGCATCTCTGTCTCCTCTCCCTCCTCTGTTGTGAAGGACAGAACAGTCAGAGCTGCCACAACCCCAGATTGTCCCAAACCACAGCAGCAGGCAGGGGAGAAATGTCCCACCAGGGAGGAAACTAAGGAGCTCTGCCATGTGGTGTCTGTCACCAGCTGATGGAAGCGGCTGCAGCAGCCCCTGGCCAAGGGCAGGAGCAGGAGCACGACCAGAGGGATTCACTCAGGGGAATAGCAGAGATACAGAGGGTATTTATAGTCAGAGTTATATACAGGGTATCTCTGAGAAATAGTGGGGGGAGAGGGATAGAAGGGATAACCATGAAGAACAGAGGTGGCAAGAAAGAGAATAAAAGAAAGCAGGAGGGCCAACAAGGAATATTTCTTGGCAGAATGATTTCTGAATGTAAAAGTGATGATAAATCCACGGCCTTTTGCAAGGACTGTGGCCCAGCTGACATGGAGTGTGTGTGTGAGGGACGTTTTGGGGCGCTGCCCGTGCCGTGGAGCGGAGGCTCCGGCCAGACGGACCCTTCAGCCCCCGGCTGCCGGCGCCTGCGGGGGGCTGCAGGGACAGGGACAGGGACAGGGACAGGGACAGGCTCCCGAGGCGCTGCAGGGACAGGGACAGGGACAGGGACAGGGACAGGGACACGCTCCCGACCGCTGCAGGGACAGGGACAGGGACACACTCCCGAGGAGCTATAGGGACAGGGACACGCTCCCGACCGCTGCAGATACAGGGAGAGGTTCACGCTCCCGAGGCGCTATAGGGACAGGGACAGGCTCCCGAGGCGCTGCAGGGACAGGGACGGGGACAGGGACAGGCTCCCGAGGCGCTATAGGGACAGGGACACGCTCCCGACCGCTGCAGGGACAGGGAGAGGGACACACTCCCGAGGAGCTATAGGGACAGGGACAGGGACAGGCTCCCGAGGCGCTATAGGGACAGGGAGAGGGACAGGGACACGCTCCCGAGGAGCTATAGGGACAGGGACAGGGACACGCCCCCGAGGAGCTATAGGGACAGGGACAGGGACAGGGACACGCTCCCGAGGAGCTATAGGGACAGGGACAGGGACAGGGACAGGGACACGCTCCCGAGGCGCCGGCGGGGCCAAGGGCAGGGTGGCCATCGGGAAGGGCAGTGCCGACGTGCCGTGCCCCCACAGTGTCAGGCCGTGTGGGCCAGCTGCCCGAGGGGACATCTCATTTCTGGCTGCGGGTGTCGGATGGCGCAGCGGGTCCCGCCGCCCGGCCCGGCACAGCGCCTACGTGTCTGCCAGCAGGGACAGCCCGGGACAGCAGCCTTGGCCCCAGGGGAGGACAGACCCGCGCTCCTCACGTGCTGTCCTCAACTGATTTGAGTCAAAAGTCAAATTCTTCCTCGCCTGCATCTTTCGTATTCGCTTTCAGAAGCAGATTGAGCTTTTGGTGCATGGGTAAGCATCCAAGGAGTGGGGAAGCAGCCAGCGCAGCATAAGGAAACATGGCCAGGTTACAGCAAAAGGAAAGGCTTTAAGCGAAGAGCCACAAAAACTGTTTCCTGCTCTGTTCTGGACCCAATGTGCTGAAAGAATAAACACACGCTGCCTTTTTTTTTTTTTTTTTTTTTCCTTCACTCCCAAAAATATGTTTCTGCACAAAAAAAAAAAAAAAAAAAATTAACTGCATCGAAGACTTTGTGAGCCCTGGCAGTACTACAGGGAGAAATCACCAGTCAAACAGATTTGTTATGAGTATGTGAAACATAGTGTTTACTGAACTAAAAGAATCCAATTCACAAATATTGATTACAGGTGCAGACTGTCCACAGGTCCCCTGTAATAGAAATAAAAAAGTAAGTGACAGTGATATAAGTGTGACATACTAGTGCACCATCTGCTTGCTTGAGTGCACCATCTGGTTTTTCTACTGCTGCTATTTGTGCCCTGATCCTATTTTAGTGGCACCAGGAGATGGATTTAAAAACCAGCAAAAATTAAAATTACATGCCATTTATTTATTGTTCTGCTTAAGAGGATGTCTCAATTGTTTTCACTGTTCCCTTGACCTCAGCATTACTGTTAACCAAGCCTACATGTATTTTCTGACACACAGTGTATTAAAGCATTAGCAATGCTGATGGAACATCTATCTCTTTTGGTCATCTCATGACTTGCTGGGACAGCTGTCAAGCCTGTGTGCAAACGTGTTTCATCCTGAGTTGTCTGCCACATTAACAATCCTGCAGTGTTTTCATGCAGCACTCCGGTTATGGAAGACATTCTGTGTGACCAGAGATGGATTTCTGGACCTCTGGACCTCTGGACATTGTTCCTAGTGCAGGTGATTGGTGCCACAGGGGCAGCAGTGGCCTGGCAATGGCGATGGCCCCCCAGTGCCAACACTGGCATCTCCCCTGGAACACCGTCCACGGGCACCCAAGTGTTGTGCAGCACCAAGTACAGAATGGTGCCAAGCCCAGGGAGGGCTCTGGGTGGTGGTGAAGCCTGTGGCTGATCTCAGGTGTCCTGCTATCTTGTCATGTGTGTCACCTTTTTTGACATCAGATGGGGCTTGTTTAAGATTCTGATTTTCCCCGTGCTTCACAGTGGCTCTGGATAAGCCAGCTGATATCAGAGGGGCTCTCTGCATGGCTCAGATGTACAAACTCTGTCACCTCTGCTTGTTCGATGATGTGAGACACTACTGAGCACCTTCAACAGCTTCCCCCGACACCCCTTTCTGGGAATGGGCCCTTCTTATGTGCCTGGGAATGGTTGAAACATCCCAGACCTGGCTGTCTGATGTAAAGTTGTTGCTGTTTCAGGTCATGTCACTAAGCAGACCCTAAAATAAGAGTCTATGTTACTTCTGGTCTAGTGCCTTATCTGTATTCCTGCCACCCTCCCCCCACTCATTTCCAGGGTGACTCCTGACCCTGCACCTCCTGGGGAATTAATCACTCACATATCCCTGCTCCACATCATCCTCCCTGCAGGTTTTCCATCTCCTCCTCCCTGGAGGTGCATCTCCTATGCTTTCCTTCCCTAGCCCTGCAAAACATGCCTCTCACTTCTTGGCCTTCTCCTGGTAAAATATTAAGAATAAGGAACATCCCTGTACAAATGTCACTATCAGGGGTTGCAGTTACTGGCCGTCACTGGATATCAGACAAATGAGAGGACTGAGCAGGGGCAGCAGACCAGCCAGGGCAACCCTGAGCAGAAGTAAACACAAAGCTTGTGTGGAAGAGAATGAGACAGGTGGAAAGACCACTTTCAAACTACTGTCCTTGGCACCAAATGTGCCTCTACTGCTGCTCTCCTGCACGTGGATGTCCTCATGGACACCAAGGCTCAGTCCTGCTTGCCCCTAGATGTGTTCTGTCCAGAGGTGAAGAACCTGGCAATGGGGCCACCAGTGCGGTGGGAGTGTGGTCTGTCCCCCCTTGCTGCTCACAGATGCACAGGGTCTGCAATAGATGAGCAAGAGACAGAAGTGAGATACCCCTGCTCAGCATGCTCAGCTTTGCTGGCTGCTCCCTACAACAGCACACATGTATGAGATCAGGTCAGAGTGAGTGCACTGGGAACTTTGCTGCATAAGGTGCTCCCCATGGCAGCCACCTGTCACACCCCACACCTTCAAACAGAGAGGTGATTGCTAGTCCATCAGCAGGTTTTATTTATAAACTGCTCACCAACCACTCTGGCTACACCATCACCTTCTTCCAGTTTCTTTGGGCTGTGCTGTGCCCACTCCCATCCCTGCTCCTGGCTGCAGGGTCTGCATCCTTCTTGCCTGACACCTTCCTTTGCCTCCCCAAACACTCCCAGTGGGCAGAACAGCTGTGCTCTTCCAGACATGTTGTCTCCGGCTGAGTCAGCCCGTGCTCCCTCATGGGTGACAGGGTTTCTGTTTCTCTCTCCAATGCCACATTTGTCTCATTGGGTGTCACAATGCCAAATGCTGGGGGGCCAGAGAAAAGCTGCAGCTGGCAGGACAGACACCAAATCCAGGGGCAAGGACACGTCCCTGGTAAATGACAGCCAGAGCAAAGGAGGGCATAAGCTGAGGAGATTGCTTGTAAGGGTAATTCCCCCCATCCCCAGTGCTTACACTCAAACTATGCCATCAATGATTTTATATCCTGAGCAACCCCCTACATAAAATGCTAAATTAACTATATATTGAAGGACACAGTCAAATATAGGATTTTACTGCTGAAAAATACATTTTCCATTAACAGTTAAATAAATTTAAAAACCACATTCCAAGCTTGTTTGGGAGGGAAAAGTCAGTGGCAATTTTGTTGCTTAATAGTTTAAATCCCTGTTCTAGCATCTAAAGGGAGGTATCTTACCCCAGCAATGGCCACATCCCATCCCTGCCCCAGCTGAGGAGCTGGAAAACTGCAGTTCCTGTTGTTGTGGTACTTCCTTGGCAGCATTGCTAGTCATACATGACTCAGTCGGGTCCATTCACTTGCTCAGCTGAAGAACAGACCCCGCCTGTTGTTTGGATCAAGTATCCAGCCAGCTTGATACTTTTTCTCATAATTAGTGCTTGCCTGGACTTACTCACTGCAACTCCCTTTGCACAGTGGAGATCCTAGTACCTCCCTTCAAAAGCACTTTCCCACTTAGTTTTACACTGTTTACATTAAAAGGACAAGGAGTCCCTATTTTTTCCCAACATGGGTAAATCTTTATATCAGCCTTGGTTGGGTATGCACTTCCCCTTCACTACTGCAGTGCTTCAGGATGTTAAGAGGTGCAACAATATGACTAATGTGAAATAAACTCATGTTCCAATTCTGTGCTGCAGCTCTTCTGGTGGGTAGCCATGCTATTTTCCCTTCCTGAGTACAGGCAACACTGTTTCCACTCAGTTTCTTTCCCCTTGGGCATCTTTCCACAGTGCCAGCAGAGCAGAGAATTGAGCCAGCACCATGTCTTGCAGTGTTTTTCCAAGGGGTGGATGTTGTCCAGGGATTCCCCCAGCTGCACACCCCATTCTGGGCTGCTGCACATCTCTTCCCCATGGCTGCAGCTCACCTGAAGCAGCCCCAAATCACTACTTCATCTCTGATTTCTTGGTATTATTTCCTCCAGGAGACCCAGCACATACCTTCACAAGACAAAAGGCACAAACCCAAACACAGGAGGAGTTTCAGAACATCAGGAAACACTTCACTGGGAGGGTGTCCTAGTACTGGGTTGTCCAGAAAGGCTGTGGAGTCTCTGTCCCTAGGGATATTCAGAAGCCCTCTGGACAGGGTGCTGGGCAGCCGACTGGGGGTGGCCCTGCTTGAGCAAGAGTAGGACCTGGTGTCTCCAGACACCCCTTTCAACCCCAAGCATGCACTGACCTGTGGAGAGCAGTCCGAGGCTGAACATTCACAGTTCACAGTTCTGCTGCATGGGAAAGGCCCTGGACTGGGGACAAACATTGCTTTTACCCTAAAACCTTCCCCACCTACCCAGTAACTTCCAGCCTTACAGTCAATCTGAGCCCTGGCCACAGCTCCTTCTGCTCCACCAACACTATCCCTCCTTTTCTCCCAAGCAATTGACCGAAGTAAACTGAGCTGTGAACACACTGACAGAATACCTTAACCTAATGGTTTGGGCTTCCATTCAGTGCCAAACACATATTTGCCTGGCTGGCGGCTTATTTTTTTCCCTGTTCGTGTCAAGTCCTCCTTCTCCCTACATCCCAGTGCTGCAGGTCCCTGCTGGCCAGATTTCCACCTGCTATCCCTGCACTTTATGGCATTCACACGCTCTGTCACACTGGATTACATCTGCCCAAGTGCTGTCATCAGGGAGCTCAAATATGGTTCATAAAAGCCTCAAGATGTACCTTTAGAGCAAAATAACAGCAGGGTAATGGATCGATGTAATGCAGCGTGAAAAAAAACCTTGAGGATCAGAGAAAGAGGGTTTTCAAAACAGGGTGATGGGGGAAATTCCTCCAAGAAATTAAATATTGCACAATTTAATGGTGTTGAAGAGCATCATTAACCCCCGGCACTTAGGAATTGAAGGATGGACCTGAAGGAAAAAAAAAAAAGCATGAAGGAGAGTGATTTAGGTTCAAAATCATCATCTTAATTTTTCTTTCTCTTGCAGTATCTTTCAAATTTTCTTTTCAGTCCTGGAGGAAGGTTCAAAACTTTCCTTTGAAAAAAACAGTAAAATTCAAAATGGGGTCTTAGGGGTGCTGCTGGCCACTACTGGGGCAGTGTTATGGTCCCTTACCCTGCAGCATGTACAGAGGAGCAGGGACAAGCTGTGCCTCTTGAGAGATGAGGTGGATTTGGGCCCTTCTCTCATCAAACCCCTCACCCCTGCTGAGGCCAGGCAGCCCGAGGCATTGCAGCATCTTTAGAGGCAGAGCTCAGCTGGTGCCCAAGGCTGGGCTGGGGGTCACTCGCAGGCAAAGCTCTGGACAGGACTGCCATGAGGTGCCAGCTCATTTGGGAATGGCCACATAGCACAGCAGGGCACATTCAGGCAGCAGTGGACTGTTTTTTAGCTTGGCATCACTGATGTTATAACTGTCTCCTGTTGTCTCAGGCATTACTCTGACCTGAGGCTTTGTAGAGAGCGAGTCTCGACCAGCCTCTTTGCCTGCAGCTTGGGCTCTTTTTTAAGCACGCAAAGCAGAGGCAAGTGGGAGAGCAAGGGCTGGTTTAGGGCCCTTTAGGATATCCATAAGATGAGGGAACCAGCACTCCCAAAAGCCCTTGGTCAGCACTGGCTGACAGGCTCAAAGCATTTCAAATGAGAAGGAGCTGTGGGGACATGACCTGCAAGGTTCACTACTGTGTGACCATTTTTCCTTTATTTACTTATTAATAGCTCATGTAACTATATAGGAAAAAAAAAAAAAAATCAAGCTTTATCATGACAAGATTAGAAGCATCATCAAACCAAGCACTGGCAACAACCCCTATGGGACTGGCACCACTGCCCAGCAGAGCCAGTGCCAATCCCTGCACTCCTGTGCCCTTATCACGGACCCTTGAGCAAGGCTGAGTGTTGCCCCCAGAGTGGTCCCTGCAGACAGCAGCTGCTCCAGCCCTGTCTCCCACGGACTGGGCTCTGTCTGGGCACCTTCCAATGGCTGGAGCAGGCAGGTTGGTTCAGTCCAAACTCCTGGGCAGTGGCAGCAGGACAGCGCCCTGCTCAACCCAAACCAGCGAGCTCTGAAGTTGAAAGAGCCGATTCAACAGCTTGGCAAGGGCAGCATTGCTTGGCTGGGGCTCCATCCAGCTCTCCTCTCCTGCTGGACACTGAGGAATCAAGGGACTTGATTTCCCTGGTGATGAGGAACAACAGGACTCCATGTTTCCCCCCATGCCATTTCACCCTCTTCAAATTTCCCTGCAATTAACACTCTTTTTCAGCCCGGTAGCAGCAGCCACCCTCACAGCATGCTCCATCATCCCTCACTGCTATAGTCTCTGAGCCCAGGGCTGTCTCTCCTCCAGGTATCAAATCCCCAACACATCCAAACACTTTCGCACCATATTCCCACTCATCAGACCTGCTGCCACGATCAGCCATGCACCTTTCCTCTGCCTGCTGCATGCTTCCCAAACTGCAGTGGTGGCGACTGATCTGCAGGCCAGCTCTAGGCTCGGGATGCCACCTGAGGTGACCAGTTCTGCAGCAGGGACACACAAATTCAGTGCTGTTGACACTGGCCACCAGCTGGTACTGGCACATGTGTCCGTAGCCTGCAGGGTGCCCATGCTGGAGGCATGACAAAATAAATCCTTCCTGAGCCAGAGGGCACACCAGCCATCCACAGCTGCACGCACAGGCACACAGATGGGGCAGGGCAGCACTGCCCTGTGGGAATAAGAAAAGAACCTGTGGGATGTGCCAAAATCCCTGCAACAGCCCCAGCCACAGCAGCAACTGACACTAGCCAAGAGGAGAAAAAAGCCAAATATTCCTTCTGCAGCATTGTGAATTATCCAAAGGTTTCCAGTGGTGTGGCAGGATAGTCCAAAGACAAGCTGCTAAACAGGTTCTGAGAATTCATATATTTGATCAATTCATCTAGTTGAGGTGTCATCTAAATATTGTCTAATATTTAATAATTTAATTGTAATAATGGCTCTAATGATCTAAAATACAAACCAAATAGTGGGGCATCAAAGCTCTGTGCTCTTGCAAACCCTTGTTTGACAAAGTTCCATCAAGAAGCTGGAGACTGATGCAGAATTCAGCTTTCTCGTACAAAAACAGGTCAGATCTTAAAAGCCTAACAAAATGTTTTCAATATTAGAGCGCAAAGTCATGCCTTGGAAAGAAGCACAGAGTTCCATGTAAGGCTCCCTGCCTTGGGAGCTCAGAGCTGCATCTTTAGGGGTCCACCTCCACTTCCTTTAAACTTGAACAGAAAAGGGGTGTCAGGAGGAGGAGGGAGTACTGGCACAGACCTACACACAGGGCCAGGGAAGAGGGGGTAGCAGCTGTTTCTCAGCCAGCCCCTCAGCAGATTCTGTATCATGCTGAGGTTTGCTGTGAAATGGCCACATACCAGCTGTATGGGGGCAGAACCCTGCCCAGTCTTCCAGCAAGTACAAACTCAGGTGGAGATGACACAGGGCATCCCTGCCTGGTGCATCACGCAGTCATGACACACTGCAGCATCTTCCTGCATCTGGGACAAACCCTGCGAGCAGAGCCTGCACAAGAACTACAAATAAATAAGGAAATAAGTTTTCCTGGCCTTTTCCTAGCCCAGGAATCTTCTGCCACCCACGCTGCTCCCCACCCAGCCCCAGCATGTTGACACAAGTCTGGTGGTTGGGAAGATGCCGGCACAGGAGCTGCTCCAGGACAGCAACTGCCACAGGGGCTGGGAGGCAGCTACAGCAAAAGCTTGTTGAGACATTTTCTGACAGTGAAAAAGAGGAGTTGAACACCACTCCAGATACCATGGCACTAGGATTGTCCTGCAGATGTTAGCATGAATTCTGTTTTCAGCTTGGCAAAGTCAATGCCTGCAGCTTCACTAGTGGCCCCTCTACACACCTGATCCTTCCCATGGATGTTCTGCTCTACCGCCAAGGGACAGGGTCCTATGGAAGAAAATGCTGCAGCTCCCCCACACACTGAACTGAACGAGGTCAGCTGGAACAAAGCAGGGAATGAGAATGGAGCTGGACATTTCTTATGTGGGAATAACAAGAGCAAGGCTGGTACTGGGACTATTTTCTTTTGCAAGGAGAAACTAGGAAACAATCACCAGAGTTTTATAGATTCCGTGTCAGAGAAAAATTGAAGGGAAAAGAGCAGAGGCATCTGTTACATAAAAGACTCATAATTAGAAATGAACATATAAAATTTAATAGCTTGGTTTAAAATACATTTTCAATTAAAAAACAGCAGGCAAAACAAACAAAAAAAAAATCAGTTTCATAAAACATACATGACATCGCTGCTACTGTTATAAGACCCGTGTCCCAGAATATCTTATAGAGGAAAACAATCGTCAGATTTAGTTCACATACTTCATTAAGCAGTAAAAAGAAATAACATTCATGTCAATCTTACCTCTATGGAGACTCTAAATCTACTTCCCTGACCCTAGACCAAGTTTCCATAATAAAACTTCCATTTTCAATAAAAATGTGTAAATATATATATGTATTCTATATATCAGGTTTTTTTAAAAAATTCCCTTGCCATAGTAAAATTATTCCCGTGACTGCCGAAGGGAAGCCCAGGCAGGAGGTGTTGGCTGGGTATGAGTCCCGTGGCTGCTCTGCTGGTGGTGGACCGCTGCACAGGGTGAGAAGTTTTGGCCAGGTCTCCTCAGCATCGTGCTGCACATCAGCCTCCAGCCCACATGTTCTCCAGGCCCACAGTCAGAGATGCATCTGTGTGGAGTTTGCTCAACTCCAGCCACAGGGCAAAGAGGGGAGCATGCAGTGCCCAGAGCACCACCAACCCTCTGCTGGGGCCCATCAACAAAGGAGGAGGAAGGAGGAGGGAATGGAATGAACCAGCTCAGGATTGATCCAAATACAAATTCCAAAATACTGTATCTTATATAAATCATTAAAAAAAGAAGGTGGGGAGGGACTTCAAGTTGTTATCTGGACTCACCACCAAGGGAGAATCAATTACACCTGTGACAGTCCAGAGATACCTTTGCTCAGCCTGGCTCTGAAGATCTTTGATGCCAAACCACTGCCTCCATGGGCAACCTGCTCTTTTCACTAGAGAAAACTGCCTCAACACCCCACCTGAATTTCTGTGATTTACCCCTACTACCTCCTTGTGCTTGCCATGGATAAGGGAGGACACTTCCATGGGTCAAGGAGGCTGCTCCCATCAATCATCCCATCTGAACATGACCCTCACCAGCCAAATTATGCAGCCCTTCCTCCTCAGAAGCCATGAGCTCTGGCCAAAGGACCACATGGTCTGGTCCATGCTCCAGTGGAGGCCTCGGTGATGCCAAGCAGAGCCAAAGGGGGAAGGTCTCCTATTTCTCCAGGTCATGCTCCTGTTGATCAACTCAACATGGCATTTGCCTCCCTCTTCCAAATAGCACCATGACAGAGCTAAACAACAGTAGATTACAATTTGTTAACCATTATGTAGAATTGTTAATTATTAAGTAAAAGAATATACTACTTTTCTGGACTATTTCTCCAGTCTTTCCAGGCTGACCTTCATGTCCTAGGTAAGGTATGTGCAGCTTTTTACTGTCTGAAAATGTTACAAACCTCTTTCATTACCCAGATACCTAACTAAAGCTCTGCCACTGGACCTGGCACTCACATTTATCTGCTCACTATGTAACAGAGGTTTTTGCCTTAGTGCTACCCTTTAAGTGCTCCTCTCACTTGCTATTAACCAAAGAATGCCTTTCCTTCACAGGCACACGCACATGATGAGTAAAGAGCATAGGGCAGTACTTTTTGGAGGTGTCTGGAACTCCCAGCTGGGGCTGCTGTATCCACTGGGTCTCTCCAGCTCAGCAGTGGGTCCATGGTATGCACAGACACCAAGAATGCATAACCTACTTGGAGGCCCTACTCCCTGCTTAACACTTGGCCTGCTGAGCCATTTTGCCACCTTCCTCCCGCAAAAGCCTTGCCTGTGCATTTCCAGTTGTTGACATCCTAGGCCTTGCAAGCTGGCTCCATCCAGCCCATGGGCTCCATCCCGCCTGAGCTGCTGGTGCAGGCAGCATCCAGCTGAGCCTTAAATACACTGCTACAGAAAAAAATCCACCCTCCAGGAGACCTCCTTCCCAACCCCCAAACACAAGACTTCAAGAGAACTGCAGTACACAGCTGCTTCAGGACTTAGTGGCAGTTCATGACAGAAACCAGGACTGCCATTGCCTGTCTGTGCATGAGGATTTAGGAGAGATCTAGTATCCTTTTTTTCCTTCTACATCGGAAGATCCATGTTTAACTAGCAGGTCTCTTGTGCCTTCTATGAATGTACAAACGTGTGCTCACCTTTGGTGCATGATAAGGGTTTGTCCATTTTTAAGTATCTACATTAAATATGTTTTCTCTGTATATGGCATCCTTTTAGATGGGCTTCATTGCATATATTCACGGTATATACAGAACACCATCTTTTATATATATTATATATTGCTTATATGTACACATTTACAAACCTTCAAAAATATATTGCACTTATATACAATATAGCTTCATCTGATGAGAGTTCACACAGTTACTAAGGCGAGTTCTTCATAAGCAAGGCAGTTTTACATTCCCCCCAAATGACACAAGTGATTTCAACAGTCTGCCCTGGTCACAAGTAAACATTATAGACTTTTCTCCAACCTGCATGCAACTCCTACTAGTATCAATTAGTAGTCTTGCAGCTCTCCCTAGCAGAAAACAGTCCAGTAAAATGGTATTAGCTGGTAACAGGCTCAAACATGGTTACTGAATAGATAAATAAGACATCACGAGTCGAAAAGGCCACCTTCCAGGAGATTTTCCCTCCCATACCTACTAGTGGTTAATACACTAGTAAAAATATATACATGCTCTCAATTTAATTACCAATCTTTCCTTGCCCATTTCAAGTGCAAATAAGGTCATGAGCAAGAACACAAACACAAATGTATTAAGCAAAACCACCGCTCTGCTCTCCAGAACAAGTCAAAGATCTGGCTTTCTTCTGGAGGTGATTAGTGTTTTGCCCAACATACTGAATTATGGGATAATGTTCACTTGAGACCTTTGTTTAAAATCCACAGTGATCTGTGATCTTAGATCTCAGTAAGAGTGAGCTTGTAAGATCCTCCAACCTCTTCAATCTGCAGCTGGAATGTATCTTCATTAGAATAGTGTTTCACAATGTTATCATCCATGTTGACCAGAATTCTGGAAAAACAAAACAGATCAGGAATTTTACAGTTCTACATGCCAAAGAGAGCAAAGGCATTCTCAAACCTAAAAAAGCCTGGACTACCCAAGGGTAAGACAAGATCCCTGCTCATCTCTCTCTGACTCATTGCTTCCCATAGCAGATCTGGTTGTTCTGACCCAGACCTGCCATCAAGGCTGGCAGCCACACTTCTCAGGGTCTGAATGGAAGGATTAAATCTGGCTCCTGGACCAGTACTGGAACCAGCAGAATCCTTCTGAAGCTGCAGGTACCTGGAGCTCTGAATGGGTTTGCTTGTCAGTCACGAACCATCAGCAGAAAACCCTACAGAGCTTGCGGGGAAGAAACCACCCATGCTTGGCCACCTCTCTGATTTGCCAGAAAGGTCAATACCTGTGTGTTTGTGTGCACACGTGCACACAAAACTGTGCTTAGTAGTGATTAAGTGTCACAGATTCTAAGCTTTTGCAGCTGTTCTGGTGGGTAATTCTGCTATGGAAGCAGAGCCCTGCAAGGGTGTAATTTTCTGGCTAGAAGAAGAAGGGGGCCTGAGACACCAAACTGACTTATAGGCAACCCAAGAAAATTACTGAGAAATTAAAAGATAAAACAAAAGCAGACAATGTTCAGAAACTCAATTACTTATGCTACAAAATAAAAAGATGATGAATATGGCCTCTGGGAGAAACAGACACTTCACAACTAAGTTCTCTTCAATTTAGCCCACAGAAAGACAACCAAGGTTTAGCAATTGTAGCCAAATGCAGATATAGTGAACCCAGTCACCACTGGAACAATTTAACATGGGTTGAAGGAGGTTCCTTATCATTGTGAGTCTTTTAACAAACTGAACGCTTTTTCCTCTGACATGATCAATTTTGGTTGAAATAACAATTAGCTCAGTGAGGTTCCATGACATGTATTTACCAGGAAGCCAGACTACATATTTCTGTAGGACCCTTCCTACAGTCTTCCAGTCTTCAGCTCTGTGGATGATGTTGGAATGTGTGTACTTGTGTGCACACACACATAACAGCAAATGGCATTCACATATCTGCAGTGCGTGGAGGAATTATACAGCAGATCTGCCTACATGTTTGAAAAAGGTTCATATTCTTATGCAGTTGTTGCACTGGTACATACTCACCCTTTTTTACATTTTTTGAAGATTTTTCCTATTTTATCAAAAGGAACATCATACTTGTCAGATATCTAGAACAAAAGAAAGCAATGATTGTTGAATCAAGGAGACTGCTGTCATTGTCTTTCACTTCCGATTTTACAGAAAGGAACAACAACAACAACAACAAGCCTGCAAATGAGGACATATCTACTGCCCTGTAAAGGCAACACTAAATCCCAAACTATATTGTAAATCTACAGATCAGAACTTCTTCTTTGCATTTAGCTAACTTCTGTGCAAAAAATTTAATCATGTTTGAAACCTGGCTACTTACTTCTCATACAGCGACCTCCTGCCCCTACACTCAAAAGCCCACCCATTAAAAGCCCACTCCACACCCTGACTCTCATTCTCTCTTGGCCCTCTGTTCTCTTAGCATACTGAAAACTGTTTTTAAATTTAGTGTCAGAGGGATCATGTGAAAACTAGTCATGACAGCGGCTGAAAGAAGAAAATAGCAACAGAGAGAGGACTTCTGCTGCTAAGGGCATGAGGTGATCAGAAACATTCTCCTTCCCCAGCAGGGTTACATCAGTGTGGAGCCACAGCCACTGACCTCCAGAAAGTCGGGAAGTCAGTAACCTCAGCTTGGTTTCCTTTGACAAACTGCTTTGCAAGTATCAAACCAATACACTGCTTTGACATGCAAATGTACACGGAGTTTCCCCAAGCCACAGCTGTGAGCACTTGGTTCCTTGCTTTAAGAAATGCAAGTGAAACAGCAAAGGTGCAGCTTCACTTCAGGACCATGGCGTAAGGGAGGACTTCACAGACTTCAATCCCTCTCTCCATTAGCCCCCACCCTCCAGCTGCCAAAGCCTCACAGGCAGGAAGAGAGAAAAATTCTGGTTATAGAGCTATCTCTACAACCAAAAGTTAATGGCCAGACCTGCCTGTACATCCCCCAAGCCCCTGTTCCTGAGCAGAGGCACTAGTCACAGAAAGAGACAGACAGAAAAGCCAGTTTTGAGCTCATGCCAAACATTACATCATTCCTTAGACTTAAGCTCTGTACTTCCCTTGCTCTGCAGCAGCGATAGTGGAATTCTACTTTGGATGTCAAGAACCAGAGAGCAATATCACACATGTGCACAGATATATCTAAAAGTCTACAGCAACACACAGAAGCTGGGACTTGGAGCTCTGCATTAGAGGCTTGTGAAAGGACAGTGGTGAGCCCCAAACATGGCTTTGAAAGGCTGAAACAAACCCAAGCCAATGCACACGTCCTGAAAATCACTCCATCTCCTAACAAAAGTACCCTGTCTGACGAGGAACATCCAGTCATCAAATTTGACACAGCTGGATCTTCAGAAGGGTTCTTACATCCAGACCCCACAAATGTGAGGTAAGGTACTTAAAAGACAAGCTTCCTGAATTCCCTTAATAATAAATTAAAGTATTATTTGCATTAATTTCCATGTTAGTGAAAGGAAATCTTCCTTATTCTTCTTATCCAGAAGAGGAGAAATATGTGGACACAAGGTGTGACTGAAAGTCTGACTCCTGTGTTTGGCCAGTAAGGACTGGGTAGCCAGAGGTTTTTCCTCAAGGATTATAAACCAACCTCATCACTTACCGCTTCCATTAGGCCTTTCAGAGATGGTGTCTTTAACATTAGAGCATCAAAGACTTCCTCTGACTCTTTTCGGACATACAGCAACACTGGAAAGCAATTTGGAGAGGAATTAACTGTGCAATTGCTTCTTGGGAAAAATCTCTATCCCACAGTGGCTAGGCACAGGGGGACAGCCACTGAGGATCTTCTAAAGAAATATGTGTAGATGCATTCAATACACAGTTCACACTGCAGCACAAACACACACAGCTAGGTTAGCTCAAAACTTACTTCCTGTACATAAAGCCACAGTATGCTCACGCATCTTTATTGTCAAAGTACTCTTGCACTTTCTTTATTTTCTCTGTTATTAGAAAAAAAGGTCATATTTGAAACAAAGAAATGAGGAACACAAAACACAAATCTTTGAGATTCTTGGGTTCCTCCATATCTTACAGTTATTTGCTATAAGACTTTTCACAATCAAATGATGTGACAGACACTATCACAACAGGTGAAGCCATCCTGCCCACCTCCTAATTTTTAAATAATTTATTTGTACAGTTCTGTGCACCTCCTACGCTGTCTCATCTTTCTTCCCACCCCTTCCTGTGTTTCAGCAGTAATACTCTTACCACCAGAGCTGACATACAGTGCAGGCTTGGTCTCCTGCTAGGAGAGGAATGAAAGAGCAAGAACCCCAATTAGGGGAGTAGCCCTAGTGATCTCAAGCTAGCACACACTCATTGCATGTAACATCAGTCTCATCAAAAGCTGCATTAAGGCTGAGGAGTAAGCCAGGAGAGCAAGAAAGCTTGGACATTAACAGCTTTGTTGTCTTTAATCCATCTTCTAATGACTAGGTATTGCAGCCTGGATTGTTTGCAAGGGTTCATCCACCACAGCTTTGACACACTTGCAACATGGAACAATTACTGGCATTTCTAATGCAACAAGGTGAACTCAGGATAGCACAGCACCTTGATGCACTTCCCAATTTGCCTGCTGTAAAAAGGGGGGTGTAAAAAGGGAGGACTAGATCTGGAAAAGTAAGACAGGATACATACTCTCAGTTACAGCACAGGTCAGATGAGAGTAAACCAAAGGAGAGAGAATCCCATGGGCCTTGTTTTATGGCATGCAGCAGTATGAAAAAACAAGAAGTCTGATTTCCTTCTATAAAATTCATCCTTCCCTACTAGTTTATCCACACTGCAGAAGGGCAGCCCCATTATGTCAGACTTGCTAGACTTAGCATTTGCTGCTTCATAGCTTTAATACTTCAAGCTTTGTTGTAGTCCTACCAAACACAACAATCATCAAGCAGGTACACACCTCCAACACCCCAAAGGGACCTCTCATCTCCTTCCACAACACCACAGCAACATGAAATTGCAAAGACTGAAAGTCAGTTAAAAATTAGCAAAATATTTTCTTAGCCTGGCTTTCAGAGGAGAACATCCCATTTCCTGGCACCATGAAAGATACAAGAATTTTGTACCCAGAACCAGTTCTTGGTGTTCACTGCTTGAAGTCCTGGAGGAGATTTCCAGAGTATTTTTGTAGCAGACTACATGATGAATTCTCTGCCCCAGTCCATTAGGGATAGTGGTAAGCTGCTCACCTCGTCTTGACTCTTTCCTTACAGGTTCAGAGCCCATTACTGTCTGAGATGGCAGAAATCCCCAGAAATTCTCACAATCTAAAATATTTGCACAGCTGAACCACATTTTGATACATGAACTGTCACTACTCAAAGCCAGAAAAATCAGTCTAAAGCATACATCAATATGAGTTTAAAAGTTCTTTAACCTCAGATGCATCCCTCTTTCATGATAGATAAATACTCCAAAAATTAAGTCTCTGAAAGAAGAAAATACCTCTTTTTGGCTCTTCTATTCTGGCCATCTTATTTGGAGTAGCAATAAAGTCCTCTTCACCAATATAAGGTCCTCTCTTCAAGTTGGAGCTGTCATTGACAAGGTAAAAAGTTAACAGTGGTACAATTACAGGGACTTATTCCTCTCTCCGAGGGCAAGGTGTCAGGAGGTTGAAGGGCAGCTCTTACCTTTCGCCCTCTAGTTCTTCTGAAGCAACAGGAAGGACCTTTAAAAACAAAGGAGAGATTTTGTGAATATTTCATCCAGAACTAGAATTAGTTTTCTCTTATAATCTTTCAAAGCTAAATCAAATGACACTTTGGCTCCCAAAGCCAGTAAACACCGTCTTTACCATTTTTCATAAAAAGTAATAAAGGCTCTCAAATGAGTGACAGGAACAAAGAGGAGCTAACCAGTTTTCTACCTGTACCGGTGTAGAGTCTTCTGACAAAACTCAGCACTAGGGCCTTTGTACAAAAACATGCTGGAATGTCAGCCGTACGGATACAAGTTCACTCTCCATCCTTGCTAGGAGTTCAGGCAATGCTCATAAAAAGTAAGGTTCAGATTATGTTAAGAGCATGGCAGAACTCCTAGCACAGCAAAGTTCACGATTTTGAAACCCAGTTGCATGCTAATTTTTTCCCCTCCAGTTTCCTGTAAGCTGGAACTTTCCAGGAACACTGAGGCAGGGCACTCTGGCAGTAGATCACAGAGCTGACACACACCAGTTCCACAGGATGGATTTTCACCCTGCAGCAGGCATCCGGAGGAGTCTGTGCTGTACAACAGCACACTAGGATCCCAAGGAATGTTATGAGAGAAAACCACCCTGCAATTCATGCAGTGGAAATGCTCTGGAAAAATCCTTTCAGGTTCACAGAAACCAGACTTGATAGGAAAATAGTTTGATGGTGAAACAGCCCCAGTTAACTCCAGCCAATGTACCTTGGAGCAACATTGCTTGCCCATGTGAGACTCAGCCTGTATTTGATTACAGCACTGATGGAGTCTGACAATTCATATGTACTTATGCACACAGCATCCCAGGCCTTTTGCAAATACATCTCAGAGTCTCCTCATCCCCCACACCCACGAGCTTTACTCACGTGAGCCCCACGCTGCAGGTTTGCAAAGTGAACATCAGGGATGAACAGGACAGGCTGAGTGTCTAGGTCCATGAAGGGCTTGAAGATGGTGATGTCAGTACGTTTGTGTGAGGGAAGCATGGGCACTTTGACATCAGAAACTGCAGAGACAAAGATCAGGATAGAGGATACTGAAGGCCCTGATGGGGCCCTACGTCATTTAAAAGTACATACCCTGCTGAGCAAGGGTATTCTGCAGTCAAGGTCAAAGCAAAAAGCTCCTGTGGTAAAGGAGTTTGAACTTTGGTTGTCTACATCTCAACTGAGGGCCTGGTACCTGAGGACTTGTTTCACGGAGTAGTCAAAGCTTTCTCCACCTCTCCAGCTGAGTGGCTCAACTGTGTTTAGATATTAATTGGGATGGACAATAACCTGGCACTCAGCCCAAGAGAGGAACCAAGGTCTTCCATGTACCAAGTCGGCCATCCAAACAGAGCACAAAAACTAGTCCCTGCCCCACCTTCTCCCTCTCCATTCCCTCAAAAGCTTGCTGGTGTTCCTATGGGAGGAGGATACAAAGAAGACAAAGGGACAACTTGCATGTTCCCAATCGGGAGCATCTTAAAGAGACAGCACCACAGCAGCACTATACTACAGAGGTAGTACAAATACTGGTTTGTGCAAGTTGTTATATTTAAAGTTAAATTTTGATTCCACACTTCCAAGTTTCACATTCTGGTTCCTCTCACTGTTCATCCCAGTCACCTCGGTGTGCCAGCCCCTAGGATCCATTCCCCTAGGATCAGCACTGTCTCCCATACAGCCCTCTGGCTCTCACAATGTACCAGCTGATGTGACACAACCCACCAAGAGGGCAGACTTCATCCACAAGACTCTCTGAGGACAGAGAGAGGCAGGAGGTGCCTTAAACTGCATTTCAGACACATTCATGTCAAACTATCACAGTTGAAAACTTTATTTTACCAAGTGGAAAAATATCCATCTGGGGTCAAAACAACTGCAAACAAAAACATTTTTCAAACAAAATCATTTCTCATGTCCTCAGTAGAAAATACACTATTTTCTCCCTGCAAAACTGATTTTTTTAAAGATTGCTGAACTTGTGTAAGAATAACTGTGACCAAAAGCCACAAACTGTTTCTGCTGTTGAAGAGTTCATGTACACATGGCATTTGTGAACCTGGAGGTGAGTATAACAGCTTATGGCTTCAAGGAATCAAAAACCAAACATCATACTTTCCAGGAAAGTACGGATCACATTGGGCTAAGCTCAAGCCTAGAAAATTAACACTAGAAAGCAGCTTTTGTAAAGTCCTAAGATCCTGGGAAATGCGTACTGAAACTGCCCTCCCTTTCCAACCATAATGCAAAGGGCTGCATGCAGTAATCTTTTGGGGGCCACTGGGGCTACTCCATTTGTGAAACGCTAACAGTGTGCTAAACCTGCCTCTTGTAATGTCCTTCGGAAAAAACCCAAAAACCCAGCCCTTTCCACAACTTCCCCTGAGCAAATGGGTTCCCTACAGCATTATCTTCTGAAGCTGCTCCAGCAGCCTGTACCAGTTGCATCAGGAAAATCCTGCCTGGCGAGCTGAGAGGTGTGTGCTGGCTGAACCAGTCGGGCTGTGAACAGCAGAGCAAGCGAGAGCAGGCGCCTGCCCCGTGCCAACAAAGAACAGGGAGATTTATCATCCTCTAGTAGCTCTGCTGGTGAATAACCAGTCATCCAAACACAGGATCTGTCATCTGCAGCAGCTAAAGGAAGATGCTCAGCGGGAAGAAACTCCTTATCTTTAAGTACTACAGTGCAGAGGTCTCCACATGCTTCACACATGCAGAAACTTTGAAATTACTTGCTAAGGACCACTTTGCTCTAGAAGAGTGAGCATAGGGCTGAGAGCCTGGAGGCTCAGCCTCAAGGCTGCCACGGCCTTGCTGAGGAGTTGCAAACACATTTTTAATATAAGTTAAAACCTAAGTTCGGGATCAAGCTGAAAAATATTTGGGACTGATTATTCTCACTGCCACGTGGATTGGGAGGGGCTCCAGGACTGGCCAAAACTCCCACCCTCACCCCACCACTTCAACCCATACCTGACTGAATACACAGCAGGACCCTGTCTTGGTCCTGCTGAACTATACAGGAAGAAGCCCTAAATGACCCAGTGTGCTGCAAAACACAGTGACTGTTCCACAAGGAACTGCTTAAACAAGCACAGGTCTATGGAGGATAAAAATTGACTTGAGAGTTCTACTGCACAAGATATTTGTAGCCAAAATGAAATCAAATATTTAAAATACTGATGGAATAAGTTCTACTTACAGGCATTTAACTGAGAGCTGGGATCAGTGCACTTGCCTTTTCTTTTGCTTTGCTTTCGCTCTTCATCCCTGATCTTCCTCTCTGCTCCCTGTCAGCCAAGAGATGAAGGGAAAGGGGGAGTGAAGAGGGGAGGAGAGAGAAAGAGAAGGTTTTTTTAATTTTTTGAGGTTTTTTTCAGCTGCAGAGGCAGGAACATCAATTCTTCCAAAGCTGTTTGTGGAGGTCAGTTCCACAGTAACTGAGATGCAGGTTTGCCAGAGTGTGTCAACTTTGATGTCTGCTTACTTTTGAGTCCTATCATCTAATGAAATCCAACAATCATATCCAAGATGCAAACACTTGCTTTTCTTTCAAGTCAGATGAAAATACGATGACAAAAGATACCCACATCTATAACAATTGTATAAAGCATTAGATAAAAGTATAGTTGAAGTGTTTGAAACAATAAAGAATTGCAGGTTCCCCCAGTTTAGGAGTTCCCTTGACTGTCATTAAAATCTACAGGAGTCACACCACACTTGGATCACCAAGTGCAAGATACCGCCCGCATTTCACACAGAGCCTGCAGCAGTTGCACCAGCCCTCACTGAGCTCAACCTTTGAAGAAGGGATTATTTTTTTCTCCTTTCATCAGGGTCAGGCCATGGTGGAATCCAGATGCCCTAACTGGGTTCATGCCTGCGCTGTTCCTGGCCTTCCACACCAAGCAGCAGAGGGGACAGTGCAATAATGCCGTTTTTTCTGCAAGGTGTGGACAGCTATGATGGAGGAAGAAATGGAAAGAGAAGCTTTGGAATAGTGTTCATTCCTCCAGCTCTGCCCAGACCTCACATGTGACTGTGGGTTAAGTCAGGGATGTCACATTGCCAGCTGCATGAAGTGATATGGCCACAGGAGATCCTCAACACTCAATCCTGGTGCTACCACTAGGTCACCAAAACTGGTATACACAAGTTCTATCTGTCTCCCAATACCCTCCTGCAAAGCAGGGCAAAAGGTAACAGTTACCTGGCCACACCAAGCCATTATTTGTCATTCCTTCTCCTTCAAAGCTGCCAAAACACACCCACATCCTCACACAGTACTGGAGGAAGACTTAATTAGCTACAGCAAATGAGGTGTCAAAACTCCTGTGGGAATGGGGTGAGAATCTGCGCCTAATGGCACATGGGAGAAGGGGAACAGCCCCCCTTACTTCTCAGTAAATCAATGCTTTATAGATGCCAAGCTGCCTATGCGTGGGCTTATCTGCACCAGCAATAAAAAGGGAAATTAGCCAAGATATTGGATATATATTAACACAGATCATCTTTTCTTCCACCCAATGAGAGAGGAGAAAAGCAGCTTCTGACAGCTGTGGTGAAAAAGAAAAAATTACACATGAAGACACAGGCACTGCCAGCTTTGCTTGACCCAATAAAGCTGATAAAGCCCACTACAGTGAAGACATCCCATCTAAACCTCAGAACAACTGGACTTGAACCCCTCCGTGTCATCCCTTACCAGAGCAGTCACAACATCTCAGCTTGAGAACAGAAAGATTAGATTTTGTTCCAGATTAGATTTTCACCTTCCATGTAGAAATAATAAAGTTGTGCTACTCAAAGACTACTAAAGAATATCTGCTTCCTCATGGAGAACATGCTGATTCAACAAGAATTGAGAAAATCTCTATCCTCCCATTCCCTGCTTGAAAGTCAGCCTGATGCAGGCTACTGGGGCCCAGGTAAATACATTAAAACTCACATTAAAAAAACAAAACCAAGTTGTGTTGATAACAGACATAACTTGCCCTGGGAAGACACAACTTGCTCTGTCAGCAGAGCTCAGGGAGCAGTGGTTTCAAACTGAAGGAGGATAGTTTTATTCTGGACATAAGGAGATTTTTTTTTCTGATGAAAGCAGCAAGGCACTGGAACAGGTTGACCAGAGAAGCTATGGATGCACCATCCCTGGAAGTGTTCAAGGCCAGGTTGGATGGGGCTTTAAGTAAGCTGGTCTAGTAGAATGTATGCCTGACCATGGCAGAGATCTAGACTAGAAGACTAGATGACCTTAAAAGGTGCTTTGCAACCCAAACCATTCTGTGGTCATGCAACTGAAAGAACAGTGTCCGTGTTGCTGCCCATTCACATCAGTGCTCCAGCGGCCTGGCACCTACTCTTTCCTTCCAACAGCATCCCACTCATTTGTTCCTACCATCCCATGAAAGTCTTCCCACAGCACTGCCCACCACTACCAGAGAAACAGCAAATCCCAGAGGGCAACATGAGCTCTAGTCTGTAAAACCCTAATTAATTCTCCTCTTGTGGATGCATAGCTGAGATACCTTCAGAATAGAGAAAGTCTTCTTCCTCTGGGACAGTTCAGCCTCATCCCTGCTCAGCCCAAATATTGCTGGGCCAAGCCTGAAAGAAGCTTGTGCCATAACATTCTACAGGATGACACCCTTACACCCATACTTCACACAGGTCCTGAAACCACACAGGAGTAGATGAAAACCAAACATCCCAAGCATTGCAAACATAGCCTTGACAAAGGAATAGAGGAGACATCTGTGTTAGGTGGCCACAACATCATAATCTTCTGCTGATTTGTGGTTTTTTTTTTTTTCAACAGACCTCCAGACTATAGATTTAGCCCTCCATGAAGAAAATATAGGTAACAGAATTTCTACAGGTAAGAGCAGTCACATGAGGACAAACAGATTCAGGGTTGTAACAGGTGTGAATATTATAGTAACAATGGTCCTCTAAACATTCAAAAGCAGCTGGCTGATTACACACAGTTCAATACAGGGCAGGAAATAGGTGCTCCTTCTGAAATGCCAATGCTTTTAAAGGAGCCTGGAGCATGGAGCCAGCATTAGGGTCCATGAGTACATGAGGTTTGTGTATGATATGATAGCACACAGGGGCTACAGGGATGGATTTTTTGAGGGGATGTTTACTCCAAGAAGCAGCTTCCCTCATGCCCAACAGACAATGCCAGTCAGCTTAAGACGGCCAAGGCCCATCTGCAGTGGTGATAGTGCCTCTGGGCTTATGTGTTTAAGAAAGGGGAAAAATGTTCTGCAGCAACAGTCAGAAACAAAGTGAGAATATGTGAAAGAAGCACCTCTGCAGATCCCGAGGTCAGTGCAGGAGGGGGAAGCCAGACACTGGAGCAGAGATTCCCCTGAAGTCTGTGGTGCAGCCCAAGGTGAGGCAGCTGCACCCCTGCAGCCCATGGAGGAGCAGAGATCCACCTGCAGCCTGTGCAGGACCCCACACCAGAGCAGGTGGATACCCAAAGGAGGCTGTGATTCCATGGGAAGTCTGTGCTGGAGCAGGTTTGCTGTCAGAACTTGTGGCCCCATGGGGCACCAACATGGGAGCAGCCTGTTCCTGAAAAACTGCACCCCATGGAAGGGACCCACACTGAAGCAGTTTGTGAAGAACTGTAGCCTGTGGGAAGTGTTCATGTTGGAGAAGTTTGTGGAACTGTCTCCCATGGGAGGCACCCCACACTGAAGCCAGGGAAGTGTGAGGAGTCCTCCTCCTGAGGAGGAAGGAGCATCAGCAATGTGTGAAGAACTGACCACAGCCCCCATTCACCTGCACTGCTGCAGGGGACAAGGGAGAGAACTAGGGAGTGAAGTTGAGCCTGAAAACAAGGGAAAGGTGAAAGGAAGGAACTTTAAGATTCAGTTTTATATCTTATTATCCATTATACATTTCTCTTTCCTTTCTTCCCTCCTCTTTTAATTCAGGTACAATTTGCAAAGCATCTGGAGGAATAAATCAGGAGAGTAAGTCAAAATCTCAAAGGGAAATAAAAGATGCACTGGCATTATTATATTACTAGATTTGCTAAAATTTCTGCCATAGCTTGAAGGAAGCCATTGGAGTCTATATGCTGACTACACATCTGCCTTCTTATTAACCACTTTGTCTTATTAGCAGTGGCACAAGCCTGTAAGTCATTTTAGCCTTGTGACAGTAATTGATTGGACAATTTAGAAGTAAAAGATCCCCCCCTAACCTGTAGCAAATCAATCCACTCTGTATTTTAAAGAAAACAGGTTGATAGCACACAAGACTACCAGATTACTTGGGTGAAAAAACATTAGATGAGACACTGGTTTTAGTCTCATATTGAAATAGGCAGAAGAAAATAGAAAAAGAAGTAAAAATAAAGACCTGATGAAATCTCATGAGACCCAAGCCTCTTGGGCTTACTGGCAAGTCCTTAAGATGACTCTGGAGAGCCTTTACTAAGTCCCTGTAAATTCTTTGCAGTAAGTATCACAACAGAAGCAGCTACAGGCAGCTCTCCCAGCTCTGCAGGAATGCAGAGGAACCAATTTAAAAGCCTGTAGATGGACAACAGAATGTGGCAGGATGAGTTAATGGGATGCTACAGCAAGAGCACAATGCAGAGGGCACCATATATTTTGGGAGGTAAGCAGAGACAGAACAATGGTGCATGAGATGAATCTTTGTGCCAGTGTCCTAGGGAACACCAGGCAAGACCACACAGCAGTGTGGCAAAGCCAGCACAGGGCAGAGAGGGGAGTTACTGCCTCAGCCTGCACTGCATGGCATTTGAGGTATCACCTGCAAGAGCCTGCCCTATGAAGACAAGTTTGGATTCAAAGAATAAAAGGTCCAAATCAAGCAGGATATCAGCAAAATAGGAAGTCAATATGGTTCCCAGCAATCAAAAGGACTGGGAAGTCCAGGAAGCATTTATCACAGCCTCGAACAATCTTGGTCACTCTGGAAATAGTATTACACATTACATGCCCTGGACCTTCAAAAGACTGCTCAGGCAGGCATAACCTGTTCCTGCAGGTTATGAAGACTAGGAAATTTCCTTTCTTTGCAAACTCAGATAAGTTTTTACAACTGCTTTCAGCGCAGCTTCTGCTGTTTCTTTCACAGCTTCTGCTGAATACTGGCTTTGGGAAAGGCATTAATTCTGTGTGCTAAATGCATTAGGCAGAGCAGTCAAATTACAGCACTCATCCAGCTTGTAAATGGGCTTTTTTATGCTGCTGTATCTCACAGTGGTACATCTTTTGTTCACAAGCTCTGCAAGTTATTGGTTCAGGGCTTTTTGTAACAAATGCAGTATGAAAATGCAAAGAAATTCAAAAGGACAAACACAACAGAACTTGGGCAAAAAGACAAGCCTACACAAGCCTCCAGTGATTTCTCCTGCTGAAGGCTATTCCCAGTGTCAGTCTGCCACTGCCTGACCTTTCTCTAAAGTCAATGCTCAGGAAACTTAGCACTGCAGCATTTTGAGAGCAGCAGATTTATTTGAGGTCATCATAACATCTATGAGCCAAGTAGAAAGGGTTGAAATTTTTTCCTTGCAAAGGCTAAACACAGACAGGACTTTTAAGGGAGCCAAAACAGCAAGTGACACCATTAGAAGAAAAAAACAAAACAACAAAACAACAAAACAACAACAACAACAAAAACCAACCAAAAAAACAACAAAAAAAACCCCAGTTAAACTGCGGAGCAGCCTTCCCAAACAGTCATTGGCACATTGATCCAAACTTACCTTGTCACAGAAGACTTTAATTTGGCAGTAGGCTCTGTGGACAGGTTTATTACTCCTGTTATTGTAGCTGTAAGTGTCAATCTGAAGATTCAGGGGCAGACCTTTAACTCCCTTCTGAGAGGAAAAATCTGTGCTGAGGCAGTTGACAGAAATGAAAACCTGCAGAAGAGGAAAGCAGCAGCTGTCAGTAGTGACACACAGAGTCCTGGCTGACCACTGAGCAAGGGATACTTGGGGAGTGCTAAGGCCCAAATGCTGGTCCTTGCCACTACAAGCAGCACCTTCTTTCTTCTGAGACATCTGGTAAAATCCCCAAGAAGCAATGTAACATTCTTAAGGCTTTACATAAGTCATTAGAGGGGGACAAAGCCACTTTGTCCAAAACAGATTTCAACAAACTCTCCAAACTTGAGGAAGACTCCACCCATTTTCCACCCAAGAACTCTTAAATGTCACCACCAAACTTTTAGCAAAAGGAATGCTCCTACAATCAATCCTCACTGCTCAGTGTTTAGTAGCATCTTGGCAAGAATACAACCATGTTTCAAAATATTCATGTTACTCTGGGTAAGTAAAATCTTTCCATGAGTTTTACATGAGCACAGTTTATGCTGGAAAGTACTTGGCTGAGGTTTTTTCTAAAGGCTATTAAAAGCATTTAAAAAAATATTAGGCAACACGTAATCTTTAAACACAAAAATAACACCATTATTTCAGTGAGGGTGTCTGGGCTTTACACTAAGTTGAACACTACTTGGAATATTTCTTAATAAGACCTGCAATACCCTGTTAACATTCAGATGGAAAGGGTAAGAGAAACATTTCCATTATTCTTACAAAAAATTAATTACAGGGAAAAGTAATTGCATGTTTGAACATACCTAATTTCATTTTCATAACTGCTTGAAAAAACAACAAAAAAACCGTCTCAAAAACACAAATCACACACAACCAGAGAACAAGCCCAAGGCTGCTTAACAGAATAAAGAAATATCCTTAAGTGGATATGAGCAGATAGACCAGAGTACTTTGTATCTAGATAATGGGCTTGCAGTGTGCCAGGCTTTTCCGCAGACACAATGCCTATTAGGGGCACATCTCAGAAGCTGTAAGGATTAGCTACCAGGAATTTACGAGCCACCAAGACCTACAACGGCTTCTCTCCTCTCTGCCTGAAGAATAAAGGCTGAGAAAGCACTGCTTTAAAATATAATCAAAGCCTTGGGAGCCAGAAGCACCTTCCCAGCGATTTTGCAGGAGCACCATCCCAGGACCCGACGGCTCACTTAGGTGGTGCTTCCAGCAGCGCTGTCCGAGTCTCGGCAGTGAGCTGGTGCCACCTCCCGGTGCTGCACAGGCTCGGGAAAGCCACAGGCTTTGGCTTTGCTAAGTGCTGCTTACCAAGGTCCTCTTCACACAAGCTCTGCAACATCCTTTACCAGATTTAACAACGATGGGAAATGGAAATGTAAAAGCCTGATCTGGTGATAATTTATAACCATGTATAATACAGCTGTATAAAAAGCCGGGGCGGGGAGGAAAAAGAGTGCAGGTGAGGGACTTCTCTCACAACAACTGGTCTGAATACCGGGGATTCACATGGCGCTCCTGCAGCCCCTGTGCCCTGAGAGGGCAGCGCAGTTACTCGGCAAACAGCCCCGCTATTCCCTGGTGTGCACACACCATCCCAGCGATCCCAGTGTCCCCACCAAGTCCTGCTGTGCCAAGGGACATGGAATGTGTGAAACACCACCCAACCCAGGCCAGCACAGCAACGCCAGCAGACCTGCACTGCTGCCTCTGCAGGGACTCGGTGAGCTGGTGGTCAATGCCTGTTCACCCTCCAGCCTGTGTGTCCCAGCATCCCAAACCGGCATTGTTCCAAGACAACTTTTTGTGAAAGCAATAAATACATCTCAAATCACAGTCAGGAAAATTATTTTAAAAGAAGCTGTTTGCAGTCTTCCCCAGACGAACCCAAAAGATGGCTTTGCCACTTTTATTCACCCCACTTCCCTTTTTGCTACCTTTGGCTTTACAAGGGCATTTTGCCTGCAGTGCTGGTACACCCTGGGGGAAAGCTTCAAGGAGTTTGAAGAGCTGCTCTCACCAGCTTGGGAGCTTAGTAATCAGATGTATGCACAGCCTGAATAATTGCACTCCCTGAGCAGGGGTTTTGTTTTTTAAAAGACCCTCAACTCTGGTGTTTGCATATTTTTACATTTTAAATTTTAATTTTAAATTAACCTACACTGAATATTCACTCAACTCATTTCTGTATGAAAAAATGACTACATTCTTTAAGAAAAATATGCCCAAGCAGCAACATCATCAGGTCAACCACCTCAAAATTTCTGTGAAATCCCTCAAATGAGTTTCACACCATTGAACATCAGAAGATTCAGCATAGCATCATTCAGCAGTTCTCTAGCACATGGTGTCACTTTGCTTCTGAGACTTCAAGTTCATGTTTTCAGTTTTTATGGCTTACCAGCCACGCAAAGACTGCTGGGCTGAAGGTAGGAGAGCTGGTCTCAGCACAACAGACACATGTTACTACAGCAGAGCTGCACAGGTATCCCATGGGAATTTAGGATTGCCTGTCAGATGACAAAGATTATCCTCCTACTTCAGAGTCTCCTCATTTGATTAGCTTTGGCTTTAAGCAGCTGACTTCATTTTCATGCCATTTAAATCTTCAGGACTCTAGGCAGGAGATGACAACTAAAACCTAATCACGTCTCTGAAGCAAGAGAGCCAGCCTGTCTTCTCCTGTTTGTACTAAACCATTTCAGTTCAAAAGGAGCATCTACTTCTCCCTATCCATCCTGTAACTCCTATTTTTGAGCAACTTCAGGTTGCCTCAAGTTTCACAAAACAGAATTTTAGCAAACAGCTTCTCCAGTTTGGGCTAAGACAGCTTCAGCCAGGTTCTTTATGTACAGAAATATTTGACTTACATTAGAAATGAAATGTAAGGCCAAGTGACTGCATCAGCTACATCCCCACCCCAAAATTGCCAGAAGAAAGAAAAACGTAACCGCAGAAGCTGCTCTGCATCTTCAGCCTGCTGAGCAAGATTCCTTTTTATGTGTCCAACCTATTTTTCTAAGGGCAGTTCCGCATTCTCAGCTATATTAAGATTTGTTGTTACTTTAAAAAAAAAAATTTCATCTCACCTCCCAAGATTCAACATAAAGACAGCACTTAAAAATAGAGCACTGTCAAGCCTGGGCACTTACAAACATGAGTCAAGCCCTCAAAAGTTACACAGACTTTCTTTAAAACTGAGATTTGTAAAGGGATTAGAAACCTGTTCTTGAGTTATTTTGCTTACTTGGCAGTTGAGCCTCTAGTCTATATTTGACTACATATATCTAGGCTATCACATATCCAGGCTTTTCTCTCTAACCAAAGACAGGCTTTCCACCCCCCCTTCTTTTTTTCTGTTAATTTTTTCCATGCTCTTCCTAATTCCTTTTAACAAAAGCTGAGATACTCATTGAGGCAAATGGCTCCACAATGGTGCCATCTCAGATAAAGTCAAACAGCATGAAAACTGTGAGCTGCTACCAACTGCTAACCTCTCACACCTGGCATTTACTCCACTCTCAAGTCTCCTTTCCTCCACACCACCCTGGGTTTCCTGCAGCCTTTGGGGCAGCCCACAACAAAAGACTGAAGGCAGAAGGATTAAAGCACCACCTCTGGGATCATGCTGAAAGTTAGCGTGGGAAGAAGTCAGACCTCATGACTTCTCTGTCTGCTTTAACCATCCGGCCCCTCATGCCCCTCCTCACCTAAGGTGGGAGGAACACACCATGCCTACACTCAAATCCACGAGAAACAATCTTCCATTTTAATAATGCAGCAAGAAAAATTAATCCGACAGCTCTGCTGTGTGCCCTCAAGGAAGGGCAGCAGAGACAGCCAAGTTCTTTCCACACAGCACCTTTTTTTAACAAGATCTGCCTTTCAAACAAACCAGGAAAAACAGACATAATTACAGGGCAATCAAAGCACTGCAGGAACCTCTCTGTCAGCGAGATGAAAGATGCTTTTTTTAAATGAAGGCTTGCATACCCAGATCTCTTTTCCTCAGTTTATCTTGGACACTGCACTCTTCTGTCACACAAAGCACTATCAATTCTGATGAGTCCAAAGGCTACATATGCAGCAGCCTTAGACAAAATGTTACCTCGTGCAGGCTCATCTGCCCAGTTGGAAAGGATCAGTGGTGGTTTTCATCCTTGGCAGCCAGGGGCTGCCACAGGCAATGGGGAACAACTTGCGTTAGCACACTATGAACTCTGACCAGTCAGAGCAAACACAGGCATGGGTTAACACTGTCCTGCAGAATCTTGTACATCCTTCTGGATAAGGACCTACACAGGCAGACTTGGGATTTTCCAGGCTGATCACCATAGATTTCATTTCAAGAGAAGGCAGGTAAATGGTATTATTTCCTCTTGTTTATGATCCTCTATATTTCTGTGTCCAAAGGATTTAGACATTACTCAACAATCCAAGTCCATTGGGTATTTCTTTCTCTATTGAGAATTCAGATAAAAACTTCAGCTCTTTTCTCACACTAATACACAAAAGCGTCACATTTTAACCACAGAACAGTTTGGGTTGGAAGGGACCTTTAATGATCATCTAGTCCAGCCCCACCTGTTATGGGAAGGGACACATTTCACCAGACCAGAGGGCTCAAAATCCATCCAACCTGGCCTTAAACACTTCCAGGGACAAGGCATCCACAGCTTCTTTGGGCAGCCTGTTACAGTGCCTTAGTACCTCGACAGTGAAGAATTTTCTCCTAATACCAAATCTGAATGTTTCAAGTTTGAAGTCATTCACCCTTGTTCTGTATCACTATAAACCCATGTAAAAAGTCCCCCTCCAGGGATAATCTCCTTTCTTTTAGGCCTCCTTATGGTACTGGAAGATGTCCTAAGGTCTCTCCAGAGCCACCTCTTCTTCAGGGTGTAAAACCCCAACTCTTCAGCCTGTCTTCAGAGGAGACATTCCAGGCTATGTTATATTCAGTCTATGTTATATTCAACTTAAAACTGTCAGGATGTTTATGATTTTGGAAGACTGTTTGTACAGAATACCGAGTTTGGAGCCTACAACACAACAACCAGAGACAGGTTAAACTGCAATGAGCTTCCTTCCAGGGAATGCAGCTGGATACTTCTTTTCTTGGCCTTGGCTAAATAGTTTCAATGTTATGCCCAAAATACAGTAGGCAAAGGGATTCCAGTGGGTCTGGAGACCATTTTCCTGACACAAAGGCAGTGTCTCCCCCTCCCATAAAGAAAAATTAACCAGCAGCTCCAAGTTTGTAATTTCAATGCTGATAGCTGACATCATATGGTTTCTCTGAAGGCTTGGACAAATGTAAACAGCAAAGAGGAAAAAAAAAAAAAGAGTATTTTCCAACTATTTGCCCCCTTATATTTCCTATATGCTGCAAGGTGGCTGAATGCAAAACATCTCCAGTCCAAAAGGCTTATGAAGTACACCAAGAGTGTTCCAAGCCCTTCCAAGAGGCAGGGTTGTCAGCCTGGGCACTACCTTGTGCCAATGTGTGTACGTGGCTTCCACGATTGGCTCTGGCTGAGAGCCAAGCAGCTTTGAGTGCAGGCAGGGCAAGCACAGGTCTGCCTGCACACATCCATGAAGGCATGTCCTAAGAAAGCAGTGCTGGGAAGACTCTTCTGTATTTAAAAGAAAAAAACCCCAAACCCACACTCTGGTAAGATCACCTGAGAGGTGGCTAATCTTACTGCTCTCACATTCATTTCTTCACCTCCCACATGCACCACAGGTTTTGCATCAGCAGGAGGTGAGCCAGGAAAGAGATAAAAAAAAATTGGGCAATTCATGCACCTGTGGGCTCCTCAGCCGCCTCCTGCCTTTGGGATCGGATGCTCCAAAAAAGGCTTGTCTGGAAGATGGGTGATAGGGCTGCATCCGCTCCAGCTCCACTCAGGAGGACCCAGCACCATCCTGCTTGCAGCCCAGGGGAGTTAGTTTGCATTCAAACCTACCACTCCCAGTTTGGGTGACTGACACAGAGGCCATCATGGGTCCCACACCACGCCAAGGAATGACAAGTGGGAAATACGATCCACTTCCAGATAAAGAACATCCTCCTAGCAAGTTTACTCCATCAAGAACAGAAAAACGAATGGTAATGAAAGGAAAATACATATTCCTGCTCACAAAGAGCAATGCTGATTGTTATTCCAATCTGTTCTGAGGCAAGGAAATATAGGAATGTCACTGCTCACAACACCTGGGAAACCTGGGGATAATGGTTCCCAGTCCTACTGATCCTTCCTCCCACTCCACGCTTTGTTAAGATAAAGCTGCTGGGCCAGTTTTTCTTAGGTTGGTTGAAAAGAAACTAAAAAGAGCACTTTGGCAAAAACAGTGACAATATGTTGGAAAAAACCCCAAACAGATAAACAAGTCAACCAAAAAAACCCCCAAAAAATCAAAACAACAACAAACAAAACCACACAAAAAAAACTCCTCTAATGCACTCCTCCACAACAACAACAACACAAGTCTCCGAAAATAATGACAAAAGCTGAAACGGACAAAACGGAAAATTAAGTCTACAAAGGCACAAAAATTGCGGAAAAGAAAGAGTTGCCATCAGGTAAAAAAGGAATAGAGAAAAGGGAAAAGAAAAAAAATCACCTCCTAGTTTTCTCTATAGAAAAGCTAATGTCAAGAGATTTTCCTTTCAGCTTTGGGAAACACTCTGTGATCTGGTACTTGGAAGACCAGACAATGGCAGAGGCTTGGGACACCAAGTTCAGAAGAAACACTGAATTAAAAACTTGCTTTTAGTTGGCAATGCTTAAAATCAAGGGTGGCATATGCTTGTTTTCCAGAAAATCCAGGACAGAGTAGGGAGAGGTTAGTGGTAAGAAGCAGGTAAGCAATACTTGCTATGACTTTCCTATGTCACTGCTCCAAAGGCTGTGTGTACCTGTGCCTAAGTATTTGTGGTCTGAAGCCTTGGCTTCATAGCAATCTCTTTCCTTTAAGTATGTTTGACTCATCATATTTCATAGTTTCATTTCCAACTAGTCAAACCTGTACCTCTTCAATGCTGCTGAAGGTGGCAACACCTTCTTTAATGAGGCATATGACTGCTGCTTCATTACAATGGCATCCATATAAATGTATGCAATATTCATCAATCAAAAAAGTTGAAATTCTTCCTACAGTGAACACCAAGGAAGGATTATGCTAGAATAAACTCTTAAAATAAATCAGTAGTGTACCACCCAGCCTCACTTCAAGTTGTAGCAAGAGATCCACCCTCTCCAAAAACTTAACTCCAAAAACTTAACTCCTCTAAAGGAAGTGATCTTGCCAACACATGGAAGGATCTGCCAAGAAGACCACCTTCAGTACCTAATTTTCTATTTTGAAAGGCTATCCCAAATTAGATGCAAATTACCATAATATTAGTACCATTCCACTCTTCTTGGGCAAAAAATAAAGTAATAAAAAAACACTGTTTAATTGCTCTGTCATTCAGGGTATCATTTAAGAGACATCACAGCATCTTCCCTTTGGTGAAAAGGCAGCAAAAAGCTCTGTCATGATATTCTCGAGCTCAAAATGCCTGTTACACTCTCTCCATGTATTATTCCCTTTTAGTAGAAAGGGTCTTTTCACACAGAGCATCTGGCTTACAATGGCTTTTTTTTTTTTTTTAGGGAAGGAGTAGGAGGACAATAGAACCCTTAATGTGTAGTGACATCATTTTTGGCTACAGTCCCATTACCCAGCCTAAAGCAAGCCAGACCAAAGACCTCCACAGAGGCCCTTCACTGGGAGCTGCTGGAAGCAATGCTGCTTTTCAGAAGGACCCGTTGGAAAGCACAGAAGGGGTGCCCCAGCACAAGGGCAGAATCCTTGCCCTGTTAGAGCTACAGAAACGGGCAGGGAGGCTCTTGCAGTCACTGCACAGACAATTCACCCCGTTCAGACAAGAGGCCCCAACCCTCCTGCTCCACAGGCCAAGAGCTCAGAGGAGATTTGAGCAAAGCAGGATCCAGCAAAGCCAGTTAACCTTGATGAAACCAATCTGTCCAGATTGTTCAACTGCCACTGACCTGAGAGCAGGCCATGTCCCCAGGCCAGAGTTAAGGGACAGAATTTGCTTTACAGCCTAACGGGTAACATAGCAGAGATAACAGGACAACAGCCAACACTATGAAGAGCACTATGACATGTGCATTTAACCACACACATAGTGGCAATTTTCACTGAAAGACCCTTATTGGTTACCAAACAAGAAAAGGAGAGCCTGGCATGCTGTACAGACCTGGGAAGAAATGGATCCCAGTCTCAAAAATTCATGACCTGAACCTACAACCACTTCTTCTGACTGACATGGGGGACAAAGACACAAAAAGGGCTGCAAGAATTCCTATTCCCTACTTCTATCATCCCCACATTTCAAAGACAGCCAAGCCTGCTCAGTCAACAAGAAGGGGCAGACTACTTTAGAGAAAGCTGCATTCCAGCTCTAGACACCCTGTCCCTAATGAAGTCATAGATGCAAAAGATGACGAGCTTGTGTTCAGACATCTAAAAGCTTCTTTGCAGGAGAAGAACCCCACCTCGACTGTCTGCCCACAGCAGACATCCATCATGGGGTGGGAAACTGTTTGAAGTCTCCACAAGCCTCAGGGTAACTCCAGCATTACCTGTTGCATGCAAGTGAGTATCAGCTACACATCTCATCAGACTCATCGGATCATGCTTCCACTCAAGTAGGATGGCTCCTGATTGAAAAGCTACACTGGCTTTCCTAAATACCCCATTCAACAACTCACCAGTTCATCAACTCATTTGCTAATTCACCCTCTTCTTTTTTCTTCTTACAAAGCATGATTGTCTCCTCATTCCTATTCCCCTCCCCTGCTCTGTCAGGTGATGAGATCAGACCTGACCTCTAATACAGACACTGAAAGCTCACCTGAATCACAGCTTCCCCACTCTGCAGTGTCTCCTGACAATACTTCTAATCTTGACCTCACTCTCCTTCAAATCTCAACAGCACCACTTCAGGGTAGGTTGCCTCTTTAGAAGTCCAGCCTTCCGCTCCACCCTTCGTTCCCTTCAGTGTCTCAGAGCAAGTAGGCTTTGGATGCTGGGCCCTTTTCCAGCCTGAACACACTCTTGCAAAGGTCAGAGAATACTCAAACCAGCCTCTGCTATGCAGTGGCTGCTTCCAGCAGCTCCTGTGATGTCCCAAAACAACAGAAGAGGGCAGAGGGGAGCTGCCAGAGAGAAGCACATTTGCTCTGAAATTCATGGACACAGAGTGGGAAGTGTCTGTCATGCATGAAATACACGACATGCCTGGTTTCTACACCCAAGGGCTCAGGAACAGCACGCTAACACAGGCAGCCGTGGGACAATTCCAGCTGTGCAGGGCCAGGCTTGTCCAATGTGTCCAGTGACCAGAGCCCTGACCGTGCTCTCAGCTCTCCCAGCACAATGCAACATGGAAATGGGAAATACTTGTTACTGAAGGCATCTCAGACATCCTTTTTCCATCCCACAAATCCAGAGCTGCGAAATCCACACAATTTTCCTTGCTACGGAAGGAGCATACAACTTGTATTGTATGGCAAAGCCCATTTCTTCACCAGAAAGGTGCAGTTTACTAAACCCCCTTAGTGCCCCAAGGGCACTTGCAAAGCACTGTCAGGCAGGTGACACCCTCCTGAACAGACACAGTGGCAGAGATGCAATATTCCTGTATGCCCCCACAAAAGGGCAAGTACCCGGTCCCAGAGCTGCTAAGGGCAACTCTTATGATAATGTCATTTCTGCCTTAAATCTGACACATATCCTGTGTGTCCAAATGAGTAACTACATCAGAAATCCCAGACACAGAGCCTCATCATGTCCCATCTGACATTGCTGCACAGGATCAAATCATTTCCACAGCAAACTGTGGAGGTAAACTGGGGCAGCAAAAGCAAGCAGGAAACAGAAGCACCAAGCCCATAAGAATCACCTGGCTCTGGTTCAGGTAACTCCAGGGCTCAGGAAGCAAATTTCAAATGATCAAGGCTTGCTGGCTAGGTAAACATACTGTCTATGCAGCACTTCTGCTGTTATTAAATATAAAACACTGTATTTATTACTGTGAAGGAATTTCTGTAACATCAGAAACTCAGCTCTATCTATTCTCTGCTTTCTTCATATACTTTAAGATGGCTGTCAGGGGTTGGGGAGCAGGGAGGGGATGGAAAAGAGAGAGCAAGAGCATACAAGGTAAATGAACCATGCAATAAAAATTGTTGAAATTGGCTCAGACATCTCCTGATAACATCACAGAAGTTGAGAAAGAACTGCAGCTCTTCTGATGAGAAATTCAGTCATTGACAAAACACATCCACTCACAGGAAAAAATGAAGTTCAACAGACACTTAAGCACATGAAGCACTTGCTAAAAATGCCAATTCTTTAAATACTGAAGTCGAGAATATTTTTGTCTTAATATGATTCTGATTCCAAGAGTCAAGACTTACACATTTGGTATCAACAGTCCCCTCTGAAAGTTCATATAAATCAGGACTCCCAGTATATGGATCTCACACACTAAGACTGTGAATCTGGAAGCAAATTCGCCTCTGTAGCTAAAAAACCAGTCTGCGTCAGTTTCCTACACCACTTCATCCCATGAAGTTCAGCCCCAAGGTGAAATATCGTCATGAGGGTCTTTAGATCTTTTCAAGATGCTATTGGCAATTTCATTATAGACTGAAACTATTAATTCAGGAGTCTGTAGAGTAACTTGGCAATAGCCACCAGGTAGGAAAGAACAGCTTTCCTTGGGGCAGCCACAAAGTTCTCAGCACCAGCTGTGATCCCTGCTCTTGGGTTAGTGGCCCATCCCTACTGCTGCAGAGTGGCTCAGCCAGCAGAGAGGCAGCTGCAGAAAGTGCTTCCAGCTCCTTGAGGACTTTCATTGTTCTGTCTACCTGTGTGCAAATGCTAAGCCTTTACATACCTCACAGGTACCCGACTACCCAGGTTTGTTAAATGTCTGACTGGCCATGGCAGCAGGACAGTACCTACTGTCCTTTTGACAGCTCTTCTGTTTGCTCACAAAGTGAAGTGCTTCATGTTTTAGAGAACATGTCAGCCTTTTAGTATCCTCCAGCAGGTAAGGCCCTCCCTGCCAGCCCTCTCAACCTGACTGAAGCCAAATCTGGTGAAAAGGGAATCCTGGCACCAAATAACAGCCTCACAAGTAATGTCTCACATGCTGCAAAGCAGCACTTTCAGCAGCAGCATACACACAGCTCCTCATTGCTGTCTGCTAAGCATTCTGAACTTCTCCCACAGAGCTGAAATCTAACAACAGTCTCCACACAACATTTTTTCCACAGCCCTTGTACAAGGCAGAGCACCATTCGTGGTGACACCAAGCTCTGCCCAGTGACACCAGCCCTTGCTCTTCCTGCAGGGCAGGAGCACACACAGCTGCGGAGAAGGACCTGTGTTCTTTGCTGAGAGTTCCCACATTCCTCCAAGCCAGGCTCTCCCTAGACATGGCAGTCTGCAGCCAGCAGTGTTTTCCCCCATGAGGCTGGTGACTACTGGTACTGCTTGCTGGTACCAGTTACTAGAAGACCAAGAAAACAACTGGTCTCCAAAAACAGATGGATACCATTCCAAATTTTTAAAGAAAATCCAGGCAGTAATGAAATTCTCAAAAGAAAACTCCTTCACTTTGACTCCAGCAACTAACCAGTGAGAAATGCCTGTAGAACTGAGTTGGCTTCATGCTTTGACCTACTTTCCTGGAACCTAGAAGATCCACAAGCCTTTTCCAGAAGCCAGAGTGGCTCAAACACAGTTAGCTACTAGCTAGGGAAGCTTCCTGTACTTACACACCTACAAAAAGCACCCATAGTTCTGAGGAAAGATCAAACCAGAGTTCACCAGGAGGTTGCTCCAGTTTGAAACAGGTCACTGGGTGTTGGGATGTGCGGTTTAAGCAACACGTGCTTTGGGCGTTCAGAGGCCACAGCTGCTCCCTCTCTGGTGGAAGGCAAGCCCTGGCCAGAGCCTCAGCCCCCAGCAGCTGCCCCCCACCCCGGTGGGGACCCTCGGGGAGGTGGTGCTGGGTGCCAAGCCCGAGCTTGGTGTTCCATCACACCTCCCGTGCCACCCCACCTGCTCGGGACACGCTCAGGGCTTCCTTCTGTCAGTGCTTGTCTCTCAGGGAGCCGCTGCTGCCAAGAACCCTAAAGCAGTTGCAAAGCTCTCCCAGTTGCACATGCAAACCCTCTTAAGAAATAGCCAGAAGGTTTTGCCTAATGTAGGAGAGTAAACAAACTTGTTACATGCTAATCACCAGGTAGGCCACACACCCTTCCTTTCCCCCAGCCCCTGAATCTGCTAAAAGGACAGGAAATAGAATCGTGGTCACATACCTTTGCTTCCTCATTGATGTCCCAGGTGAAGGATATGGCATTGTATGCGATCTCCTCAATGTTGCTGATGGTGTTGAAGCTCTCCTTGTAGTCAGCTGTCAGAGAGGAGGGTTCATGAGGGAGAGAAGAAGAGATATCACCTGAGTCCTTAATCACATGGAACAGTAAGAAACTGTAAGTCTTCAGCAGCTCCTTGGGGGCAAAAAAAGCTGAACTGTACCTTAGAAATGGATCTTTAAAGAGGCGAGAAATTGTTCTCACACATAAAAAACTCTCAACAAACAGGAGGAAGGTGAAAAATGGGACTTGCAAAAATTCTAAACTAGAAAATCCAGTGAGAAAGGCATCCTAAATATCAGGTGTTCTGTGCCATAACCTGCTATGTACGGGAAACTCTACCCTGTACGGCAAGGACCTAAGCTCTCAATAAAACTCCTTCAATAACAAACAAAGATTTGCATACGCGTCTGCTTTAAGTGCCAAGTGATTAATCCCTGCTTTGATTCACAGAAGGAAGGGACGAGAAGTACAACCCAGCCTTCAGCCAGAGAAGGCTGGAACCCAGCCAGCCCCAGCCTTGTCTGGAGGCAAGTGGAAATTTGCAGTGTTTTCTTTTTTTACATGTACCAAAGACAAGTTGTGAGCAAAGCTGTGGGAAGGAGGATCATTAGTCTTGAGGTATTTCTACGAGGATCTTGTCCTTTGAAGAAACACAGTATTTAGGACAGCCACTGGGACTACAAGCTATGACTTAGTTACAAGCATCAGGGTATTCTAAAAAAACCTGTTGTCTGGAGGGGACTGCTGGATCTCCCAATAAAAAACCCTAAATCCCACCAACCAAAATTCTCCAAAAAATCAACCTCTTTAATAAGTCTTAAAAACTACAGCATTAGCTCCAAGCAGTCACAAACCATCTCTGGGCTTTCAGCAAAGCTATGGATTGCAGAGAGTGATCCAGAAGTTCCTTAAAATAACAAAGCTTTGGCAGAAAACTAAACCTTGCCAAGGAACTAGGTCTGAAGTTTGACATCAGCAATGAGAGTGTTCCTTACCTATGTCAATGCATCTTTGTTTGGCTGTGTGCTGTCTTGAGTGCCAGTATTTCCAGTGCCTGAGTTGATCTTCCCTTGTTTTGTCTTCAGCAAACACAACCATAATAACACTCTGAAAGAAGAGAGGGAAAGATTAAACAAAAAACAAGCAAACAAATACATGAAAGAGAAATAGAGAAAAGGCCAGAGAATACATTTGGTTTGGAGCTTTAGGCCTTTCCACTTGAGGTACTACAGTATACCTAGCATATTGCTGCCGAACACGAAGGCAGACAACAGCACTTTCTGGGTCATAAACAGAGATGAGCAGAACTGCTCTCCTAACTAGAATTCAAGGATCTCATCCCAGGTGTTGCATCACCTTTACACAAGTGCTGACACCACTTCTTAACAGTCTGAGCCAGGCTGGGTTGGTCTGGCAGTAGGTGGACAGCAAAGCAATGAACACTGATGTAAGAGCACGGGTAAGCTGGCCTGTGTGCTGATGCTCTGGTCTAGATTACTGCACTTTGAAAGAGTTTAAGGTTACCATCACACACACCCTCCTTCCCAAGAAACCACAAGTGTTGCCACTCACTCGGACTTTACTGATGGGGTGATGGATTCCTTCAGTGCTGCTGACTTCTTTCAGTGTGATTGGGTAAAATTGACCTTTATTCAGGTAAGTCATTGTGCTGTCCCCAGGCTTCTGTCGGAGGGACTTGGAGGCTTCCAGAGTGTATTCAAAGTTATTCCTATAGAGTGAAGAGTGTAGTGATTGCTAAGGCATTTTCCTGGAAAGCTGATTAAACCTTCCACATTTAATTTGGAGAAATTCCAAAGTCGTTAGTTGACTCATTAAGCCATCAACAGGCAAAGAAGTTGCAAAACAGGATGAGCCCCTTTTTCAACAATTTCCTTCATGAATGAACATTTTAGAGAAGTTCTTGGCAAGCTAAATCCTAAGACACATCAGCAGGCAAGACTGGAAGGTCCCTATTCAGGCTTGTGAGCAGCAAGCTGCTCTCATGGAACAGAAAAGTATCTACTACCAATGTAATTAAATTCAGAAGCTAATAAGCTACTCAGTGGCCAACGCCCTCTTGGTGAACTGCAACTGAACAACTAATATGCTCCCCTCCTCTGGATTTCAGATGAGCTTTATTTCTCCTGTTTCTGCTGTAGATTTCCAGCACAGTGAGAGCAAGACAAGCAGACCAGGGAGGGAGGCACGGGTGGAAGCAAACTCCCAGACCACTCCCAGAGAGCACCACACCCGCCCATGGGACACAGATTTGGTGCAAGGACCACAACTGAAGCTGGGTGGTATTTCAAATCCTACAGGTAGTTTTCCTTAAAGTATTTGTTTTCTTTAAAGTTACAGTTTTCAACTGTGAAGTTCAAATAAGCAGATATAATTGTGGGTTTGAGATCCACAGGCCCCCCTAAAATCCAACTGTGACTTGGTGCAAATTGGCTTGAGTTGTACTGCTTGCTCATGGAAAACTAAGAGAATAGGAGGATATGGGCAAATGAGAGCCTTAAATCATTACCCAGAAATGCTGTCAAAAACATAATCTTCTGAATTCATGTTGGCCATTCGGAGATTCAGTTCAGTAGGAAAGAAGACCTGGAGTAGACAAAACAACAATTATCACTTGTAGCAACAAGAAAAGTCAGTATTAAATAGATACTCCTTACCATGGAACTCCTGTCAGGCAAATTGTTCACCAGACAATAATTGATTTTTGGTTTGAACAAACAGTACACTTAAACAGTGTTTTAATCCAAAACTTTTGGGTGTCAACTAAGCACAACATCTCGTAAGCCTTCCAAGTCAACTTAAGGCAAAATTTTAACACTTTCCCAAGAGCAAATCTCAAAGGGTTATAGCTACATAGCTCGAGGTTTGGCTTACAAATCAAAACATGGTTACACAGCTATTTTCAGTAGGTATTATAAAACAAAACCCACAGATTTTCTCACTCAAGGGCCCTACATAATCCAACTGTTTTCCATGGACACGCACCACACCTAGAAACTGACAGTAAGGAAGCTTACATACAGTCACTTCAGTCTGGTACCTGCAAAGGCACCACCGAGTGCCGAACTCTTGCAAAACCTGGCTCTATGGATCGAGATAACTATTTCAACACTCTGCAAGCCAAAGCCTCTGCCACTAGTAAGATTAGTAATTTAGTTTTGATAATGATTTCATGTTGTGAAGATTTTATTTACTAAATTTTAATTTTGCACCTTTCTGAGAAAGCCCTCTATTTCTAAACCACTGGATGGATTTCTGGCTCACGTAACAGGAACAGTTAAAGATGGAACTGGATCTCTCCATCCAGATCAAGACACACACAGAGAGCTGTCTTTCTTAGTACCTCTTGCACACCCTCCTTGAAAGTCTCCGAGAAGGTGGAGTCTGGTGTCCGCCTCTGGGAGTTCTGAGGCTGTGTGCTGGAAGTGAACTGGTCGGGGTTGAGGTTCCTGTCGAAGACCACCACGCGCTCGGGCGGCTCAGGGTGGTACACGCTGGGCGGGATGCCCACGGCAAAGCCATGGGGCTGCGTCTCTGTTTTGATGGAATGCGTGGGCATCGTGGCAATGGAAACGGTGACCGTCGTGTCAGGGGTTGTGAGGTGGCCCCGCTTGTCCATGCCCATCTGGGGGGTATGTGGAAGGACAATATTGAAAGGCACATTTTTCAGAACCTGGACTCTGTTTTCTCCAGCGGAAATGAGCGACTGTTCTGTCACGTTTGGGATGCTGTTCCTTAAAAGGGCAAAAAGAAATCAGGCATGAATTATACAGCTTATTTTTCTCATTGAGCAAGACCTAGAAAAGCTTTTCTGCCTTTTGGACAAGGACAGCTGACACAACCTCTCCTGCTTGCGCAGAACAGCTCAATCCTAATCTGAACAGCTGAGAAACGCATTAAAAAACCCCCCATAACTCCTCTCCCACTGTTAACCATCCCACCTTGGAGATTAATCACCCTGGAGCAAAGGGTGAGGGTTCACAGCCCAGATCCTCACTGCTTGGAAAACAGCAGTCCAAAACTAAGCACCTCCCACCACACACTGGCACAAGCAGGCTCCACACAGCTGCTCTTTGGCAGAGGGAGAAGGACTGACAGCAAGGTTGCTGCTCCTCTGCCCTGGGACTGTGAGCCACACGGGAAGCACTAATAGGAAAATTACACCCCTCGTTTCATGCACAACCCCCCAAGAAAATCCGCACCAAGACTCCTGGGAGTGGTTTGCATAACTTGCCACTCTCCACCCCACCACACTGATTTCTGCCAGGACAACACTGTGATCTGTGGTGAGCTGACCTCATAGCTAGTAGCCACTAAGTCAGCCTGCCCTCCCTTTCTCTCTCCCCACAAAGTGGTCCTGCCCTCTCCTTTACACCAACTCTGACATTCCCTTGCCTCCTGGGTGAGCCAGTTCAGCTTGACTGGCTGGCAGAAAATGACCCACCTTTTCTTTCCCTGTTTGGTGATCGATCATTGTGAGACCCCATCTGGTTCAAGAGGAGCAGTGGGAACACACAGCTGGGAACCAGCCTGCTCTTCTTCACAACAAGTCACTCAAGCAGCTCAGCCAGACTACAAAACCTCACCTCAGGTCCCTAAAGCATTCTAGTCTGTCCAAAGGAAGAGGATGGTAGGAGTGGAAGCCTGGCTTGAGTGAACCTCCCATTTGTTATATTCACCTAATCAGGATCATCTCCTTGGGAGGCACAAGAGAGGGAAGGCAGGTAGGGGAAGAAAGATAGAAGTTCCAGAGGACACAAAGGAAGTCCCCAAACAATACAAAACCAAATCACAAGCACTTTCCCAACTGGCCCATGCATGAAACAGCAATGCTGCTGGTGCCTGAGAACAAAAATCAGCAGAGAGCAATGGAAGTAACTGCACAAAAACCAGAAAGTGTCACCAGTGACCACAGCCTGGGGGGTGCCTGCACTACCAGGCTGTGCCTAATGTTAGAGTTCAGCTTTTGTTAGGCTATATCACATGTGTGATATATCACATCAGCACACTAAAAGTAGATAGATGGCATTGAGCTGCTGTTTGAGCCTCAACTCTCCACACCATGGTTCAATTCCCATCCTGTCCCTGGGGCAACACAGGAATCCGAGGCACAGAGTAAGAGCTAACAATTTATCTCTTCCAGCACATCACCACAGTGCAGCAAGTTACTTTCTTTCAGCAGCTTTGATGGTGTAGGAGGGAATGGAGGAAATAGAGAAGCAAAAATAAAAAATAATACCTTTTGCTATGGTCTTGTTCAGTATGTTCTACCTCAGGCTTAGCTGTTGAAGATCTCCTCTCCCTTGGAACCTGGGAAATTTAAGACATAACATAATTCTATTCTTCCTCCCATACAAAAAAAAAAAATTAGCTCCTTAAAATTTGCTTTGGATGCCAGTCATTATTTGCACTACAGCTTAACCCATGTTCACATGGCTTTGGGAAGCCAGGCCAACCCCAGGAGATGCCCCATAGATCCCTGTGTAGCCAACCCAGTCACCTGTATCAGCCCTGAGCTCTTGCCAGCACCAGGTGGTGAGAACACCACTACAGAAAACCATCCATCCATGGCAGGAGCAACATGGATGCTGGGGTGAGCAGGACCAAGAGGAGATTTCCCAAGGTTTGCTGGCACTGCAGGTTCTTTCCTCTGCAGGCTGTCAGAGTTCAGCTTGCTGTATGAGCTCAAAGCTTGTGAAAGGATGCTGTTCCACAGCCACTTCTCAAAGGACACATGCTCTCTAGGCCACTCCCTCTAAGACCACTTGAGGCTCTCCTTTCTCCTCAGTGATCAGGCAATTTGAGGAGCACCATGTCCAATAAGCATATTGAGATACTACAGCTCATATTTGTGCATGGCCACACAAAACACACTGGCACAAGCTATATTCAATCTTTTATAAACAAAATGTTTAAGATTGTGAGCTGGATTTAAGACAGCTCAGTATTGCTCCTTGTATTTTATCTACAGACAGCCCTTGCCCTGAAAACACATCATCAGTTAATGCCCACATACATGCCATTTTCCTGGCTGCACTGCAAGGCCAAGGCACACAGGAGAAGGGGAACTCTTGGATCTGTGGTGGCTCAGTTCCTTGCATGGAGCACATAATCAGTACTCCAGTAACCCAAACGGCTCCTGCAGCTGCTGGCACAAGCCCGTGGTGCTCAGGTCCCCTCAGACACACAGCAAGTTCACACAAGCTCCCCTGCCACCCCACACGTAAGGCCCAGGACTTTTGTCACCCTCATCACGCCTCTTGAACGAGCAAAGCAAACATCTTCTGGTGTGTGTACAGAGGAGTGAACTCCCACCACTCTCCTTCGCCGAAGCCTGTTCAGATCCTGCCTCCATTTGCCAGCCTGGGTCCAGGGTGATGAGCCACCACTTCAGCACCAACTCGAAGGCTGAGGGCACACCAGCACAAACAGTGTTCTTCTCTACACAGCTCTGCCTGAAAACTATGTCCTCGTTCTTACACATAACCTGGAATCCCCAGAAACACCAGAACTCTTACATTTCCCACAGTAACCAGCAAAATTTGGAGAACCTCTACTGGAGACTGCTGGGAGGCCAACACTAACTTGTCACTGCAAAAAAAGGGTTTTCCAAGCTGCATTGGGTCAACATCACCAAAAGGATTTTTAACACGAATTTGTTTCCTGTAAGGCCTTAGTAACCACAGTTAAGCAAGCCCAGTAGTCAAATGGAAGGAAACAAAAGTGTTTTGGTTTTATAGGAAGGTGAACTCATCAGCCACCTTTAATATGCAGAAGGGGTGTATTAGAAATGCCTCAACGTCATCCCTCTATAACATTAATCCACAGCAGCCCTCAATAAATCTTTCAACCTCCAGCCATTCTGCGTTACCCAAGTGTGCAGCATACCTGTTCTTCCACCAAGTTTTTCTGTACACCCACTGATACCCAAACATAAGAGGAAACCCTGAATTAGGCATTAATGTACAGCAAATCCCTTCTGCTTTGCCGAGCATGGAGGGATCACCATCAACATTCTTACATTCTTTTTGTAACCTACAGGTTTAGAAATCAAAATTGATCTTGTGGATTAAAATTGTTCTGGTGACAGCATGCCTTTTTTTTTTTTTTCCCCAAAAGCACAGCAAGCACAAGCACAAAGCAGAAATGCAGTTTTCTCACAAAACTAGCTGAATAACATCCACATCAGTGAGTCTGTGGCATTTTGCTCTGTGTGTGTGGAGTTTTAATCTCCATATTAAGCATTACAAGAATATTTTGATATGTAAGACATGTTCAACTCTTAAAATGGCAGGCAAGGCTTTTGTCTGCGTCAGACAACCTCTCCTAGTGCTTGAAGAACATAACTGAGGCTGGCAACTGCACTCACTACTGTTAAAAGACACAAGCCACAGTGCCAGGCAGGAGAGCCAAGTCAGCCTCCTGGCCTTCCTGCACGCTCAGCAAAGAAAAAACAAGCATCTCCACCTGGTGAGCCACGCCACCCTAACACATAAGGCGTCTCAACACAAGCAGGACCCCTCCCTGCCTGGAAATGCCTGTTGGTCTCCACTGACCTGGCTAGAGATAACTACCCCAGCTTATACTTTTGGTATTCAGGAAACAAAGCTCAGCAAAATGCATCCCATGGAGACCAGAACATCCTCTGACTGCTCAGTTCAGCTGTGAGCATCTAGGAAGGCACATGTACCCAAAAACACCACAAACACTGGGGAAAACAATCACTGCTATCAAAGATTAACAGATTACAGCAGTCAAACCTCACTGAGGGTTAGAGGGATGCAGACAGCAACTCTTTCAGGTGGACACTTCTGCCCCACATACCACCAAAAACCTGTAATTGTATCTTAGTATCAACTGAGCCCAAAGTAACACAACAAAGCCCCAGCAAAAGCCAAAGGTCCACCAGAATAGAGATCACGTGAGCAAAAGGAATTTCTTTCTCCATATATATTTATATTCAGACAGGGATATAATCCTAAAGTGTCATTCTTTATGACTATTTCTATAACACATTGCCTCTTGCAGAACCTGGGGTCAACAGAAAGAGTGCTATCCAAGTTGAAAAGTAGCAAAGTGCTTCTTAACTTTTACATAAGATCTGGGGATCTTATTTTACAGAGCTAAAAATAAAACAGATTTTCAGAACAAGAAACATAGGGTTTTTTTCAATTTAAAACCCACATTGTTTAAGATCCTTGTAATCTGTCCAAAGCTTCTGTAAAATCCTCTAGCAAATGACACCTTTTCCACAGGTGGAACACAAGCCCTGCTGGCCACCAGAGCAAACCCACACCAATCTACCTTGTAGTAATCATAGAGCAGTCCGAGGGCAGCTGCACTGTCTTCATCCCCATTGATGCTCATCATAGCTTTGGTAGCTGCTGTGAGGGGATTTTCAAGAAAAGTTTTCCAGGCCTCATCTTCATTGGTGTAAGGACGTCTCTGAGAGTAGAGTGAGTCATTCTGAAGAACCAACACGGGTCTTTTACTTGAATCATAAAAAAGAAGAAATAAAAAATAAGCTACCTGTTAGAACACATGAGAAACATTCCTAAAGTCCTTCAAAATTAGCTGCCACAGTTTCATGGGGTTCATATTCTGATTCAGTGTTTTGCAAGGATTAGTCAAGACAAAAAGCCTAGAAACTTAATTCTGATCTCACTCATGCTCAGAGTAAATCTGGATTAATTTGGCCAAACTCAGACAGATTACACTAGTCTCTACAAAAAGACAAAGCCATGTAAGAGCACAACTGACCTGCTCATGCTCTGAACCCAACCCAGAAAGAGCTACTCACTTTCCAGCCAACCACCTGTGAAGCCTCCAGTACATCCTATGTAATGCTGCCAAGCTACAACCCGATCCAGTCATGTGGAACCAGAAAATGTGTGTTAATGAAACATCTCTTTTCTCCGGTGCTTTCAAATGTCTTCACTCTCAGAATATGTCTAAAAACACCACCTAGAAGCTACTGATAAGTTACAGATGACACAGGGAAATTGCTAAAGGGGAGTTCAAATCAATTTGGCAGTGTTTTTTTCTGACAAGGGAAAAAGAAACCCAACAACTTACTGCTTGGTTACTGTGAAAAAATCCAGCACATTAATTTGAAACACACACACTCGAATGAAGAAAAAGGAAAAATCTGAGCTATTCCCCTTGTGCTATAGTGTATATATATATATATATAAATTATATTTATTCTGAACATCTGGAGGTTGCTGGGAACCAACAAACCCCAAAATGGTTTGGACATTCTGCTCACAGACAAAAGCCGGATGTATAGAAAACGTTGTCCTGCAAGCCTGGACAACTTAATAATTTTTTGGTTCTATTGGTAAAACATATGCTTCATCTTTTAAGTCAGCTAAGGCTAATGTTTAAATCTGACTTTTGAAACAGTTCAGTTTTCTTTCCAGGGCAAGTTTAACATTAGTTTACTACAGACAGGCTGGGGGAGAAGAAGAGGCTTTAGTATTTTCCTTAATAATCCCAAACTTGACATTTTTAGTGAATTTGCCATAGTTAAAATAGAAAAGCAATTGTTTAAAACACACTAATCCCACAGAAAGTCCCCCACCACCTTCACATCCTTCTCCTAGTAGTGAATCCTTCTTTTCATCCATTTACCCAGATACATTCAGAGACTGAAATACACCACAAATACAAAAAGTTGTGAAATAGAAAAGTTGTGAAATACTCTAATCGCTATAAGCAGCTTAGCAGTATCCTACATTTATCACCACCTTCTACCAAAAAGATTGCAAAGCGAATTACGCATTCAAAGCTTTATCAGTTACACAAGTCACCCCGCTGAGCTGCCATCGGACAGCCTGGCTGAGCTGAAGGCACTGAAAGCAACTGGGAGTTTCCAGGACTCATAAGAGCACCTCATGGCCATAAATCAGTATTATGTAGTTGGAAGAAGAACAAATAAAAATGACAAAAGAGACAAGTTCTTGCACCAAGCCCTTTCTTTAGGTCTTCATAGGTATTTGTGTACACACTGACACAGACACCCAAACGCGGATACCTCTGGTATTGAGGACAGCTACTTTCTATCAAATGTGAAGCGACCCACAGAAAACAAAGCAGAATTTTCTTTAGGGACAGGGTACAAGCTCCTGTTCTTATAAAATACGATAAAAGAAACCTTAAATATCCCTAGCAAATGGGAAAATCCTCCAGTTAAACTCACAGAAAAAAAGGCAGCTGAAGTAACCTGGGTGCAGTTCCCTTGATCCATCCCTGCCAAGCTGAAGGGCTAAGTCAGCCTTGCTGAACTCACAAGACCACTAAGCTGATTCCCTTCAGCAACACAATACTCACATGGGAAGGGAAAAGTCATCAGAGAACCAAAAATACTGAGAACAAAAGCATCAACTAACCAGAAACCTAACAAATGCAAGATCTATGCATTTTTGTGTGATTTCTTTGTAATTGAAACACTCAAGTTCCATGCACCTTGCCTTACAGGTAACCCACCCACCTGAAAAAGCACAGAAAAAGTCATCTACAGAATCATCAAGAAAAGCACAATGTTTGGCAGGAAACCCATTCCTTTAGGAGAACCACAGCTTCTTTCAGGAAAATGAGAACATATTAATAAGAGAAGGCAAGCACACATTTTTTCCAAAGTTTTAGATGATAACTGGCATGCTGATCTGCTCACAGAGTAGTAGAAATCCAGCAGAGGCAGGAAATTAGGCTTCATACAGCAGTTCTAATAATTTCCTTATTTTACTTTGCACACGACCACAGCGGAAGCAGAGAAATACTACAAAAAGCAGAGCTGCTCTCTTTGCCTGTGAGGCTTCCCCAGCCTGCGATGTTCCGTGTTCAGACCACAGAAACTATTCCTCCTTCCCTCACAGACCCAGGACCAGCCGTGCTGTCTCTCAGCCTGCAGTTTACCCGGTGGCGGTCAGAGCTGCCCAGCCTGCACAGAGCACACCTCCAATGCTGAGCCAGCACCGAGGACTTCTGTCACTGCATCTGCGGGCCAGAAAAGCCAAGTGCACGTACCCCCATCTACTAAGTGTCACTGGCAATAAAAACAACTATGAAAAATCCTAATCACACGCATAAGGTAGCAAGTTGCTGCATTGGAGTGCTCTTCCTAGAAAGTAGCACGTTGAAACAAAAAGCTGGGTTTAAAATCCTACACGTTCCCTAGGAAAGGAGTGCATTTGAGTCACCGATCATTCAAAGGATAGAAATTTTAAAATCGGTTCTTGGTATCAAATCACTCCAGAGTTTACCCCATTCTCTGGCACTCGGGCGTCCGTGGCCACTGTCAGCAGATGGACACGGCGACAAGTGCAGCAACAGACCCGAGTCCTCAAACACAGCCGGGGATCCGCTTGAAGACGACGTCTCGTATTCAACACCACGAAGTTAGAGAATACACGCACCTCGACCTCAGTTTAACTCTTTCAGGACACGGTTTCGGCTACTCCGGGGTCGCCGCAGCCGAGCCGGCCGGCAGCCGCCCTTACCTGCCGAAGTCCACCTTGCCGGAGGGATGCGCCTCGTAGAAGTCCATGGGGGCCGCTGCGGCCGCCGGGCAGCGGCGCGGGGGCTCAGCCCGGCTCCTCGGCCCGGCAGCTCCTCCCGACGGCGCGGCCGCCGCCGCCGCCGCCCGCATTTAAGGCGCGGCCGGCCGGGGCGGGGGGCGGCCCCACGCCCCGCTGCGGGTGTCGGGTTTCAAAGCCGGCCCAGCCCCGGAGCTCGCCCCGCGGGGCGGGGTGGCCGCCGGGGTCGCCCCGCTGCACGGCCGGGCCCCCTTCCCCGGGGCTCAGCCCCCGCTCCCCCCGCCATTCCGCGCCGCCCCGCCGCAGCCTCCGGCTGCTCCTCCGCGGGAGGGGAGCGAGGGGGGCGGACCCCGCGAGAGCGGCCGCTCCGGCCCGGCCCCCGGGCGGCGAGCCCCTCTGGCCGCAGCCCCTCGGTGGGGCGGCAGCACCGGTCGGACCGGACGCGGTACTTCTTCCCCCGCCCGGCTCACTCACTTGTCGTAGTCCTGTGTCATGTCTGGCGGAGGCAGCGGGCGGCAGGACTGGCCGGGCGGGTCGGGAGGAGCAGCGCCGCGCACCCGCCGCTCCGACGAGTTTTGTCGGCTCCTCTCGCCCGCTCAGGTGCTCCCGCAGCCGCAGGTGGACGCGCACCGCGCCGCGCCTCCCATTGGCTGCTGCGGCCCGAGGGGCGGGGCCGCCGCGCCCCATTGGTCGGAGGCCCCGGGGGCGGGGCCGGCGCTGTGAGGGCTCCGCGGGGCGGCGGCGGCACGGAGCCCCGAGGGAGCCGGGGCGGCCCTGCGCCAGGAGGGCAGGGGTATCCTTCTCGCCCCCCCATGTAACTATTTCCTTTTCATGTACTAAACCCGCTTTAGAAAAATCTAAACTCGCCACAATCATGTGAATTATCTTTACTATAGTGTTAAGCTGCGCCACGGAAGGTTTAGGTCGGCATTAGGAGGAACTTCTTTGCAGAACGTGTGATTAGACATTGAAACGGGGTGCCCCGGGAGGTGGTGGCCTCCTTGTCCTGGCGGCTTTTAAGAAAAGATAGGATGTGGCACTCAGTCCTCTGGTCTAGCTGACAGGGTGGTGTTTGGTCATAGGTTGGACTCGACGATCTCAGATAGGCTGGAAAAGATAATTGATTCTGTGAATTTGCACAAGCACTGCACCAGCTGCTGAAGGGCAGCGGATCCGTATGTGATTCTTTGCCTCTCAGATGAAACTGGGTTTGGGGAGCAAGGGACACTCAAAATGCATGAAAATGCTCCCATGTGACACCAGCAGCAGCATCACAAACATCAGATTTATCCAAAGTGGCATGCATGAAGTTAAATCAGAGAGATCTTGAGTTTCTCCTTGGGAAATAAGGGTGGGAGGTTGCTTGTCTAAGTAACAAGTTGAATCAAACCCATATAGCAACAGTGCTATCTATCATATGTCAAGATGCTTCAGATAGCTACTGTAATTTAAAAGCATGCTCACTAATAAGAGGTTTCTCCTTCTAGGTCAAAATCTCTTCCCTATTTGTATAGGATATACTCCAATGCAAAATTATAGAAGAACAATTCAACCAGCCAACCGAAGGAAATATGAAACTGAAGACAAACTTTAACTAAGGGTCTAATCCTGGAAGTTGCTTAATATCCTCTGACTGGATTACAGCTAGTGTTCTAAAAACAAAATGCTTTGTTTGGATCTGCAAACACTGCCATTAGGATGGCAGAAGATAAATACCAATACTGAAGTAGGATCTTGCCCTATGAAGTGATATGAACTGATGTAAATTGTTCTTCATGACATACAATAAAAAGTATTCTATATTTTGAACCCATCTTTAAAATCTAATTCAAGATTACATAGAAGAAATTTCTTATCTGATCTCATCTATGAAAAAAATACTGTCATCTGATTAAGAGGTTGGAAAGTAACATTTTTCCAAACAAGTATAACTTGCTTTGTTTCCGATACAAATTACAAAACCAGCTCAAAATCGCAAGACCTAGGAAGGACTGCTGATGTTCTCAGGTGTCATTCACTCCTCATGCTCCCTGCCTCTGTTCATAGAATTCTGGGATGTGCAGATGTGATGGCTGCTTTTTGGCACAGGTGTACACTTTTCATTAACAATAAAATATAATACTGCCCTGTAACCATAGGTGACCCAGATGCAGGACATGCTGGATTTCAGTCACATGTTTATATTGCACCCCAACTGCTAAAATCTTAGTGATGTGCCACACTTGATATTTCTGCTTAACTTGAGTTTACCATGATTTTATTCCAAATAACTCAAAGCTGTTTGTCTCTGCAAAAGGGATGCCTTTTCTTAACAGCCTGATCCACCGATGAAAACTCGGTTATCACCACAGCAATCGCTTCCACATTCAGGAGACAATGATATAAACACCGGATTGTGACACCGCTGACTAATCTGCCGGTCACAATCTAGACTCTGCAACACCACTTGTAGGTGTATTTATGTGATGTCACTAGCTGGGTTGCATCACCACCAAGTAAAATCAGGCAAGAAGCACAAAGGGATTTAGCAGAGCTTTGGCTGGGGCATAAAGCCATGCCAGCCCGGTGGGGCAGTGCTCTGGCAGGACTTCTCTTGTCCTGTGCTGACTTGGCCTTTCCTCCAACTTCTTCCTTCTCTCAGCCCTTTCACCTCAAATCCACTGCTCTCTTCATGCCCTTTCTTTAACCTTTCCTTCTGCCTCAGTCCTTCCTACAGCATTCTCCTCCTCCTCACACATTCATTTCCTTCAAGGAACCCCACCACACTCATACATCGCTGGCATCCATCAGGCTGAGCACTGTCCTATCGTGCTTGGCCCTCTTTGCAGACTCTCTTTTGACATTGCTGTGTAGAGAAACTGGGATTTATTCTGGACAAGAATTAGCTACTGTTATGACTTACCTAACAAATATGGGTTTAAAATTTCATACCTGATAATTATCATATACATGCTCTGGTCATTCACACCTGTGTAATAAACAAACAAGTTGCATCAGGTTTGTGGCAGTACTTTTGATTTCACAAAACACGGCAGGAGTCAAAACAAGATACTTTTTGCTTAATCTGAAACCCTAACATACAACAGCTGGGCTGCAGAGCTGGATGTAAAGAGCAGGGAAGCTCCTATGCTTTCCATTTTACACAGCACAGCAGGCAAGCTTTCCTTCTCTGCCAACAGGCCTCTGGTCGTTAAGGACAGACCAGGAAAAGGGAGCTCAAAGCTGATCACTGACCCTTGCAGAATAAGCCTGAAAGACAACGAAGAGCTTAAACAGAAAAAGAAAAGCCCAGACAGAGTTTTCATTAACTCAGTGGAAACTGAGGCAAAAGAAGGCACAGTAGAAAGAAACAGACAAGTGACAGTGGAAAAGGAAGCTGGAAATGCCTTGTAAGAAAGATATGGAAAAAAAGCTGAGGGAGAAAAGGTATAGTAATAAACAGAAGCACAATGTGTGAAATACGGAACAAAGAAACAGTTTGCTTTCTTCAGTAATATCCCTATATGCAATCTTGCAAACATTCCTTTAAGATTCCACTTTTTGATTCTGTATTTATCCCTAAAGATAATGTAAATACTGTTAAAAGGATACAGACTACTCAGGGTCAGGAGATGCAGTTCTATCAGCCTGACTGAGGACACTGAATTTACTACAATATAAATTCACCAATTTTGCAGCAGCCTATACATTAAAAAAAAAGCCTGAAACCTAAAATTTTATTGATGATGAAATCTTTAGCATGTCATCTGCCTTCACTGAGCACTTACCATCTTTGACCAATATTGTGCTTCCTCTGGGACTGACTGCTGTACCCATAGGTCTTGCCACATGGGCCCATACTGGTAGCAACAGAACAGCATGAGCGGGTCCTTTGCTGCCCACCCCACTTTGCTCCACAGCATGGAAGCCACACAGCTGCCCTGTTAGGAGTTACCAATGCCCTGGGTCTCAGTTCAGGAAACAATGGTTTGCCACGATTTTATATCGACACAGCATGACAGAAGCACCCCAGGATCGCAACACAGGCACTGAACACGCTTGGTGACATTGTCATGAGGCAATGGCAGGGTCTGCAGATGGTGAGCAAAGCCACTGCTGGGACAACAGGGTGGTCTGTGAGCTGACACAGATGACTTTTACAATAGAGAGCAGTCGTATGAGATTACCAGAGGAAAGTGCTTGTAGTTTCTTCTAAAACCACCTGATGTACTGCTGGAGGCAGAATGTAGATGCTGAGGGCGGGGGAGGTGTGTTCTGGCTCTGGAAATGCTGCCATTAGCAGTTGTACAAGGGCAGCAGTAACCTCACGTGAGGACACCAGCCTCCATCTTCTGTTCTGGTAATCCTTACTCACTCTTGTTCACAATTTCAGCAGCATCGTAGCAAAAAGCAGCAGTGTGACATCTTTCCCATATGCCTGTTTCCATATCTTGGCATCCCCATTATGCTCCCTCTCATCTAACCTGGCCAGGAACAAAGAGCTTCACACATGAGGAGCAATAGGACCAGCAACTGTGGAGGAGATACTGGAAAGCAAGCATCCTGCATTTAGCACATGGACAAATGTAGTGAGAGACACTGCTGTAACCAACCCACACCCTAACATGCTCAGCCAAGAAATATGTACAACCATATGTGCTGGGAAGCCCATTCCATTTTGGATCAAAATAGAAGACTTTTTACACAGAGTTATCCTGACTTTTCTCTGCCTGTGAAGAATGAAACTTACTCAACCTGACATGGAGAAAGGACAGATGATCTAGTGGGCAGACACCTTATTTGGGGATTTTACATATCCAGAGAAGCTCATGCAGTACACTATGGCAAATAAATTAGACTAGCATTGCTTACAGGCATTGGGCTTTGCTGACTCTCATTCTCTGGCTAAATAAGGTTCAGGGCCTTCACTCTGTATAAGGCAAACACCTCTCCTTCATGTCTGGACAACAGCAAAAACTTAGAAAAGAAAAATATATTTGACTGAGACTAAGTTGATACTGAGAACACAGACATACTGAAGTAGTAAAAAACTAGTTAGGGTAATTTACTAATTCTGCTGAAGGCCTTTCAAAAGAAAATAAACATCTGTCACATTTCTCCAGCAAAACATCAGAAAGGTTGCATTTAGGACAATTCGTAAAGTACGGTTTTTGCCCATTTAAGCACACTTTTTCTTAACACATAAACTAGGAAAAAGTGAAAATTCACTTTAGAAAGCACATAAAGGTCTTAGAATAACTGATTTGCTACTGCCTAGGTTAATAATTAATTAAGTCTTCTCAGTATATACTGTTTAAAAAGTTTATTCTAAAAACCTTCCCTTGCCTTTATCTACATACTTAAGAACCGTCATTCAAATTCTAGAGTAAGAAACTAAACAAGGGGAGCCTCTTTGACTCAAAATTTACACGGGATTAAGTACAAGAAAGTAGTTGAGCTTTACCTGGGCGCTTTCAGCAAATAGTTACAGAAAGGAGCAGTAATTTCCAAGGCGAGAGAGGAGGCGATTGGAAGCGCTGGGCTGTGCAGACACCCTGCCCCTCGGCTATGCCCGCAGCTGTCTGTGCGGCCGCCTCCGCCTCCGGCTTGTCCTCACTGCACTCCGAGTAGCTGTCCCAGGAGAGCTCAACTACACTTCACCCAAGATAAGGCACTCCTGGGGCTCCTCAGCTTCTTAAACACCATTACTCCAACACAAGTGTTGATGGATTAAACTGGATAGAACTTACAAAAAGCATTTTTGGGGCACACCCTTTATTTTAAACCTGACTCTTAGCCTATGTGTCCAGAAGGCACACGGCTCTTGATGATTAACTGCAAGCTTTATGCCAGTTTATTAAAGTACAGCCTTAATTTAGTCTAACATCTAAGGGAGCTTTCTTACATTTGTAGCAATGTAACAATGAGCACAGTATTTTTAATTTGTGAAGCTCGGATTTTACTACTACAGTAGTTTTAGAAGAAAGCTATACCTATAATTAAGTGCCTAAGTCCCTCAAATAAAGACTTCTGAATTAAATTAATCCTTTATGTATTCTGAGGTGTCCCTTAGACAGTTAATTCAAAACTTCAACAGATATTACAGTAAAAAGAATGAGATGCTTACAGTAATTTGAGCCAGCACTGCTGAGAAGAGTGACAAGGTGCATTACACTTCTGGAGATTTTTAACTGCTATAACTACTCACCTAGAAAAGCATAAGAATAATTTTACCAAATACTTAAAAATATTAGTAATTAACTCAGGTGAGGTCAAACATAATAGGCAATGGCTAATTTTAAAGCACAAACACAAGAGGAGATTTAAACTGGTATGTTCCAAGTCCATTAATGTAAACATCAGTTCAGACACACCTCGCCAGAAGTCTGAGGTATCTAGCACAGCGTGGCAATAGATTTAGACATACTACACTGTGCCCACTTACGAAATCTCTTAACACATACACCAAGTAATAATTCAGTCTCTTTCCTCTTCCCACATCACGCACAGTTTAGTTCTGTATGGCTAAAACGATGCCTTCTCATCTGTACATTAGTCACTTTCATTGCTTTAAATCCCTGTGCTACAATAAAATGTTAAAATACCTGAAAAAGTAAAAATCTTCACCCAAATCATGTCTTTTGTGTCACCCCAAATCAGGACACCACATTACCTCCTGCCTTGACTGAGCCAGTGAAGCTTCCTTGTATGCCAGTATTTCAGTGTAACTATAAAACTCACTTTTACTGTCTGCCCTACTTGTATGTGAAATACCACTTTATCACTTGCTTCAGACAGATAGGGCACATCACCTCTCCTATCATTCACCTGTTCTCAATTTTTAAACCACTTCATGGTTTAAACTCTTGGCAATGGACTGGCTGAACTGATTACCCTCCCAGATTACATCTCACTGAACCCCTTGCTCAGGGAGGAAGTCATTACTCTTTGTCAAGTCTGCAGGCACCATTTTTCTTAGTTATAATAATGCTTAGAAACAGCTGTTGGTTTTGGTTTTGATCAAACAGATTTGGTAAGTTCTATACTCTGTACTGATGGTTGGAAATTACGAATTCAACTTCATTCAGCTGAAAGCAGCATTATTCATCTGGCTATCTACACAGCATCTAGGTTCAACATATGTATGTATATTGTTATGGTGTCTTTCATGTAGTGGCAGCACCCACCTTCATTTACATGCCGTCTGGGACAGTATGAAAACATGGTGCATAAATAAGATCAAGCATGAGAAACTGGTGGAATGGCCAGGGCATAAGCTGCTGAAGATGCTGGGTTATAAAGTGGTCAGAAGAAATGCAAGGCTTTAACAGTAGCCTTGCAAAAGAGGAATGACAAGAGGACCTGGCAGTTACCGCTGCACAAGAAACGGGATCAGATTTTATACCAGGTACAAGAGTATCTGCAAAATCTGTGAAGCCTGAAGTGGAACATGGACCTGAAAGGTGTTAACCTACATGAGAGGCTGAAGCATAACAAGAGACTGAGAAATACACAGTAGGCAAGGAAATGCAGAAAACAGTGCCAGAGCTGTTTCAGAACAATTGGAATGCTGTTCAGGAATAGCAAAGAAAAAACTCACTGCAATGACAACATTAACCAACTGCTTCTTTTATTTGTTAACATATTATTTAACAACAAAATAAACATTATTCTCTAGAAATATATTTACTGTCATACAATGGTAGGTAAAAAAATAGATATTTTAATTGCAAAATCTCACAATGTAACTAGATGCTAATGTCATGTCCAGCACACTCAAAATATGTACAATTATGCCCCAAAAAAATGGTAATTTCACAGTTCCTGTTGGCTCTGATGCAAATTAATTAAGTAAATGATAATTAACAGTTTCCTTGGCAGTTTCCTTTCCCAGTATCAGTGACTAAAATTATAGATAAAATTGCACCAAAACTGAAGTACAGTAGTAGATCTCAGCTCTACTATCTTTACAAAAAATGTCCATGAGACAAAAGAATCAGTAAAAGTTTAGATGTAATACCATGGTTTGGGATCCAACCAAGTAATTTACATGGATTTAATACTGGCAGTTTTAGACCATTTTTACTTCCTCAGGACTGTGTTGTATTTTAGTTTTTTATAGAGTTTTTTATTAAAAAGTTTGTGTTCTATCATACAGACCTCATCATGGATGTAAGAGGGCTGAACCTGCAGAAGAAAGGAGAACAACCCTAGTACAAAATGGTAACTCTGGGGAAACTCCACTTCTTTGTAATGAGCCAGATGACCACACAATCTGAAAAGAAATGGGGAGAAAACCAAAGCCCTAAATTACAAGTGCATTTTGTACTTAGCCAGCATTTATATATTAAACTGTATATAGAGACAAACTCTACATTTTATCAACAGCATAAATCATGATTCTAGTTTACAGTGTTGATTCCCGTGAAGTGATCCACTCCTGCAAAACCCTGAAGTATAGGACTGAACCAAGATATCTCAAGAGCTGGTGAAAACACACTAAGAATAAAAAGCCACTATAGCTTCTTGCACTATGAATCAGGATCTTACTCAGCCACGCAAAGAATACATTCTTTGCCTTTCAGAACTAAATGGAATCACAATTTGTTCCTCCAGCTTTTAGCAAATATAGCAAAGTACGAAAATAACTACCTCACCCTATTTTTTCTAAATATAACTACCCTCACCCTATTTTCTAAATTTCTAAGACTATTCAATTCAGACACCTTAGGCTCTTTACTCTGTTCTTCTCTCTCCATAGGGTTCCCCTCTCATCTTCCTGACACTATGTCATGGGATAATAACCCATTCATTTATTGTCCATTGCGTTTGTGCGCTAAATACAAATTACATGTCTAGAAACAAGAGAAAAGCTAAGTTAAGTCAATGGAGTAACACAGGAAACATTGGAGCAAACAGTGATGAGGTCAACAGAAAGTAATTAGGGCTGTAGCAGCTTTCTGCTTCATTACTTTATAGCTTTTGTGGTGAAAATGTTAATGAAAATGATGAGGTGATTTTATTGATGAAGCATATAATGAAAATAGCAGACTAGATTCGCTGGTAACAAGTGTCAGCCTGAACAAAAGATGACACAGAGGACTAGCTGCAGAGATGGCTCTGTAAACATTAAGTTCAGCAACTTAGGTTGGAAAAACACCAAACTGGATAAGCCTCAAAATTAGTTTAAAATACTACAAAGTTTCAGTTTTTAAATAAAAACACTGTGCATTGATATGGGGGTTCAGGTGCAGTATTCACCTATAAATGCTACTTGTCTTCTAACTTACTAGGTATTGCCTTGGGATGTGGAGAAGCAGTTAAAATGTTCACTGTGTCTGATTCAGAGCAGCTGTCTTAACTATTCACCAGAAGTACAACTGGGATCTGTCTGTCCCAATTTACGGGTAAGTGTGCTAATTACTAGACTATAAAGTCATTTGCTCACTCCCTCTGGCCCAGCAAACATTTACATTTTACCTCAAACTGGAGGAACAGCCAGACCCATCCTGAGTGGCAGGCAAGTGAAGGAGCACAGCCTGTTCAAAGCCTCCCAAAGTCTGGCACATTGGAAATTCTGAACTAGGTCTCTCATGCCATACATCCCATCCTCTGCCTTACCTCACACCCCCTAAAAGCATGGTAACATTCTTCACACACTGCAATACCTCATCACGTCTGGAATTATACAGTCCTTTAGGTTGGAAAAGACCTTACGAACATTGAGTATGACTCCTGTCACCTAAAGACTTCCATAGCAAATCAGTTTAGAATCCAGTTTAAAACAGAAAGTTTTAAAATAAAATGTAAAAGCATTTCAGTAACCATTTGACTGATCTCAGTTTTGCTGACAGTATAATCACACTTTAGTCCCAGGAATAAAGCATTTTAGCAGTCCAGTTCAGCTATGCTGATTTTTAGAGAAAGAGAATTTGCAAGCTTTTTTTTTTTTTTTTTTTTTTTTTTTTTTTTTTTTTTTTTTTTAGTTCTATTCTACATACACAGAGGATAAACCCTCATATCTGAGGGAGTAGATGTTGTTTTCCAGTTAAGTGTCAGATGTATAGTTAACTACTTGCATTGCAAATGATATAATGGGAAATTTAACCGGTAAGAATTTAAATTCAAATCTTGTTTCATGAAGGCTATGACAGTTTGCCATTAACATTTTAATATATTACATATGAAAATGTAAGTTTAAAAACAGACTTTGCATGGAAGATTATTCACACAAACATACACCAAAATATCCACTCATTCAATGTGTGCATAAGATTACGCAAATCTGTGGTAAAAGGATTATTACCTCTACTCCCTTAAAAAAAAGGTTCTTATTCATACAAAAGAATGAATCCATATAGCCAAACCTCTTGTAATGTAACACTGTGCTTACATTATTCCAACCCATTTCTGTCATGGTGGGTACACGAAGAGTAAAGTGAAAAGGAAAATAAAGATAAGCAAATAAACCCACAGAAAGACAGAACAGACTGCATACTTGTAAAACCTGGTTATTTTCAAGGGGAATTTAATGTTTTAAAAATCAGGAGCGTATCACTAAGACTGCATAGGGGCTATTGATCTCTGAATACCATTTCAAATCATGGTAAAAATTTCACGTGTTATTCAATACACAAATAAAATCTCATTTCACATGAATGTAATCCAACCTCCTTTCAAAAAAAAAAAAAAAACAAACTTTCCAATAGCATACATAAGAAATTCAGGAGAATCCAAGCCAGCTACAGAGTTGATCTTTTTCACTGATATTCATCAGTACATTCCTGTTCTGGATTAGAGTTTCATAATACAACCAATGGCAGAACCAAAGTCTGGCATATGACCCAGAAGTCATTGTGATTAAGGCCATCACAAAATCAGTATAATGATTTAGAAATTTAATTTTCTGTGCTTTTTTAGCAGACAGAGAGGAGAGGAATGGGACTGTTTTGCCATTCTCCGGAGAGCTGTTGCTCCAGAGCAAACTGGAGAATTTATAAAAATACAGTATTTTTATAAAACACTATGAGGAATGAAGTGAGTATTTGCACCTAGCTGCTACTCTTGCCATGTGACTCTAGTTGTTGATTTTGTCTCATCTCCTCTCTTCTCATAAGCTCACTTTGATCACTCCTCATATTACAGTTTGTCTACTCACAGTCCAAGACTATCCATTCCTCACACACCCCTTTCTAGAAATGATTGTAACTATATGTGAACATAGCTGTGCACACAACCTGTATTTGTAATTTCCAAAAATATATGTACAGGACTTTACTTTCAGGAGAACTTTCCAAACTGTATTTAGCAAAAATGTGAATACTTACTTCTCATTACATAGTTTAACCGTACACAGCCAATAGTCAGGGTTCATGGTTGTCAGTAAACCACGTTTTTCTTGCAAAATTCCCTTCAGGCTATGCCTGTGAAAACAACTCCCATCTGTGTTTTTTTCAGACCAACTTAACTGAAAACTTGAAGGATTTGGCTTTTCAGCACGTTGCACTGAACTAGACAGCTTGCCAAACTGATTTTGTAAGTTCACAACCATTTCTGTGCAAAGAGAAACAAAACAAACAAATGCAAAAGTATTAAGTACTGTTTAGAGGTGATTAACACAAGAAGAAAACGGGATATTTGTGCTTTTTAATTTTCTTTTGTTTTTTTCTTTAAACCTCTGCATGAAAGACTGGGAATTCCTGGAAGTCTCTAGGTTCTCTCTGCCACCCTCTTTACAGGTTTTAGTGGAACGTTTTGAAACATAATTCAAAATGCCATGTCTTTTATACCAAATGATATTACTAGTGTGGCACTCTAAAACATTCCTGCAAAAGTAAAACCTGTAAAATGCATTTGATACTGCTGAAATATTTATGCTGATAGAAAGCACATTCATACACACATGGACTCAAGGGTGAGCTTTTCACAACGCAAATTTCAACTGGTAAAAAACCCCAACAACAAAAAAAAACCCACTCCATGTTTGCCCACTGCTAGTGAATGAATGAACAAGCTTTCCTAAGTTACTGAGGCTGAGAAGGGGAAGAAGGTATCATGATAGATCAGCACACACTGTATGCCTTGTTTCTCTAGGATAAAAAGCAAGTTAAAAAACATTGTTGGAGCTTTAACTTCTTTTTATTAACTGTATTTAAATAAACTCATTCATATATTGAGGACAAAAAACCACAGGAAAAAACCTCCTAAAATAATCCAAGGACTGGGAAGTTTATCTTTCAAGATGACACTAAAGTCTTTAATCAAAATCACAGGTTTAAGAAGGTTTCTGAAAATCTGTACCTGGCACATCAATGTTTTAGAGCACTGTTTGTCTCTATTATGGTACATCTGTTTTAAGATGAATACTACCCAGTAATGTGATATTCCTGCTCACAACATTATGATTAAACTCTGTAATCTAAGTGGTCCTCTTCTAGTTCCAAGAGAAGCAGAGCCAGAAGAGGAGTCTCTTTTCCTATAAATGCAGGAATTAAAGGGCATCTGAGTAAATAATCAGCTTGAAATAAATAAATCTAAACATGGTTTTCCATGGAACATGACTGCAGGATCACCTCAACTGAATTTTGAGAGTAAGTATTTAAAAAAAACCCACTGCATTCTTGAAGGAGAAATCCAACATGTGTAATTCAAACCAAATAGGATTATACAACTTGTTTAGAAGTCCCTGAACCAGTTGCTTCCAGAAACTGAAAGAGCATATAAAAGGAAAAATACCACTTGCCACACTTAATATCTCTCTCCAAATACCTGCTGCTTTCTAGATAATATAAAATGTAGAATGAAGAACTCCAGATCTAATTTGGCTGAGTAAAATTCTGGTTTTCCTTATTTCTACAGACAGCTGGTGTTTTGTTGTTTTGTTTCTTTGCTTTTATGTTAACACAAACCCCAGAAACTTCTCACAAGTACTTCCATGGCTGCTAAAGTACAGTAGCTGTACCTTCATTCTGACCATATGCAGCTTGGCCACGCAAGTAAAGCCTTCCTTGCTTTAGGTTGCAAGAAGGAGTGGGAGAGAAGAGGGACATGTGAGACCTACCAAAGGACATTTTGGGCTATTCATACCAAAGCATACAAGAAACTAAAAGAGGAAACAGACAGGAAAGCTATGGAAGACCAACAAATACAAGGAACAGTGATGTAAAGGCAAACTAGAGAAGCTGAGGACAAGAGCACTCATTCTGAGACATGGTTCGGTAGGCTGTTAGAAGACTGGCAAAGGCAGTTTCAGTTGTGCATGTTTGACAGATTCCAGCCACGGGTTGTAAAACAGTACTACATTAATTGTACCCAGAGATGAAAGAGAGGAGACGAAATATTTTAAGATGTAAATGTTATCAGTCATGGCTGAAGATTTTCTATGATGGGAAAAGTTGGAGCAGATTTCTGTGTTGCTGGGAGGAAGCAAAGTTTACTCACGTCTTCTCTTTAGAACTTTAGCTTTATTCTTGACTGAATAAAACAATGGCTTTTCACATCTCCACAGATACCTACCAGTAAGAGACATAAGAATTGTTAACAAAAAGAAAGCTGGACCAAATGAATAAAAGAATAATAACTTATTACAAATACTGCTATCGTTTTAAATTAAAATCCAAATAACCTAATGTTTAGTGCTATTAAAAGCCACTGCTCCTCCAACATATAAAAGAAATCCTTTTCTGAGTAGGCAAACCAAGGCATGTTAGCCTAGATCTACTGTAATCAGTTAATTGTTCAGCTGTATAAGCTATTTTTCACAGTAAGTGAGCATTTAATTAATAAGCTGCATAAACATTATGAGTGTAAACAGAAAATTAAAACAGCGATTTAACCATTCTATTCACTCAAGCTTGGTGGATGGATATGTGGAGCAAATTTATAACTTTTTTTATTTCTGAAGGGATCAGAAGTTTACAAAGAACTGTCTATCTTAAAAAAGAAGCACCTAAAAACCTCTTACTTGGCTCTTTCTTCATCCAATTTCTTTTGCTGCACATCCAAGGAATGTTTTACCACCTCATACCACTTTTTGAACTCAAAATATGGGCCACCTGAATAAAAGATATACACTTTAGTTTGGGAAGAAATGAAAGAAATGACAGAGAAGCTGGTCTCCAAGCAGACCCTGCATATTGCACCTGTATAACAAACTACCCCAAATGCTACGTGCTTAAAGAAAACACACTTGATCTAATAATTCTGTAAGAAAGTGAAATGCAGAAATGGAGTGAAAGAACAGCATGTCATAAGAAGTGCAAAGAAGCCCCATATCTTAGTTCCTAAGCTTATCTTTCCAGAAAAGTGGGAAAAGGTTTGACTTGTGATGAATCTATGAAATCTATCTCCTCTCTACCAAATCAACTAGCTCTCCACTAGTGTGGAGTGGCCTTCAACTGTCTCAAAGTTGAATTCAAGGGACTAATGAAACTATACCTCAAGCTTAAATTTAAACAAATAAAACCTAAAGAAGCTCAGATGCAAAATTTCACGCAGTTTCATCAGCTCCCCACTGTCTACCCTATTACCCATGAAATCCTAAAGGGTTGGAAAGAAAAACAAGACAATGGTCTTCGCTTCATATCAGCCTCTCATGGTTTGGAGCACAGGAACTTCATTTATTGATATGTGAACAAGTATTTACCAGCACATGCAAAACCAGGAAGATATAGGACATTTAGCAGCACCTTTATTCCTGATCCTCTAAGGAGGTACAAGACTGAAGCAGACCAACTGGGTACAGTAAGGACACAAATTCCAAACAGAAATACGGTATAGATTTATATATTTAAAAATAATCAACTCCTATTCCCCGTGGGTGGAATATCTGCATTGTGAATTAAGCAGACATTGCATTTCCCCATCGCCCCAGCTGCACTGCATGCGATGCTTGCGTCACGCTCAGCTTTGCCAGCCAGCTGTTCAAACTCTCCTGAAGGTGAATATACTGTCCTCACAATCAAACTTATATACCTTTTGTATTATTTCCATTCCTGCTGTTTGCATTATCCTGCCTCAGAATGTCTACATCCTAAAAACATAGATGGTCTCAGAAAGCAAGAGATACATGAAAGGAACAAAGACCCCTCAGCAGTCCTTCAAATTCAAAGGTCTGGATACAACTTCTTTTATCAGCTCCTTAAACACCAAGGTTTAAGTAAATACTCCTAAATTGTTGGGAGAGCAGTGTGGGAGGTGGTAGAAATTTGTGTTTCTTCATATGAATTATTAAGCATCTGTCACATGCAAACCCATTGTCAAAGACACAATGCTACACTGTAATAACCCTTTACCTGGCCAGTACTGCTGGTCTGACATTCATATAGCTGAGCTGACTGGAAAATACACAGTCTGATACACACATACATATACACATACATCTACATATATCTCAATCACGTTTTGTTTGAACAAAACCCATATTGTGGAAGTGTGCAGTTCACAGAACACACAGTAGGTAACTTCAACTATTGTACTGCTTCCAGTGTAACTTGAAGACATGTAGGAGCTGAAATACTATTTTTTAATTTAAAAAAAAGGACTAGAGAAGGGATAGTTAAGTTGAGAATGGAGTCAACACAAACTGAATCTTTAAAACTCAGCATTAACCATTATTCATTTCAGCACTCTTAACTTTGTGAAAATGCCAGAGGCAGTTTTGATCAGTTGTCTAACAGAAATTCTCACATCAGCTCATCTGTGCAGCTGCTCACCATTACCCCAACATTTTAAGCACAGGGACAACAAAATAGAGCATATGGAACATTTGCACCAGCAGATTTTAAAGTAAAAAGGTGGGCAAAGAATGAGCTGTTAATTCCCAAGGGCATTGAGACCTGTTAATAAGGGAGAAACCCCATTAAGACGTTAATGGCTTTGAAGCCTTGGCTTGTAAAGTAGTTGCACAACTCCTCACTCCTGTCACTATCATGTACTTTAAGTTTTCACAGGAAGTAAAAAGGGAAAGAAAAAAATCCACCGTAAGTTTGTGTATTCACCTGAATGTGAAAATCACCAGTTTTAGTTAACAGTGATGACTGTCTCTAGTTACAGCAGTAATTGAGCTCACATATGACTAACACCGTAATTTTATTATGGACCTAAATTTTAAACAAAGCAGCAGAAGGGTCAAAATGACCCAAAACTGGATAAAAGACCTAACAGGTAAACCACTGTAACACACCTTGGATCTTATCTTCAACTGTGATTTGGATCAGGCCATGGAACATCTTCCTGAAGATTTCTAATCTTTGATTTGGTCTTTCTGCCCTCAAAGAACCATGTTCACACCATTATCTTCTCTATCTTAATTGCTGCTAGCTTTTCCACACTCTCTCAGGATTATTTGGACTAAGAAACTAAGATTACATCTGAAATATGTTACACACTAAGACATTTTATTTAACAAGACTAAACAAGTTTGGATTTTATCATAAATGTGGTTTGATGCCCCTAGTAAGTATCTGCTATTTACGATCAAAGTCTGTTCCCGTTTCATGGCATATCCATTCATCTCCACCTACCATGCATAAAACTCTAAACCAAGAGGCAAACATGCACAAGCAGAAGCAGAGAGGCACCCAGCAAAATGTGAACCAAACTCCCCTATTCTGAACAGTAAGAACTGTGCAGGTACACTGAGGCCATTTTACATGAACAGGACCTGTTCATGTAACTTTTCTCTGAATAAAATTTGCCCTTAATGAATAACAAAAACACATTTTCACGATCAATAAGAAAAGTCTTTCTAACTCTGATTGCAAAACTCTAATTACAAAATCATAACATTGCTTCTACTAGAATATTTATGTACCTTCTGTGTTATTTTTATTTCTTTCTTCAGCGTGCTCTGAAAGCAACCTGTAAAAAAATTTTAAACATCAGGCTGTTTTGTAGATCCAAATACTGGATCATGAAGTATCTTTTCACACTTTTCCCATGAAGTTCAAATACAATGGACAAAAACAGTATTTCATTGATTCATTCTAAGTATCAGATTTCATTCTAAGTATCAGATAAAACCCAACAAATTTTAGAAGTAACTAGTATTTCATGTCTAAAATGCCTCCAAGGCTATGATTTAAGCTACTGAACTTATTTGAAATTCCAGCAGTATAAATTTAACTCTAAAGAAAGAATGAACCAAAACAAGCATTTGCACTATTTGAAATTTGGGGGTTGCTACAGATTTGTCTGTAAAACTTACCATTCATAGTGATCATCTAATAAAAACAACAATTTCAGCACAACTACAATAACTGCTGCAGCAAGAACATCATATTTCACTTTTCTTGTTGACTTATTTCCAGGCACAAGAGTCAGGAAATCCACTTCTCCAATACCAATCTTTTTCACCACTCGACAAGTCCAGTTATGCAATTCATCTGATTAATATAAATAAAAACATAAAATGTTAAGACAAGTTAGAAATACTTGTACAGTGCAAATATGTTGGCCATTTGAGGAGAACACTGCTTAAGTCTTTTAGGACCATTTGACAGCCATATTTTTCAGGCTGAGGAGTATTTTTGGATACTTTTAACAATATTAGGCAACCTTCACTGCGCTTACATTGAAAATACTTGTGATTTATTATATATTCATACGGAAAATAAAAAAATTGCATATTTAATAGTGCTTTGATGTTACTTGAATAACGTAGTGACATCATCCTGAACATTCTTGTGGTTAAGCCTACTGCAAATCCACATAAATATAATTTTCCAAAAAATCCCCAAAAGCAAAAAACTTGTCACCATCTTTTTTCCTGCATGTTGACTAAACCCCCGTGGCAGGAATGAGGAGTGCAGAGGGGAGGAACAGGGCTGGCTGTAAGGGAGCTGGCTGGTGGTGGCAGGGCAGCACTGACTGCTCCCCTGGCAGAAGTGCCGAGGTCACGCCTGGCTGTGCCATGGCACGCGCGGGCTCTGCCAGGGAGATCCAGCTGCAGCTCCACAGGATACACACCAGGCTATCTACACAGCCTCTTACTCCTCTGCTTATTTTTCACAGATATAAATCCCCCAAATTTCTCACCTTTCCTGTTCAGCGAGAAATACAGGAGTTGATTACATCACCAGCAGATTCCACAAAGGTTAGCAATGTATGACTAAGTACAACCTTAATCCAGCTGTATTTATACTCTCCTGCTGCTTACAAAGAGTTCAGTAGGAACTCCTTTTTAATCCTCTCTCACGTAACAGTAAAAGTTAAAAAAATGTGGAAAATAAATTTTCTTATAAATACTAGAAGCATATTAAATTTTATTTCAGATACATAAAACAGTCTCTTCTTTGGTATTTAATGTTCTTTAACACTCCCAATCACTTGGTTTTTTTAAGGAGTTGTTAGAAAACAGCAGCAGCCCTTTTTCATTTTTTTAAAAAATGCTTATACATGATAAAAATCTAAGTTGCAGGGAAAAGGACAATATATTCCTCTTCTGCAGTAATTTTCAAAGAGTACTTTGCATTTCTCTGTAAAAGATCTGAAAATTACAAAATTGTAGCCTTTTTTTTTAATTCAATTGATACTTTGAAATCTGTAAAATAACGTAACTATGGGATCACAACACTGGCATAAAACTACAAAGTCAGAATTACTACCTCAGAATTTTAGCCCTAAACCTGTTGGTTATCTTCTCTTCATTCAATTGTGAATAAACAGAAAAACCAAACACTTTTTTTCATTGTAACTAATTGCAAAATAAGACAGTAACTCCCTCCCCTAATATGAATTGTTGGAATGCTTTGAGAAAAAAAATTTACAGGCCATTTGTCTGTGTAACTCATCTTCAGTCACAGTGGTATTTGACAGGAAGTATGGTAACCCAACAGAGAGTTCCCATACTAGGACATACTGGTATTTCTTTAACAAGTTAATATTCAAGACTTAATTTTAAGATAGATAGATGAAAAGAGTCAATACTTACGCTATATATGATTTCAGAAATAAATTATAAATCAAGTGAGACAGCAGCTGATCTGTCACACACCATTAATTAATATTAAAATAAATGGTAATATACAAATATCATATAATACACAAAATGTATTATTTGTTAAAGACTATACAGTCATTATTAGATATGAGAATTCCAGAGCTAAGCAATTTGGTCCCAACTTCATGAATCATTTAGCAAAAGTAAAAGTTAATATATCACAAGAATTCAACAGGTGCCTCTTAGTTCACATGGATACTGAAAGATTTAAAATGAAGTATGCACTCCACAGCCTTAGAGAGCCAACATCAGAGTGCCCCTGCATATCTGGGCCTATAACACATACTCTAAATGTTTGATGAAGGTGCTTTCTACAGAAAGAGTATCTTTCAGTTCAAGCTGAAATGGGAATAAATAAAAAGGAAAAGAGCAGGCACTTTCGAAGTAGTAATTTAAGCCTTTTTGCTAGAGTTTAATAAACCACATAAAAATTTTATCAGTTCAGGCTAGGGAAAATATTTACCAGGTAAATTAGCTTCCATCAAGTACTTCATGCACAGCATGTCTGGATGAAGAAAACAGCTTTCTGTTATATCTGGAAAACGAGGCAGGTCTAAATATGCTGCAAGCTCATGCATTTTATTGAATACTTCTTCATATACAGGCCATGACTGAAAGACAGGGTTAGAGGGGTTATACATCTGCTCTATTACCACATTTGTTAATTATTTAAAATTAGTTATTGACCTTAAATTCTGAATAGTTTAATACAGGATTGTTTATACAGATTCTTCTAGCACTCTGTGATTAAACACATGTGCAAGAATGGAGCCAGACTGCAGTACTGCAAAGAGAAACATGTGCTAGTTTTAAATTCCATGAAATACATAAGGAACAAAGAGAAAGTTGCTTCAGATCTGCCACCACCCCACCACCTCTCTTGTGAAATGCTCATTATGTGTCCAGATGCTCCAAAACTGAGAGCTCTGGGAAAAAACCAACAGAGATGCAACTGAGAGTGAACTGTCTAAAGAGCTAAAAGGTCAGAGAACCACAGCAAGGGGAGGCTGGCAGGGACTGCTTGAGACCACTGGATCCAAGCCCCTTGGGTCAGTTGAGCAGGCTGCCCAGGACCACATCCAGTCAGATACTGAACATCTTCATAGATGGCAGCTTCCAAGGGTTGTGGGAAATCTGCTCCAGTGTTTCACCAACCTCACTGTACAAAGGAAAAGATTTTTTTCCCTTACACTTAAATGGAATTTCTTGTATTTCGATTTGTGCCCATTTCTTCTCATCCAGTCACTGGATATCACTAAGGAGGATCTTGTTTTCCTCCTTTGCACCCTCCTGTAGGTACCACATCATACCAGCCCTGAATATCCTCCAGATCCAGGATGAACAGTCACAGCCTTCTCAGTCTCCTCTCACTCGTCAGCTCCACTCCACCATCTCCACAGCCCTTTACTGGACTCACTCCACTGCATTCATGTCTCCCTTAAACTGGGTTTACCAGCCCAGAACAGCACCCAACACTCCTGACGTATCTCACCAGTGCCAAGTAGAGAGGAAAGATCCTCTGCCTCCCTTGAAGACTTGTGCAGTCACCAGAACTGCTCAAAACTTATTGACAGTGACCTTGCAGTGACACCAGTGACACCATCCAGCTGCCTCAACACTTGTGCAGCATCTCATCACAGCCCATGAACCTTCATATGTCCACTTTGTTCACATATTCCCTAAACTGCTTGTTAAAAACTGAGGCAAAAAAAAAAAATCATCACTTTAGCCTTCTCCTTGGTCTTTGTAACCATATTCCTACTCAGCTTCAGGCCCACATTCTCTAGAACCCTTCCACAGAACATTTCATGTTATTTAGTAAAAAACAAACAAACAAACAAAAACCCCAACCCCTGTATTTACATATTTATTAGTGACTATAAATCTGAAATTCGCTTTTTGAAACCATTGCCTCCATGAAGAAAGTTGTCTCAATTTGTACTGAGGTTTGCTGCTATATGAGAACATAATTTACAGAAAGATTTTGATGTGTTTATTCATAATGAACTCAGCAGGACCTGAAGTTTGCGTAAGTATGGATGTAAGGTTTGACCCTCATTTCACAATACCTGAACTGTTTCATTAAACATTCTTAATTTTCTACAGTTTAAAGGATTACTTGAATTTACCTCTAAAAGCAACAATTTCAGTTATCCAGGCCACTTTCCCATTTTAAATGTATAAAAAGCAATGATTTTTCTGTGGTTCTAATTCAGCAGAGCACTTTACCATGTATTCATATTTTATAAAGTCAATTTCCACATATGGAACCTTCCCTTAAAAGAAACTCAGCAGGGCTTTACAGTTTGTGCACAGCTTCAAGACTCCTGAACAAGAGTGAATTCAGTCTTCTGCTCTTTTTTTGGTTCAGATTACAAACACAGTAACCATGTTTACAACAAGACACGATGTGACCTAATGTGGTTTTACTCAGTAATTTGCCTTCATCTATTCTAATATAAGCTCTGTAGCCAATGCTCAAATTTTATTTTGAGTGATTACCAACATTGCACTGTCTTTTTTTTTGGTATGATCTCCCCTCAGACTGCAGTTCAGACTTGCATGAACACATGCTTAGGCCAATGAATAATTCTGCTGTCACCTACTATTACACATGTAACTTTTTGTAACAGTTAGGAAGTGTATCATGCTCATTATAGTTTCTAAATAGTGTTAAAATTGGCTTAGACTGCTCCAGGACCATCTTGAGAAACAAGAAAAACTTGCATTACCAGAGTTCTGCAGAAAACCAGGCTCACAGTACTTTCCATTCCTTCTAAAAAGCAGTGCTTAATTGAATACCAAACCAATCTTGGAACAAAACCTGAATCATATGTAACTTCTGTTGAGTGTACTGGGAGAAAAATTAAAGTCCCACATAATTCAAATAAGAACATTACATGAATACTATTCATAATTAGATAGCAAGGAAATATGCTTTCCCCTAATGAAAAACAGTTGAATTAGTAGCTTCTTAATAATATATCACATATGAAAATAAATTAAGACACTGGGAATTTAGTAATTTGAAACATTCCTGTTCTCAAACATTAAACTATCACAAATGGAGCTATCCAAAGTCTAATTTGACTCGAGCTACTGTAAGGAATATAGATTTAATTGGAGGATTCCAACAGACACCTTCCTTTATCACCTTTTATGAGAGGTTTTCTCCCTGTACCAGGGCAAGGAGACAGTTTTCCTGTCCTAGGTATTAGTGAATCAAACCTTCTTCCCTCTGCTCAGCATCTACTTTTGGTTCAAAGTTTTTGTTTGCAATTTACAGAAGGCAAATTTGGTTCTGTTTCAAAATGGCTAGAGAATGTTCTGCTTTGCAATGACAGCCAATGCTTTCCTTTTTCTGAAGACAAACAAGTGGTATAAAAACCCCAAATAAAAATTATGACTGAGAACTACCACTTGACTCATTTTAAAAACAGTGTTAACAGACAAAAACTGTTCTGTGTTGATGTGTGTTCATAAGAGATCTGAACACATTGGAATGTGCATCCTAACAGAAGATAAAGATCAACCAAATCAACTACTGCTTCCCAGGATTTAAACCCTAAGCTCAAAGACATTCTGTGTAGTAGCTCCATTGCTACAATGCAGCACTGTGCCATGATGGTGAGGCTGAACTGGACCCCTGCTTCCAGCAGCACCGTCACCTCTGGAACTGCAAGCTGCAAGCACAGCTGCATCCAGCACAAGGTCACACCTGCCTGGGACACAGCACAGGGCTGAAGGCTGAAAGGTCAGGGCTAAGGACACTGAAAGGTTTCTGCAGTAACCAAGCACTGGCTGTTTTCACCTGTCACTGTATGCCCTGTTCATACTCTGTTTAACTCTGAAAGAGCTGTGAGCTCACACAGAAAATCTTTTATTCTGCAAAATTTCAAACATACTGGGAGGGTTAAAAGAGAAAGAACTCCAAATTCCACACAACCAACGCAGCAAATGTTGAGAAAATATTAAGAAAAAGAAAGATGCAGCAAACAAGCAGCCTCAAAATTAATAAAAGTTACCACCTTCTACCTAGCAATATATATCTAACAAAAAAAAAAAAAAAAAAAAAAAAAAAGAACCTGATAAAACAAGTTGCACTAGAAGTCAACCAGCAAATCCACTAGGAAAGCAAGACCCAGAGCCAGGGCATCCCTCCTTCAGTTAAAAAAACTCTGCCTCTAGCAACCCATGATTAAACCCCAAGGGAGGAGTACTTGGACAATAGAAGACAGTGTTAGATCATATGCCACACACTCTCCAAGTATAACTTTCACTTATCCAATCATAAATTAAAAAATTCAAGACATATTTCTTGGCTATACATTAGCACAACTCCCCTGTCCATCACCACGTGAAGTTACTGAGCTCTCACCTTGTTTTGGGAACCTGGGAAACACATAAAAACCACATATAAAACTCAAGTTACAAACCCTTAAGGGCACCTAATAATTCCAGGAAGACTGACAGAAAACCCTTTCAAAGCTATGCCACCTGCTATCCTTTTCAGGTGTTTCACAAGCTGGGCTGGGATTCCTTCAAGACTAATCAACAACGCTGACAGAGTCTGCAACTTGTCCAGATGGGGCACAGAGGTTGCCAAGACCTTTTCTTAAGCTTTGTTTTTAAAACCTTTGTATCTTATTCTCACATGTGACAAATAAGCTTACTACAGATCTTCTCCAGAATGCAGTACAGAGGATCAGTACCACCTGAGAGTACCTTCCCCTGCCCCCTGAGCTCAGGAGAACAAAATACACACTGTTGAGTGAGTAGAAGTGTCTATAAGGAGATTTTCCTAATGATAATTATTCATTAAACTATTTAAATAAGTTGTCATTATCTTTCAAAGTTACATGGCATTTTTCACCTGTATTAGAAAACAACAAACTGGTTTTCAGGAGCAGAGGAGCCAAATTATGAGCATCATAATCAGATCACAGTTACAGGTAATTGTTTTGAGTAAGCCAAGATTGCAGCCTCTCCCACTTGTTTGGACAATATCAGAATGTTGCTGATCAACAAGTAGAAAACAGTATGCACTGGCTGGCTTTCTAGAACAATTTGCAGACTCCATAGCTTCTTGTTTTAAATGCAGTCTGACTGACCCTCTTCTTTGATAACTGTATAAGCTATTTCCTTCTCCTGTTTCAGGACAATATCCCATTACTTACATATTCACAATATTCACTATTCAGCTTATGTTATAATGACAATGTTCTATCATTTCTGAAAAAAAGTAATTATACACTTATTCTAAACTCTTCATTTTCTATTTTTCCCTTCCATCCTTCTTTCCTGTTCAGTATTTTTTTTGCGGCACTATTCCCTTCCTCATCATCCTTCTACCTGTACCTTTCCATTCTGGGACCCCTTTTTTCCCCATGCCTGCAGATTCTCTGAAGTTCTACCTACTCTGTGCTGCTTATATTCCACAATGGACATTTTCCCCAAGGGATCTATTTAATGACCATTTAATACTGGAACCTAATAAGGTCTGACTCTTTTTTTCATTATCAGCTTCTTGTAAATCTCAGGGAATCTTTTAATGTTTAGAGTTGGATGTACTGGCAATAATCCAAAACTCAGCAAGCTTCATCACTTTTAAGATGACAGACTCAACTTAGACTGAGTTTGAAAAAGAGTGTACTAAACTTATTAGGGAAAGGATTAAGAAAGCCATTTAACTTCTAGGTTTGGAAAACAACAAGTTATGAGGATTGAAGAAGGGGTTTTTGCAAAACAATCCAGAATTTTGGTTCAAACCTTTGGTTCAAAGCAGGGCACACCCATAAAATAAAAGCAATTTATCGTAAAAATAATAAACCAAATGGCTGCCCTAGTGTGTGTAAAGATCTTTGAATGCTGTCTGGATTGAAATACGCATTCCCAGGAACCTAAGCTAGCTTTACATTTACATAAGGTAAAATTAGGTACCAACAGTGAGCAGAGCAGTCAAGTTCCCTATGGCACCTGGCTCACCTTACTTTGCTTCTGCTGCTCAACTGGTTCAGATATATCTGGTCATCTGCAGCATGAGCCTGATGTGGGATGACACCAGCCGCACTGCATGCAGATTGCATAAAAGAATTGACAGCAGAGACAATAACTGTATTAACTATGAAATTTACACCCAAATTAGTATTTAAAACGGAATGAAATTACCTTCTGTACCAATTACTACATACTAGATCATTAATATGGTCAACTAATGATTTTTTTCATGTTTTTTGTGTATTCTTACAGTACTACTAATATGTCTACCTCCCATATAAACCTACATGTACAAATACTGCCAATTTACTTTTAAACAACATTGGTTTTCCCCCTTGCCTGATCTCTGCCTACCTCTCAGGCACAACCACCATCACATCTGACCTCTATCAACCTCTCAGGAACAGCCACAAACTAATGTAATAGCCATCAAACACAAATTAAAGGTACTCCAACACTGTGTATTATGATGAATACAAACTTTTACAAAATAGAAAGTACTGAAACTTTGCCATTTAACCTAGCTGGAAAAAACCTAAAAAACTTAAGTAGTCAACTCTGTTACATGGTTAGATTCTGTGTAGTCTTTTCAGGAAAGCCTTCATTGCCAGAGCAAAAGATATACAGAAAAGACTCATTAAAGGTGTCTTCCAACCCAAACCATCTTGTGATTCCATGGCATTGTCACCACTGCTGTATAGAAACACCCTGAGCCTGTGATTTGCTGCTGAATGTGAAAGTGTATGGGGGAGAACCCCTGCACTCTGCTCCTGCCTCCTTTCCTTGGTCACATCCACAACAGAACTGACCCCATGAGCCCCGTGTCTGACTCAGTGCACTCATCTTTACAGGGACTAAATGAGTGGATAGATCCCTCCAAACTCTGATATCCATGAATCACATACAGATGCTGATGTAACAGCGAGAGGGAACCAAAAGACAAGAAGAAAACAGGTGCTATAAGTCCATTTAGGTAACTGCAAAGAAATATGAATCTTGTGAAACTTCTTCCATTAGAGAAAACAAGGAGACCAAGCACACATGTAAAGTTGCTCCTTTACAAGCCTGCCATCAAGTAGAAGGAATAAAAGGAAATCAACTTGTCCACCTGAAGACGGGCAGACAAGTTGCCCAAGTTATCTATCTGGTAACAAATGGGCAGAAGGGAAGAAAAAAGAAGTCAGCATACCATCTGAAAATCACAGAAGTCACACTGGCAGGCTCTCACTTTCTCTCTCCTTTTAATGACTGCTTCAGCTGCAACAACTACTACATCCTAAAATCTCAAATTACTCCTGATCATTGCTGTAGAGCAAGTGAGAAGGCTCTTTATACAGCATAAAGATTAATTTTAGAAAATGACTCAATAAACAAAGCTTATGCCTTTTTGAGAGAAAAAAATTAGGTGCTAGGGTATTAGACTGCATTAAACTGATACAGGCAGTCTTTATTGAAGAATTCAAGATGGCAAGCAACCTACGTACAAAGAGAAAAAATTGGACATCTGAATGTCCAATGCAGATGTATGCCTTTACTGAGAAAAAAAATTTGGCTGCCTAACAGACTTTTTAATGGGCTACTTTCAGAAGAAGACATATTTTTCATTACATGATTCCCAGTTAAAGTGGTTTTTGAATAAATGAGTTTCAATATTATTAAACCACGAGAGACACGTGCTTGAGCATTAGCTTGTTCATGCTCACAAGCAAACTCTGCCAAATATCACTTTTCTAAAACAATATAGTCTTTCTAAAAATACATAGAGGATTCCAAAAAGGAGTTGAACTGTCATAATGTATTGAAATTTAAGAGTTTGGGAACAAATTTTATTGAATTTCATAAATACTTTGGTAGGTTTGTTTTCTTTCTTCATTAAGTAATGCTTGAAGACAGGTATGAACAAGCTAGAGTTTCTGTTACACAACAGCAAGCTCTCATGATAAACTTGATTACAATAACCCTTTCAGCAGTGAACTTCCTCCTCAGCTTTTTTTTCTTCCAAATAAAAGCCTCACCCTTGCTTCTTTTCATTCTGCACTACTTTCTATCCTGAACAAGTACTGCATGCACCTGCTAGAATGCACAAAAAATACAGTTAGGCAGAGAAAAAAAGTCCCACTGATAGATACATACCCACTCCTACAAAACTTAAGACTACAAGGTATCTCAGAACACCAGCAGACCAAAGCAGGAATCCCTGCTTGTTTGGCAAAGTTAGTGCAGCATAGCTGATTAGCAGAATTTGTATAGATAGAATTTCATCCCTCTTAAAAGTTTTTTTTTAATAAACAAGCATGACTGGCTTCGATCTTAATTTGAATTTTTTAAATAGTTACCACTGAAAAACAGAAATTAAAAAAATCATATGGCAATTAAGGTCATTCAAATTTTAGTCAGGAAAAGAGGCTCCTACAAATAAGACTTGGCATATTTTGAGAGGAAGACTTCAGTAAACAGAGAAACATGTCTAAAAGCCAGTCTGGTGGATACACTTTCCAGGGAACCAGAAAGCTGCTGTCATTCCTGTCCAAACTCTCCAGGAGAAAACAGCAAATACTTTGACCTACATTTATGAGTTCACTAACAGACTCAGTCAAAAATGACTGTTTGAATCAGACCCAAACTAAAATATGTATGTGCAATCCACCAAAACCTAGAGTGTTAGACAACCCATATGTCAGCAGTTTCCTAAGAGCCGTGGGATGACTTGAAGACACGTGCTTTAGCCAGTAGGAGATTATTAAGGGATACAAAATCCTTTCAAAAAGCCAATGCGGAAAAAAAATTAAATACAGGCACCATTTTACAGCATTTTAAAAACCTTCAGGTTTCTTCATGACTGTGGCACAAACCCACCCCAGTCCCTCAGGCAGGTGTCTTTGTCCCAGTTTTCCACCTTAGGACAGAACAGCACAGCACCATCCCTGAGAGCCCAACCCAGCGGAGCAGCCACTGTGTCACCAGAGGGAATGACCAGCATCAGAACAGGACAAAGAACCAAATATTCTGCAACTGAGCTGGTTTCACATGGCTTGTACTAATGCAGGTTTGAACTGCATATTAAATGAGGAAAGGGAAAAGATTCAGAGCAGCTCACTACTTCCTGCATGTTGAACTAAGACGCTATCTTGCTTTAGAAACAATGAGATGCAATTGTAATGACTACACCCTAGTGCACTTACAGAGTCTCAGCTAAAGGCACGTTCTCTTCAGTAACTTCTAAATTTCATATACTCAACTGTAAACTTTTATCGCTATTCAAGGCAATGAAAAGAAGGTAGAATATTATCTTAATCTGCTTACAAATCAAGACGTGTACTTGCTTTTAGGGCCAAAAGAGGACTGCACAGAACTCAACACTGTTTAGAAATATTAAGGGTGAAGTGCAAAACTCCTTAAGCTGCAGTCCCTTTCACCCCAGGATGGCAGCCCCATGACCTAGAATTTATTTATTCTTACATGGCTTTTCATGTTTCTCTTGCTACATTTCTAGGCTAGGCTTCTTGTAAGTGTTCCTGCTTCCTTCTGGCATTGGGATCATCACTACTATTCAACAGTAAGGAATTTTACATTGTGAGTTATTAAACAAGCAATTCCTTTATAGTTCCTTCATCAAAACAAACCAAAAGGTCACTAGAAAAATACAAGCATGAAAAGTCTTTTTTCAAATAGCAAAGTTTTGCCTAAGAGAAATGGGCAATATTTATTGCTTTGAATTCTTTGGTGTAGGCTAGACATACTCCTTTTATGCAATGATTTTGTATACTTTTACCATTTATTCATTCCTTAACATTTTTCAAGCTGAATAAGAAACACCCTGAGATCTCCAAATTTGAAACTTTATAACACCGTATTTAGTTCACCTAACTTAAAGGCTTGAACGATGACTTTAAGAGTTGTTCTAAGATAACTAGTTAATGAAAAATGAAGTTTTACGATCTTTTAAAAAGTCTCTTCAAAACACAAGACCCACAAACTGAAAGCCTGACTGAAACCCCAGAACAAGAACAAAAAAAAAAAAGTGACTGTACCACATCAATCAAAATAATCTATTTAGCCTTGCACCCAGAAGCGAGCAAGCAAAATGCACAGGGAGGAATTTATGAACCAAGCAAGCCACAACACTACCAAACATCTGTCCAAATTCACACCATTTGTGGCTGACTCAGCAGTGAGATCTCTCTATTCTTTTGTTCCAGATCTCTATTCCTCCATGGCATTTATGCAGTCAGCATCTGGCCCTTTTAACATCCAGAGCAACCTTTAAGGCAAGGAGTTTCACCAGTTACCCACAAAATGTACGAAGCCACATCTCCTGCTGTTTGAGTCTGAACCTGCAAACCAGCAACTTCTGCTGACATCTCCCAGACCTTGAATTGGAAGAGACATTGAACAATTGCCTCCTGAACATGCTCTACAAACTATCACATCTTCCTCTTAGTCATCTCTTTTTTAGGATGAAAGATAAGTAGATATTGTTTCTTGTAGGAAAATTGTCCCTACATTTGATAATCCTTGTTGTGACTCTCTGTACTTCTCAGTTCTTCTGCAGCAAAAGGAAGAGTAAGAAAAGCAAAACACCCAATCAAAACTCCATATAGTATTTAAGATACAGTACATTACAGATTTATAAATGAACAATTTTTTTAATCTCCATTCTTTGTTAGATGTCAAGAGTTATTAGAAAGTAACTCTAATGTAGCTGGGCTAACACAACTGCATGTTTGAATACTGCATCATAAAAGGATTACAAAAACCTGTATAATTAAGATCACACAGGTATTTAAACTAAGGCTGGTACATGAACACAAGAGCATTGATAACACCAGCTTTCAGAGAATACTACAAATCAATTTTTCTTTACTTAATACTATTTTTCCACCTAGAATAAAGATATTCATGTCAGCTGTTGGACAAGAAGGAAGTTTGAGAAATTTCAAGCAGTATTTCTCCATCTGCATTCTCATAACTATGAAGCTCCAAGATTATATATGTCAGTAGATGCAAAAAGGGGAATGTTTGACTTATTCCAGACTGCTCACACAAGATTCAGAATTTTATTAAGGTGGAAAAAAAAGAGGAAAAGTGAAAAAAAACAAAGACTGAATAGAATGATGAAAACTAAGAAACTTGCAGGTAAACTTCTGTTTACACTGAATTTTTTTAAAAAAATTATCATTCTTCTTTAAAAATTCCTTCTGCAAGTGTAAGTAATCTTTCCATGTATCAGTGATATGCATTTTACTTTTTCCTACATGGTTTATTCATCGAGAAAGGTCAGCAGACCATTTTATTGAAAATCCACCTCCAGACTAGAAAATTATTTAATATGTTATTAGCACAGCATTGTTGTCATCCACCAAATTAGCAACACTAGAACAGTCACCAAACAGCATAAATCATTTCCACAATAACAATTTCAGCACAATGACCTCACGCAATATTCACAATACAAAAGTATACAGAGAATTTCACTCCTCCTTAGACAGTGGGACAAGAAACATAAAGCTTAGAACAGTGATTCACTTCACCTGTCCCTCCTAGAAGAGTACTGTAATTAGGAGACTAACTCCACACCCACAACTAAAGAAACACCAGCACTTAAGAAATACTGTCAAGTTTATAAACTTCTATTCACATACTAAAACTCTGTAACGAGGCAAATTCTAATCCTTCTGCTTTTAAGTTGATGACATTACAGTACCATAGATAGCATCTTTGATATAAAACATTCACAAAGAATGCACTATCATTTGCTGTATGAAAGCACTCACCCACACTGCATCCAATTTAGGGTACAAATCATGGAATTACACCAGAAAACCCAAGAGAGACATCGGCCTGAAGAGCAAGACAAGTACCTATATCTTCAGCAATGCTAAAAACAGTCATTGTGAGATTTCCAAGGATCTTCAGTGGTAAATATTACAGTTCCATATGAATTTATGCCATGAGCTATGAGCAGAACACTCTACTGACACTTCTAAGCAAGACCATCCCCAGAGACACTCTGCTTTTCCCTGAGCACTTCATGGTCCAAGGACAGAACTTGTTCTTCCCTGCGGTGCAATGACAGTCTCCAGTGATCTTTTATTATGTGAGAAGATATTAATTCTTTCAGTATTGAAAAGAATGATTAAAAAGTCCTTAGGCTTTATTATCAGTGTAAGGTGGGAAGAATTACCAGCATGAGTGAAAACAGCTTACAACCTTTGAAAGCTTGCACAGATCTCCAGAAGAGCTCAGTGTAGGCAAGAGAGAAGTATCAATACTCCAGTAACAGTTCCTCTGCTAATCTCTATCTATACTTCCTTGCTATCTACATTTAAGTGATCTAATGAAAATACTCTCAGTAAGTGAGAGAGTAGCTACTCTTCAAAGCTTCCCAGGGAAGATCCTATCTAAATTTGTACACTTCAAACACAGTAAAATATCTGTGATATGCTTCTGACTGCAGGAAATAAAACAAAAGCAGCTCAAAGTATCTAAACCAAAAAGCAAACAAGTCTTTCCAGTGTGGAAAAAATCAAGCAATGCACTTAGATACAGGAGTGATAGTTTCCTTGTGTTATTAGATACATTAATTTGAGAATTAGTTTTCAATAAACCTATAATACTGATGCTACTTCTGATCAGAAGACATTTTATTCAGCCAATCCTAGCAGCATATTTTACACTCACCCCCTCACACTTCGTAACAAACTGGTTGAGATTATTAGAAATTACTGGGGATTGAATGCTAAATTATTTCTAGAATTGAGCCATTGTGCTTGAAAGGTAAGGACTAACCAGTTCCTACTTTTGGCTGTATACGGCAGGTAACTGTAAAAGCACAGAGCAATTGTCTTTCCTTAATCCATGAGAAACCCTCAATTTTTATGTTTTCCTCCAGGCTACCTGACAGTTCTTCTGCCCCCAACATTCACAGGGAAATCAAAATCAGGAGGCGTCTTAAATTACTTCAACTTTTCAGCTAAATTTACAAAACAAAATGGCTTTTACTATGCTTGAACAAAGCCGAATTGATTCACATACATTTTTGTGGCATATCCCCATGTAATTCAAAGCAGTTTTACTGAGCTACTGAGTGGTTGGGATGGTCACAAGGCACAGGACTCCAGATTTATATGGTACAACTATTAACAACCATATTCTGATTGTAATATTGCCTGTAATGAAAAGAATGAGAAAAAGGACATAAATGTGAGGTTCCATATCTTTAACCCATCTATCTGCAAGAGTAAAACTCTGGAACACTTAATCATATTGTAACGTAAGATTAACATTACATGTAATTTATAATGTGGATGACAAGTCCACACTGGGTAGTACTGCACAAGGACACAAGTCTCAAGTTTAAAACTTGCTCTCAAGTAGACCTCTCCAAATACACTCCCAGACAGACCCATCATATTTTCTTCTTTTTATTGTGGGATAATTGGATAAAGGGAAAACCACCAAAAAAAAAATCCCCCTTTTGAAGCATGGAGGGGCATTTGACTGCAATGCTCATAGACAATCTCCTAGATAAAAAATTCGAAGAAAAGAAACTACAGATATTCTGCAATGAAACACAAGGTAAACGTGGCTAAGCCATAAGCAGCAGGGAAACTTAAAAACCTGAACAACTCAAAAATCTCGAATTTCAGTGCCACAGGTAAATAGGTAAGTCATAAAATAGGAAGAAAAGCAAGACTGTGCTATAACTGGAAAAAGAATAGGAATTCATTGCATTAAAATCACATGTAAGGAAGAGAAAAATTATGTCTGCAAAAAAGTAAACCACTATCTGATAAAATGGAGTATTTTACAAAGGAGAAGCCCAGGTAATTTACACACAAGAAGCTTCAAGGAAATAACTGAGGTGTTCTCTGAAACACAAATGTTGTTTTTTAAATAATCTCAAGAAATTCTAAACATCAAAGGATGTTCCACTTTAATATGCAGTATTTAAAAAAATGTAAAAGGGGAGATTCAGGAACTGTAGAATGATTAGCTTGGCATGGATCCTGAACAAATTAATACTATGACAATGGGAAAAACAGAAGCTAAAAATATCCTGTCAGTCAAGCAACCTTTGTAAGGTCAGGAGAGGAGAGGAGAGACTGGACTGAATCTCCAGCTCCCACAAGAGGCTGATCTGAAAAACCTTTTTCATGGGAAAGTTAAAGGGGAACCAAATCAAAACTACCATTAAGTCTCACTGGAAGAAAGTAACTCATAATTTAATCAAAATTCAAGAGCTGCTCTGCAAGAAAGCGAAGCATGAAGAACAAAAGTGCTAAAACAGAAGCATGCTTGATTTGACAGCAGAGGAGCAGCCTGGCAAACTTATGTCAGAAATCAGACCTCTCATATCCTCAGCAGTAGTGAGATTGAAGCTGACGCAGGAAGATGAGTGACAGAAGGATCAGTGCTAGAGAAATATGGATACCAAAGTGCTGCCAAGAATAAAACTGAGCAACATTTTAAAAAATGGAAGGACAAAAAGAAAATACAAACTATAAAATACTGCAAAAGAACAAGAGTTGGAAAGTTTTAAGGCAGAATAGAGAAGAATGATCATCTCTCAAATTTTCAAGGAAACCTTTCATTCCTAAATAAAAGAGGAAAAAAATTCACTAATCCAAGCTAGGGAGGGTGTGTGTGTGAATACATAAGTGCAAGGTATGCACTACTCCAACACAAATACAATAAAGTCAAAGCATCATACAGAACAAAACACTCCATGCTCAAGTGGCATATTCTCTAAAGAGCTGAAGATTTCCAGGCTACTTTATAAACACATTATAGCATCTACTTCACCTTTAGGGAAAAGAAAGTCTTGGATGAATTATAGACCAGCAAACATTCGTTTTCAAACTCTTCAATTTTCCATCAAAGCCAACATCAGTTCATAATGGAGCATTAATTAAAAGTCCTTATTTAACTGAACACAACTGAGCTGCCCAGAGCTACTCCCCTAATCCAACACAGAGAGAAAGAAACATGATTTTAATATAGAATGATAAGCCATTAAACCTGAAAGAAACAAGGGATTAGCAAGAAGGTAAGAACAAGAAGCTTTTCAATTAGGTAGGATAAAAGGGAAAAAATCATGACATGTGATTTTGAGTTTCATGATTCCTCTCTCACTGTCCACAACAGTGATTTATGACTAGCAGAGGGTATTTTTGCTCCTTTACCAGGATGCATTCAAGAAATTCCACAGGCAAAGATAAGGAAGAGTGCTAACACCATTCTCAGCTGGAAGTTTGGAAAGCATTTCTGTATTATGGAAAATTCTGAGGAGTTAACTATAAGTCATTTAAATGAGTAGAAGTCATTTAAGAATCAAGACATCCAGGGATGGAAACAGGTGAACTAGCAGAATTCAAACTAAAGAGTGCTTCTGTTAATCTAAGTTGGAAATTGGATGTATAAAAAGAAAAAAAGAAACAAAAAGCTATACTAAGACAATCAAAAAAGTAGTATAGATGGCAATTTTATCATGTTGGCAAGGTCAAATCTTTTTAAGTACATTCCTTGTTATAGGCAGTAATACTCTGAATTATAAAAAACAAAAAAAAAAAAACAAAAACCATGAAAAAAGAGAGGATGGAATTGAATTACAAACCAAAAAAGTATATTTACAACACAGATTCTTAGGCAGCAAGGTGTATCAACACCACCATCAACACTAAAACATTCAGTAGTCTTGTAAAATATGTAGATTTAGAATTGTGCAGATACTTCCACCTAAGAGTAAAGGAATGGGAAGGGGGACTGGAGAAAGGCTTATAGAGAAGCCGATCCATGACTACTCGCCAAGGCAGAAGAAGAGGGAGGAAGGATAATTCAGTAAATACCCATTCCTTTTGTCTTCAGGACAAGTTGGTAGACAGGTCTGAAAAGAATTCAACTAACCCACCAAGCTCAACCTTCTCCAGGCCCTCCCCATCCCTGGGGAAAAAAGAAGATTCTTAAGTCATTTCTTCCTAAAGTTTTCTTTTAAATTTGGGGAAGAGATTGAGAGAAGGGAACTTCTCTGAGGTCACACATTGCGCTCCTTGCCAAATCCAGATATTTGTGCATCGAGAGACAACCATCTCCAAAGCTTTTTAGCACAACAGGATCTAAAAGATGCTTATGAGACTACACCTATCCTGTTGCACACAGCACATACTCCAAAATGACGTGGTTGTTATCTTCAGTACTTTAGTAAATCACGTTGCCCAACATCCATGGGAGCGACCTGCTTACCTATATATACAAATACATTTAAATTTGTGTGTGTGTGAAGAATGTGAGAATCAAAACCAAGTATTACTTTTGGGCATTAAAAAAAATCCACCTACAATGCATTGAAGGTAAAATATGCAGAAAAACTGTGTTTTACAAAAAGTTATGAAATCTAAAAGTAAATTTGAGGCAGCAAAGCACAACCAACTTTTAGGCACAAGCAAAGTAATACTTGAAAGATAATTGGGTATACAGTCCCAAGTCTAGAATGCATTGCAAGATGGACCTGTGGCAAAGACAAGTTGTTGATAGTTCAAGACAAAAGGGATGCTTTAATCAATTTTGTATAAGGATAAAGATAAATCCGTAAAAGGAAAATAAAGAATGTGTACCTTAAAGATGTATCCCTACTTCATGCAGAAATAAAAGAGGGAATTTGTGTGTAGCTGGAAAACAGATAATATCAATAAAATAATATAAGCTGAAAACAAATTATCCAGTGAACTTTATATATACTACTCATAATTTACAAATACATTTTAATACTAATGGGTTTTAAAAGAAACAAATATCCTAAAATCCTAGATATCCTATGTGCATTAAAAAGGAAACAAAGGTGACTTCGACCTAAAGGAGAAAAGATGACTGAACTTATCAAAGATGTACTGGCTACTGGCACAAGCCTTAGGATGAGCAGAGATTTACTGCAGTTAATTTACAAATACAAGGAAAAAACCTTTGACCTCCTGTAGAGAACAAAACCAAAAACTTACATATCTTATTCTTTTTTCATACATACAAAAATATTTTAATCAAATGGAATTCTTGTTTTAGAAGAAGGAAGTTTTGCTTTTCCTCCCTTGTACTGGGAAGTTAGAAGTTCTGAACAAAACAGGAGCATCTAGATGCTGCTGCTGTTTGCCCTGTTAACCCTGTCATTGTACACTTAGCCAAAACCTCTTTTCCAACGGCTAATTTCTAATACACACATGATTTAATAGAGGAAGGGATAAATAAGATGACTAATTAAGTAAAAGCTTAGAAAACTGACTTGGAGCAATGGAAAGATAAATACATAAATATGGAAGATAAACAACTCATTTTTCTTAAAGATCTTCTATAACACAGTTTTATCCTTCATAAAACACTTTTGAGTAGCACTTATCTCCAGCTAGGCCCTGACACTTGACTAACATTTACACATCATGATTAAAGTTGATAGAAGAAAGCTGGAGGCTCCTTTTTTCTTTTTTATGAGACAGTCATGCCCAGAGCTCCCAGACCTCTGGACAGAAGCATTCAGATGCAACCTTTGTGGCAGGTATTTGAAATAAAGTTCAGTTTCAGCAGAATGAAGAATCATGCCCTTCTCGTTAGCTGTTCCACTACCAAAGTATGAAAGGCCTGTCTGCCACCTATACTGAATACAAGGCACACCTGAGGTTGGAGGGGACCTCTGGAGATTATCCATGGAGTCCAACACCTCTGCTGAAGCAGCATCAACTACAGCAAGCTGCTCAGGACTCTCCCATCAGGTTTTCTGTACCTCTGAAGACAGGGACTCCACGGTGACCCAGGACTGCCTGTTCCAGCACTCAATCACCCTTACACAGTGAAAAAGGTTTTATATTTAAGTGGAATTTCCTGGTTTTCATTTTGTGCCCTGTGTTTCAGCTGTCACCTGTCCTTCCTTTCTTCACCAAGAAGAAAGCCTGACACCATCCTCACTCTTTCCTGACAGACATTTACAAACATTACTGAAATCCTCCCCCCAGCCTTCCCTTCTCAGTGATAAAACCTCCAGCTCTTCCAGCCTCTCCAGGGATAGCAGACACTGCAATCACCTCTAATTGCTAAATAGTATGCAACACAGTGAAAAACTGTCAGTGATACAGACTCCATCCCTAAATTACACAGCACAGAAACTTATCACAGCTGAGAAGCCTGAAACCAGTCCCATTCTTTGCATATGGAAAATTACTACTAAACGACAAGTCATAAAAAAACCCTTGTGCATGTATACATACACATGCCACTACACAGAAAGTAGACATGACTCACCTCGTAATAATGTTGCATTGACTTTTCTAACACCTGTAACAACTTCAACCTTGTACAAATTCAGCATATTTTGGGTATGTGAGAAATTGTTAGTAAAAAAAGGCCTTAAACCACTGAGAATATTTATATAAAAGATGAACCTCATCAAGTTAGGCTTCATCTGCACTTAACTGATAAAGTGATATTTAGTATGATTTCAAATCCTTCAAGTTACAGTAACATAATTACTTCTTGATTCAAATTTGGGCTGCATAGGACACAATAAAATGCATTAAAAATCTGTGCAAAATAAAAAAGGAATCATGCGGAACAGTTCTGTAAGTTGTCAATATTTTGGAACATGTTTGCAGCTTATATTCACCAGACTTGAAGCTCAACAAATAATGGCATTAGAGCAACTTACACGTCTGGTTATAGAGCCATAATATCATAAAGGGTTTTAAGTTTTTATTGTTTTTAAATATTTACAAAATATTCTATACAGAGCACAAAGCAGAAAAGAATGTAAGCTATATTTTCAGAATTGAGTATTATACAATCTCATTTCCTGCTCCAAGACAATAACCTCATCTCTCGAATTTCTCAAAACCCAGATGCCAAAACCAGACAAAGTAAGACATTGGTAATCTCAGCTCTGCAGCGAGAAACATGAGATGCTGGAAAGACTAGTAAGGATTTTGCAAGCCTCATGATGTAGTAAAAAACATTAAAACTAAGTAAAACTGAGGATGCCTTACGAAAGTAACACTGAAGGTAAAGCAAGGAGCAGATATTTCTAAAAAGAAGAAGCCACAATAATACTGGAGTGGCTGGAGAACAAATGGTACAGTAAGCTTACAGAACTGTACCTATATATCTCAGTGAAAACACAGTAAAGAGATTACTTGATTAGTGTGCGTATCTACTTATGCTTTGGAAGTGAAAGGAGCAGCCCTATCCCAAAAGGAAACAGTAGGATCCTCCAAAGGAAACTGTCACCTCCTCTCTGTAAACCAGTTCTCCCACTTTGAGGTATGGTACAAGATTTACAGTTGCAATTCATAAAACAAAAACTCATCCAGAAGACAGAGGCAAAGGACGAAGACTTAAAACCAAGCTTATACTCATGCAACAAGCTAACATCTTTTCTGTTAAGGAAATAGCTAAGACAAAGAAATCAAGAGGTTTTATATTAAATTTATCTCCTGATTTTTAGAAGTTGAGGTCATAATTCTCATTTATCCAGACAGGAAAGCAGTAATTTAAAACCAAAAATAATATAAATGCTAAAACTTCTGAAGGCACAACTCATGACCTGCTGAATATAAGCTACATATTGGAGAATGGTAAAGTTACTGCAACATCATCAGTGAGGGCTTGGCAGAATTAGTGCTTTCTTGCTCTTAAAAGCAAAGATTTTATCTGCACATTTCAAAAATCTGTAATAAATTTTTATCTGCAACAGAAATGTCATCAGGCAATTGTTACCACAATACATAAGAATCTTAAATAAGAGAAATCTAAATTTCACTCAAGACTGTCCATTACTATTCAGTTCCTAGAAGAGCTGTATCCCTTTATGTAGATTTTAGGTTTGATATATTTTAATCCGTACAGCAAGGAACAGAAAAAGAGATAGCATCTAAAACATCTTTTATTAAAAGAATATGGAATTACAACCAAATTCAAGAGCTATTTCAAATAAGCACCAGAAGGGATAATATATTGCCCTTAGACTTGAAGCTAATTCCTATTTCTGCGTGTTTTGAGAGCAGTTCTGAATACCCTTTTCTCCACAAGTACTTATTGATTTCATTCTAACTTAGGTAATCAGTTTAATAAGACTGCTTAAAGATTAAAGCACTCCAACTCACAGAGTGCACTAGTTTCTGCCAGGCTTCAATACTGTGAAACATGACTCCTATTACATAACAATAGATTTAATCAACTTATTAGTACAGTGGCCAAAATAATAAAATACCACAAAATAACTTGGCTTTTCTTGGGTTTTTTAAAAATTTTTCCTTTAAGAAAAAAATTACCTCTACACAAAAGATCTTAAGATCAAGTCCACACAACTTCATCTTCTCTGGAAAATGCTGAAAAACATTCAAATATGGAATATGCCCTTCAACAACATACCTGCATTAAAAAAAAAATCAAGACCAAATCAAAATAATATACAAGATTACAAATTCATATGTTTATTATAAAAGTAATATAAAAATCAACTTCTGATTCAAAACAACATCAGCATTATGCTATCTAAACAATTCAACCTATAGTTATACATCCAAAATCCTCCACAGAACAAAAAACAGTTCAATCATTCAACAGGCTTTTAAGTTCAAGCTCAGATGTGACTGACAAATGATAACATTATGGCAGTAAGCATACAATCAACAAGTTTACATGGAGTTTGTTCTGCACACTCTTCAACTACTGTATTTCTTGAACTACTTTAAACCTCCTTTGAATGGTATAGATTTTTTCCCCCAAAATTCTAAAGCTGTAAGCAAGTTTTACTTTTAAAACACAGACTTTCTGCTTGAAGAGTTTGAATCAGGTAACATGATAGGGAAGAAAATCACAGAACAATCAGTGGATACATAACTAAAGCCACATGAATTACATTTCTATGATGATACTTTTCAAAAAAAGTATTACTGAGGTATGAATAGAAATTGTTTTGTATACTAATAAATAAAAATAGTTTAATTTTGATTTGCACACAAATAATACATCTTTGTTGTTAAAAACTGGTTTTGATAAGTGTTGACAGTATTGGTATTTTTCATGAATACACACAGACACAGACACATACATAAATAAATAGAAGATGAGACTTAACAACAGATACCAATAAAAAGCCACCACTACACCAAACTGCTGCATCTTAACAGGCACCCACAACAGGCCACACAAGCACTGAACAAGCACAGATCCTCACAAGGCAATGCACTCATTCTACACTAAGGTACACTGGTAGTCTCCCACAGGTCTAAGCTAGAAATGCCTTCCCGTCTCCTCTTCTCCAAACCAATTTTGTTAAAAGAGTACATTAAACCTGAATAAGTTGACATTACAAACAGAGAAGACTGTTCATTAACTAATATCAGGACTGAAAACAATTTTCTCCCCTGCTGATGAGTGTTACCTGCACAGGACTCTCTGATCTTGCTACACAGATTAAGTAACTTCTTGGTCTACAAACATTTTATGTCCCCTCTGAGCCTACAGCAATCCACAAGTCCACCTGCTATCTCCCAGTTCTGTGCCCCCATCACTATTTGTTCCATGTTATGTAGTATGTATCTACTGAAGTTGACGTGAAGTTGAAGTTAAAATTCTGTTTAAAGGCTAGTTACTGCAAAATTTACAGTTACACTTTTGTTTAAGTAGTCTTATCTGAATTTTCAGTTTACTTGAAAAAATGAGTTAAACCTAGGATTAAAATAAAAAGTTCATTTCATGATCAAAACTGTCTCAGTTGGAATAATTTATAATGATTCCCAAAAACAACAGCAATATGAAAAATCATATTGCCCAACAGCCTTTATTCCAAAGCTCTGCTTATTAGTCTCTTAAGTGAAGAAATAACAGGTGGTGCACAGTCCTTTCTAATCAAATTGTGTAATGATCATTTTGCTAGTGAAATTTCAGTAGCTTTCCTCAACCAGCAGAAACAGCATTTCCCCACCCTGAGGGGAGATGTGCACTGGGCTCCTGTGAGGTTGTTCTCCAAACCCAGCCCCCATTGCTGGTCCTCACCACCCTGCTGAGCAGCTGGCCCATCAGCTCCTCAGCTCATTTTAGTCATCCACTAAACTGAGGAACATCAGTTTGAGGCATGGTTTCACAAAGCTGATTAAGCCACACTAAAAGCTCAACACAACTAGGAGGACCTCCCTCCTTGTGATCCAGCCGTGAGCTGCTGTTGCTCATCTCTTCCCCAAATGTAAGTCACAACAGAAGCAGCAAACCACCTGTTGCCACAGTGCCAGCAAAGTTTCTTTCACCATGTAACACACTGGCAGAAGAAGAGAAAAAAAGGAAAGCAGGACCTTCCCCTTTCAGCAAGAGTGATGCATTACTGGCTCAGCTGATGATAAGCTTTGGCTGACACAAGTTAAGGCACAATCACACCACGAACTGTCAGATATGAAGGCCTGGAACCAAGACACCCAGAGCAGCAAACGCCTGAGCCAGCACAGCAGCAGCTGGAAGAGGACAGAATCAGGGCATTGCTTTGGGTGTGGTGTAGTGGTGATGCAGCCAAACCACCCTCACAGCTTGCTGCCTCTGAAATGGGAAATCCCACCCTCCTTCAGTCCCCTGCCCCACACTCCTCCCTGCTGACAAAAGCACCTGTGTGACTTCTCAGAGGATGAGACTGGGAACTAGGTCTCTTCAGGGTTCCACTCCAACAGACTCAAATCACTGCAGGAAAATTACTATCAGCACAAGGCAGAAAGAGATGGCAGCAAAGCACATTAACATGCACTAAAATGTGCAGTGAAACTTCTAAAATATTTATCTTCTATAGATCTACTTTCAACTAATAAACCAGATGAATGCTAGTACTCACAGCAAGAGAAAGAACAGAAATGCTTACTCAAGATCACAGTAACAAAAACTTGCAGCAGCTTAAACTGATGCTGGAACCACATCCTTACACTGCAAGAGACAAGCAGTGTCCACCAAAACATCACTTAAAAAAAAAGTTTTCACTAATTTGGCTGTACCAAGTCAAAGCACTAAAACTGTTTTAAAAATTATCTCTTTTCTAGCTTAAAATTATTGTCTCCAGAAAAAAAAGAATGCTTCTTTCTTTCAGGTTAGAAGTTATTTTTACACTCTAAAAATACAGCACAAATACCCTGTTACGAATAGAATGTGCGGATGATTCAAGTTTTAACACTTAATTCTGAAGTCCGGATTTGGAATAGCACTCCAGAACAGTGTCTTTTGTCTGCTGTTCCTCCAAACCTTTCATCTTACAGACAGATGGTCAAAACACCTGCAGAAATATGTTCTATCAGGGAGGTGCTTGAAAACTTGACTGGCGGATACAGTACACAGTCCATGTTCTTTTAATTATAGCAGCAATATACATTAATAAGGCCCAAGTATGAAAAAAATCCTAGGTCCTCAGCATGCTACAAGGAAGTGATGCATCCACTAAAGCCACAGTAATGCCACAAACTGATTATAAGTTTAGTCTTGCCAGCACAACTAGGTATAACCTCATTTGAAAGGCATTATTTCTCAGAATCTCAAAAGTTTAGCATCTTGAAACTTTTTTCAAAACTATTTTATTATTTAGATTAATAATATACATCATATGGAATAGTATAAGACTATTCACAATGGAAAAGGATTTAATGTGTAGTATAGACTTGGGCAGAACATTGTTGAAAGTGTTATTTTTAAACCAAAATGTTCCTGTCAGAGGAGGTAATTGTAGTGTTTTTCTATTAAGTGTGTCAAGTAGCAAGGAGGAGTGTATTTTTGGTGTTGTAAATCCTTTAAAAGCTGGCAGATTGCCTGACCATAGTGCCTAAGCATGTATCACAAGGGAGGAGTGGTAGTCAGCTGACTTCAGGGTACAGAGAAAACCAAACTGAGGAAAAAACAAGGCAGAACTTTAAACAGAACTCTAATTCAGCTGGTTTAAATAAAATAATTTGCCTACAAAGACTTAAAAGGTAATGCTGAATACCTAATGCTTTCTCTGCATAGTTTTCATCTCCAGTCTGTCGTTATTTTGTATCTTAATGCATGCAAAAATGTGAACATTGTCTGATTTTTTAAACTTAAATATTCAGAAGTCAGAAAACAAGTATTTTATGGTAGTTCATGCAATTTAAAATTCTTTCTACTTCTTCATCAAACTTGTTGAAAGGCAAAGACCTTAAGGGTAGGGAGGGAAGCATGATAACGTAATTACGGTCTTATATAACTATCGTATCATGGTAAAACTTTGCAATACAAATAACATTCTTTTAAACTTCACTTTCTGTACTTAATCCAGTTCATATGTTCAGTGCATTTAAAGTTACTGAATCATTATGATTTATACAGTCTTACACACATAAATTGCATCTAATTAAATTACATCTTCTCATTCAAATAATCTTATTTCAATGTCCAATTATTACTTTCAGATTATGCCTTTCTGTGCTGTATTTGCTGCTTGATTTTTAAAATCTTTTTCCAACCTTTTTACTGCTTTCATGTTTTCTCTAAATCCTTTCAAGTGTGCTCATCCCTTAAGAATATTAGTCCAAAGGATAATCTCCAAGTTCTGAATAATTTTCCAGGATCTTTTCTGCTGTCTCCAATTTTTAAAGTGCCAAACACAATAATTTACCATTCATATGCAAACAAAGCAATCTATCTTCCCTCTTGACAGCTGACTTCAACAGTTGTTGTTTGGTTGGGTTTTCTTCCAACCACACCACTGTACTAAGACAGAAATATGTGAAGATGTCTTTGCGTGGTATGAGTCAACAATGCTTCCAGAGACCGTTTCCAAGATACAATAACCAAAGAATATGTATTTAATTATTATTTTTTCTCTCCAAACATGATGGGGTAACTAATAATTCTCTAGTGTGAACCAGGTGCTCTGTCCCAGAAATTGTAATTTACTACCTGGATTTTTCTCACATTCAAACATTATCACACAGGTTTTACATTACTTGTTTGCTGATCATTCATAAAAATACAGAACGTCTTACAGTAGTTCTGACTCGTACAGAATTTCCTAAGGAAGAACGTAGCCAGTAAAATTCTTGTTATTGAGCACGACTTTTGAATTCTACTATTTCTTAATCTACTCAATAAATACTTTTGTATCATAGGGTACTAGTTTGAATTCTGAATATTATGGCAGTTTATTGAAAATTTTACAAGCATCTTTTATACAACAGAATGTCCAGTTATGCAAATATGCAATGGTTTGTGCTATTCTGATCAATGAAGGCAACAGCTAGCCCTAAAATAAAATCAAAGGGTTAAATTGTTTTGCACAGCAATTGATTATCTAGCAGTAACTAGATAAAAGCATAGACATAAAAACTTCCCCATTTTGAAAGTATTTGCAAAAAAAGTGTCCTTGAATCCCCATCCCTCTTGGAAAGCTTGTACAAAGCTAGAAAAGTGCAGGTGGAACTTGGCCCACCAGGGGAGAGAGGCCACGATGGAACATCAGGCTCTGGGGGAAAACCCCCTTGCATTCATCACATTTTCAGCAGCTACACCAGTTAGAATCACCACAGGTGAGGGACAATGTACCCACTGCCTTGCCTTTTAACTCACAGATTATATATTTGAAAAATAAAAACGAAAGCACTGAATTTTTAATCATTTTTCCCTTATTTTGTCTGAGTTTTCAATCTGATTTGCCAATGTATTTACTTGAGTATTCCTATTCCTTAAATTTTGACCAAGTAATGTTTTTCACCATCTGTTTAGAAATAACCAGTATTTCAACAGTTGTTAAAAAAAGAGTATCAGAACACAAAAGGTCTTCCAAGGAAAATACAGGAACTTCTGAACTTATTTGGGCCCGATTAAAAATACTTATTGCCAACAAAAAGAGTTGATGAGTTATTTTTCACTCCTGAAGTAAATAAAGAAAGTGTTCATTGTCTTTTTGTAGGGGAGAGAAGGGAACTGCGTTGTCAGCAGTAGCCTGACAGTCTCCATTTAGCATCAAACCCTATTATTAGAACAATTTATTTCTACCATATTAAAAGGTATTATTCTGAACTCTAATAATTACAGATACAAAGATATGAAGACAAAATTATCTTTCTATATTAATTTCAATTAATAACTCCACTGCATGAAGTTACTTTGCTGCATTTCAGATCTGTATACTGTATACTGTTGGTACTGTTTGCATGATGACACTGATGTAAGTCCTGGAGAATGTTTACTCATTTAATTCTGACATGCTGACAACAGCAAATATCACAGAAGTGTGGCCACACACACCTCCAGCAAGTCTTAAGAATTTTTGAAGAAGGATAAAAAGCTTCTCTAACTTCCAAACTTTCTTCCTTACAGGTCTTTGAAATCATTGTAATCAACAGAGAATGTCCTCCAACAGCAGCTGCACAAACGGTTATGACAAGGAAAGACAAGACAACTAAATATAATAACATCTCACTATTACTGAGCAAATTCATAAGAGGGCAATAGTAGAGATCTACTTTTAAAAAAATTATTAATATTTATAAAAGCAACAATTCTTCACTAGAAACTATTCATACCTTAAGAGCTCAGACAATGTAATTGGTTCTCTCATCCAGAGTAATGCCATGTAACAAAATGAAAGGGTCATTGGCATCGTCATCCTCAGTTTCTCCTTTTGGCTCTTCATTAAATACAAGCTGCCATCTACTGATCCAGAGTACACAGAAGTGCTTTCTTGGGTTTATGTTAAAAACAGAAAAGAAAAAAAAAGCATTTTATATGCTAGAAACATGAACCATGGCATACAAAAAACAAGATAAAGGAACATAAAAGACTTGTTCAGCAACTAGTAACATTTTGAAATAATTACTTTGAGTTTTTTGCTTGTTTGTGTACTTTTCTATGAAACAGTTTAACCCTAATTTATTCATCTACCACAATATGAGATGAGAACCTCTTCATAAAGTGCTATTCCACTTGACTAGGACATTAACTCCTATATAACATATAACTAATTGTACTTATGAGCTGGAAATACTGTTTTCCATTTGAGAGATAAAGAAATTGTGAGGAAACAAGGGAAAATTTGATGTACTTAAATCAACGACCCTGAGTTTGGGATTATAACACAGTTTTAAACTTCAACACAGGCAGGACTTTAATGTAGAAGTCATTTACATTGCAGAAATTTTACTTGATGTTACAAGTCTGCCCTGAGTCCACCTGTCCTATAATCTTTAACTGTGGAAACACAGGTATTCTTTTTAAAAAAATATAAATTCAATGTCAAAGAAACAACAAGAATGTAGGAAATGGTGAAGAGGGTGGGGAAAAAACCCAAATAAATTAACATCCGAACCTCTACTTCCTTACTGAATCACTAGAAACTAAGAGAAAGAGAGAAAAGAAAAAAAATTAGTTTAAGTAGAGTGATTTATGAGTTTGGAACCTTTTCAGCAGTGAAACCTGCGAGTTCAGGGAAAGAAGACCAAAAAAAGAAATAAAAAAAAAAGGCCTCTCTTCCCTACATCACAACCCAGCCAGGATGAAGGAAAATGCGTTTAAAGCACACCAGTACAAAATGTCAGCATTCACTCTGGAGAGATTTTCCTCACTTCACTTCCCCACAAACTGTTCACTTGTTCAGACAGGAATGGCGAGAGCTGGATGCACAGCTCCCCAGTTGAGAGCGGCAGGGCCAGGGCACAGAGCCCGCTGGAAACAACCCGGACCTTCCGAGAGCCTGGCAGCTCCTCTGACAGCCGCACCCGCGAGGTGGCGGGGTCAGCGGGGCAGGTGCTGCGGCCAGCGCCGGCAGGACGGGGACACCGCACACAGCGCGCTCCAGGGCCGGGCTGCGATGCCACCTACCGGCCCCGGGGCCCGCACCGCGGCCACGGCACGGGCACGGGCACGGCACTGCCCCGGCACGGGCACGGCACTGCCCCGGCACGGGCACGGGCACGGCACTGCCCCGGCACGGGCACGGCACTGCGCCGGCACGGCACTGCCCCGGCACGGGCACGGCACTGCCCCGGCACGGCACGGGCACGGGTACGGGCACGGCACTGCCCCGGCACGGCACGGCACTGCCCCGGCGCTGCCCCGGCACGGGCACGGGCACGGCACTGCCCCGGCACGGGCACGGCACTGCCCCGGCACGGCACGGCACTGCCCCGGCACGGGCACGGGCACGGCACTGCCCCGGCACGGGCACGGCACTGCCCCGGCACGGGCACGGGCACGGCACTGCCCCGGCACGGGCACGGGCACGGCACTGCCCCGGCACGGGCACGGGCACGGCACTGCCCCGGCACGGGCACGGCACTGCCCCGCCCCTCAGAGGCAGCCCGAAGCCCTGGTGCAGAGCAGAACATCCCAGCACGCACAGGCGCGTCAAGGAACAAAGGCAGGGACACAGAACATCGGTTTAATCCCCGGAGTCAACTGCTTCACCTTTAACATGGATACCTGCGCTTAAAGGCAGCTTCATGACTGAAGCTTCATTGTTAATTTCACATTCAACTAAATTTAAAATAATCCTCATTATATTTGTGGCCTTAATGATGGCACACAATTTCCTTTTATTTCTTCCAGCTTATGCAAGGCATGACAACACACAGTTACACGCAGCCAATAATTTACAAGTTTTATAGGCTTCTCTAGCAATATCTCAGTGCTGTACTCAGTGGAATTTGCTATTAACCCTACACAAAAATAACAAAAAACCTCCAATTGCCACCTAGACAAGCCTCTTAGGGAAGGAAGGGTGTTGAGGTTTCTAATCTGTAGCAATAACAGCTGAGCAGAAACGACACTAAAGAAAATAATCATGAATCTTCACAGGAGTTTACAATAGACTAGAATACACTTATGTTAAATTTCAATGGACAAAACTATACGTATGGTTGTCTGATTTCACTGAAATTTTCTTCAAGTATCACTGAACTCTAGATTAATTTCAAGTGATTTTAGTGAAATTGATGACTACTGGAAGCTGAATTCAACCTCTGAAACAACTAACCAAGACAATAAAATCTAGCCTACTTAGGACTATCTTGCTGGTCCAAAACTTTAAGCAACAAGGCCTATGAAAGGCACAAGTACCAAGGAAGAAAGGAATTTCTCTAGACATCAAAAAGGGAAAGAAAATTCAAGGGAACACTTTCACTAGAAATTCTTGACTCAATTCTTTCCTTTTCATATTATATTTGTATACCATCCAAGATTCTACATGCACAAACATACAGTGACTTTACCTCAAAATGCTGTCATTTTACTATGTAAGGATGAAAGGTTCTAGCATAATATTAAAGAAAATTTGCATCACCATTTTTATACCTTCCCCCCCCTCCCTAATTCTGTCTGGAGTTTTAAACATGCATTTATTTTTCTAATTGCTGCTGATCAAATTTCTCACTCTATTACCACTTCTGGAGTTTACAAAATAAAGAGAAAAGCCTGAAAAAATAAGATTGCATTCTTCTGAAGGTAGAGAGGCAATATCACAGAAGAACAGAAACATGACATAAGGAGGATAGTACATAACAGGTAAATAAGAAATACAGAGAGAGATAAAGAAGGAAAAAGAAAGCAACAAAACCATCATAAGTTTAAAACATGAGCAAAAGCTTTCAAATATGCCTTGCAATGCATTTCCAGTATCAGGCATTGCAGCATTGTCTCGTATTACACTTGCTAGGCAGAACCCAACACTCCAATTTTCTACATCATTTTAACTAAAAACTTCAGCATTCTGTAAATATTTTCCAGCTGCTATTGTGAGTGGAAAAAAGAAACTGACAGAATGCTAAAATATGATTTTTCATAGAAGGGGTCATTGGGAAAGCAGTAAAAATACTGTGGAGACAAAAGATACAGAAATACCAAAATAATGTAATGAAAAAAATTAAAAAGCTACATATATCCATGGGATAGAAAAAATACACCCCCTTGAAAAACAAACTGGCGTTTTTTAACATCAAAGTCATGACAGACAGCTCCCAAGCTGCTGTGTTTGTGAACATCTAGCTTGGCAGATATAACAGCAATCTTTTTCCCTCTAAACGGGAGGCAAACTTGCTATAAAACAGAACTTCCTCCTGCATTTCCCGGTCCTGTTCAACTTTTATCTCCTTGGGTGGGGGTTGAGGGAGGAAGTCTTCTGTTTCTGGTAGAATATGAAGTAGTACAGTGTCAAACAAGACTGAAAACTTTACATCTTCCAACCAGTTCCTCCAATTCACTGTACACAAATACACTTTAAATCTATTTATATTTAAAAAATACAGAAAAACTGGTTTTCAGATAGTTTAGCTCATTGCTCCTACCTGAGACCTTGCTCACTGATGAGGCAAAGCTGCAGTCAGTCTGCAGATCCCCCTCACTTTCAGAGAGAGACAGCAAGTGCAGAAGGCTGGGTCTCTCTGGATCACTGTCCACATCAGTACTGCTCTCACATACCTGGGGTTTGTAAGTAAATGTTTCTATTAGCTGCTCTTAGTTACTGTTTCAATCTTAGCAAACCACATAAAGCATGACAGATGCAAAATTAACAGTAAAAATTAAAACCCAAACTGTTCACATTTTCACTCCATGAATCACCAGTACTTGGGGGAAAAAATGAAGCATTTTTAAAGAATTTCTCAAAATTAAAAAACTTCTAATGACTCCATTTTAATCTACTACAATGAACAGAAAGTTGGCAATACACAGAATCAAAGCTTGATCAAATGAGTAACTTCAAGAGAGCAGGCAAGAAAGGATGGTAGCTGATGATACATTTTGCATTGTGATTTGTATTTACTGATTATCTATGTCAAGACAAAGCAATACTTTAAAATAAGAAGTTTCAAACAGTCACAGAAATATTAATCTCTTGAAATAGGTAAAAAACTCCAAAACCCAACAAAATGGACATGTGCAAGCTTGTTTATGTGATCTCCTTCATACTGAAGTGACATTATTACCAGTAAGATATGTAGTTTAAACAAAGATTTCTATTGTTGAAGATACCAAAAGATACCAAACATCTCGTGGGATTTGAGCTTTCACTTACTGATAATGCTTTGACAGCTTCCCCAGCTGGTCTCTTGCAATATGCCTGTTTGCTCTTCTGAAGGTAACACCTCCAAAAATTGCACAGAATTTCATCCTGATAAGCACAAATGGATGGTAATTAGTACAATGTTTACAAGACCATTAATTGCTGAGAGAACAGAGTATAATTTCTAACTCAGGAATCTGAATAATATTCTATCTCTAATTTTTTGACTGTGGTTTATAAAATATGTTTTAAAATTACCAGAGAAACAAATTTTGATTTCATAAGCTCAATGATTTTAAACATGGACTTGTGTAATTCACTTTAAAAATTACAATCTTTTAAAATCCCACCTTCTGTAACACACACACACACAGAGTGTACAACTCACACTGACATCTACATACCTTCATTTGTGGACATACTCCTAATGCTTCTAAAGCTTCCACTTGTTTCTTGAGTACAAGCTGAAAGCCTTCACAAATATACCATTCACTGCCTCCATCTAAGAGGAAAAAAAAAGGGGCTATGTTTGTTTGTACTATTTTGGGTTTTTTTAACCTTAGGTACACTTATCCCCATCTCTCTATTTAATAATTTTAGATCCTAGTGCATAAACCAGCTACACTGAACACTCCATTAACTTCCATTTATTCACAGCCTTAAACGAGAAGAAAAGTTACTGAACAAGAACTTCACACATTTCCCAAGAATAATATAATTCATTATAATGTCTAGTGTGGCATTTGTAATTGAGTGGAGCATTGTTAAATTACCAGTTTAAAAATAACTGAGAACCTGCCATTAAACATGAAATATGAACATTTCTTTCCCACCCTGACACAGAAACATTACAGTAGTGAGTCAGGCAAAAAACAACCAACACCACCATGTTCTTTACCATTCTCTCACACAAAATCATGTATGTTTAAATGAAAGAATATCCCAACTTCTAACAAATCCTAGCACAACATGAATTTCACAAGAGGTGGGCGTGCTCCAATCTACTCACTATTTCAAGTTGCATTACAATTGCTTTTCCTCTTACCTCTCTAAATTTATTACAAACCTTTTCTACAGGCTTTTGGGTTTAGAAATTTTCTCTGCATTTCTCAATTCCCTTTTCATTCCTTCTATACCTGTTCTTCACAACTTTTGTTCTGAAAGACACCTTGCATCTCACCATCTTAGAGCTGACCTGCCCAAAGCTTCTGCCCTGCTTTAATGATGCTGCTCTTAACTGCTAACCAGGGAACTAACAGACACAGCTTACACCTGTACATCCAGGGAACAGTGTAACATGGCTGCATTCACAGAAGGGACCCTGTGAAGATAGCAACTTCTTTCTTAAGACGCCTGGCAGTTGGCTAATGATGTTCTCAATAGAATAAATGAAAAGCACGAGTGGTACACAGCCCAGGCTTTAGAAGCAATGGATAAAGAAGCAAACAGGATAAGGAAAAGTGGAGGGATCCTTTCCACACAGCTGCTCTTTTCAAAGGAATGTAGCAGGAGAGAAAGGTAACCCCTTGCTTTATTTGGCATTTTAAAGCAGTTTTGTTTTCCGACAGTGGCGACAACAGTGATGTATCCAGCCAACACAGAATACACACACAGCTCCAGCAGCAGGTTGACCACTACATCCTTATGGCACCAATCCTCATGTAATGACCACTATACTTCAGAATATTAATGAAATTAAAAGTTAAGAAGTGACTCTGGATGAAAGATGCAGCACTGGTTCAGCTACTGGAACTGCATGAAACCTCCTGTGCGCAGTTTGTGCTTAGGTTGCAGGGCCAAGTGCCTGTAACACAGGCCAGACTGACACCAAGAGCTGGACCACCATCACATCTCACCTGCCAAGACAAACAGCTTCTCTGGTTTTGTGATAGCCATCACAGGGAAGGAACAAAGGATCATCACATCTCAGTGCATGCCACCAGCAGCTTCAGTGAGCATTTGCTTCCACAAATCAAAGCAGCAGTAAGAAGCACATAGCTCTATTCAACAACAAAAAACACCCACCACTGGGCTCACAGAGGTCATCTGTGGCTCAGGAAGTGACCAAATGTGATCTCTGAAGGTTGTGACAGCATCAGGGAAGTGCCTTTTGTTCCCACTCTTACAGTCTTTCCTGCCTATCCACTTTGTTCTCCACCAAAGACATAATGGCCTAGGTGAACAGTGGCTGAACAACCACTCTTTCGCAAAATACAGACAGAAACATACATACCATTTTTTTCCTGTTTTCTTGAACCTTTGGAGATTGTTTGGACTCTTGAGTTAGTAATAAAATCAGTGTTTACAACTTCTCTAGTTCTCTGCAAAACAGGAATACATCTTAGCAAGAAAAAGAGCCACATCTAACTTGCACAAACTGCCCCATCATAAAACATAATGGAGGAATTTACTCAAACTTCCTAAACTAGCAGGAGACAAGAAAGTTGAACTTTTCATTGGGAAATTTCAAAAATAGACAATTACTGTCATGGACATACAGGTCACATGCATCAGGGTTTGCGCAGATTTGGACTGCATGAAATGCAGCAACAGCTAGGAAATGCTTCTAAAGGCATCTCGAGAGCACACTGACACCACAGCTACACCAACACAGCAGGCCAAGATGGCTCATCCTAAATGTTGGGATTTCAAGGAACATTACTTTTAAATGGTGTCAACTAAAGCATGAAAAAGGAAGAATAAAAATACTGTTCTCAACACCAAGAAGAAAAATCTGTCATTTTCTTATGTAAAGAAACAATCAGAATAAACTCTTTCCAAGGCAGTAACTTATCTTTTTACCTCAGTTACGTTGTGGCAAGATCTACAGTAAAATCTGCCTCCATCAGTGAGACCCCAGTTCACTTCTGAACACTGGGCACAGCGCTCATTAAAATCTCTCTGAAAGGAACAAAACACAGCAGACACAATGGCTCAGGTAAAAAAAAAAAAAAAAAAACCAAAAAAAACCCAAAAAAAACCAAACTGGCATTATTACTAAGCTACTGCACAGCTTCTGAGATTATTTACAGGGGAGAGTATTCACGCCCTTTGTGTAAGCCCTGGTTGGTAACAAGTGATCACCGCACTTGCCATCAGCCACAGCTAACTCCGAACACGGAACTGCAGCAGTCAAGCGCCAGCTCCCGTGTGTGTGAGCGTCACAACAAGGGGAATGGTGATCCACGCCTCGCACGCACGTGGCGGGGCTTTAAAAAAGGCCACCCATCAGAAATGAAAAAGGAGACAAAAAATGGAGGGGGAGGCGAAAGGGAAAATAGACTTCTAGGACGGCAGAGAAACATGCGGTGGGAGAAAGCCCGCACGAGCCGGTGCTTCCCGGAGAAACCGGAGAGAAAAGAGAAGAAGGAAGCCGACAGATTAAAATAAAGTGGTTTCCAGAACCGCCCACGTGCGCGCTGGGGAGGGGCAGCTCCGCCGGGCCCGGCTGCGGGACGGCCGGCGGCACATCCCCGGCCCAGACCGAGCAGCGGCCAACGCCGGCAGGGCCTCGCCCGCCGCCCCCGGGCCTCGGTGTGGGCAGGGCAGCACCGGGCCGGGACAGGCAGCGCCCGCCGGCGCCTCCCGCTCTCCCCCCGCCGCCCGCCCGGCGAGGAAGCGCCCCCGGCCCAGCGAACGCCGCCGGCCCCACCGTGTCCTCGTCGTCCATGGCGGCCGCACCGCGGCAACCGCGCCGCGCCCCCGCGGCCCGCCGGGAAACCGCGGCCCCGGCGATTGCGTTCCGGGCCGCCGCGGGCCTCGGGGGCACGGCGGGGTGCGCAGGGGACACGGGCGCTTCAGGGGCTCAGTGAGTGCTTCACTGAGGGGACAGACATCCAGGTGTTATTAGACATCAGGCAGGAGGAAGAAATTCTTTCCTGTGAGGGTGGTGAGACACTGCAGCAGGTTGTTCAGGGAAGCTGTAGGTGCCGCTGCTTTGGAAGTGTTCAAGGCCGGGTTGGATGGGGCCCGGGGTAACCTGGTCTGGTGGGAGGTGTCTCTGCCCATGGCAGAGGGACTGGGGGCTCGGTGATCCGTGGGTTCCTTCCCACCCCTTCATATTCTATTACTGGTTCTTCTTAGTAATTCTTAAAATAATTCTTTTTCTTATAATTACTCTTAATTATTCTATGACTTCTGTGCTTCAGCCGTGGAGGCGACTTGGCAGCTTCAAGGGCGTGTGTGGTGTCCCAAGGACTGGAGGGAACATTTCATCACAGAATCACTTGGGTTGGAAAAAATCTCCTGAGAGTCCTCCACCATGTCACCCTGACCGTGGCGCCCAGTGCCATGTCCAGTCTTTCCCTAAAGACCTTGTCCAGTCTTTCCCTAAAGACCTTCAGGGATGGTGAATCTGTCACAACGCTGGGCAGCCAGTTCCAAAGCCTAAGCATCGCCTCTGTGAATAAATTCTTTCTGATGTCCAAGCTAATTCTCACCTGGCACTATGGACCATGACTTAATGTGCAGTTAAAGACTAAGACTCTGTGTTCCCTCTGAGCCTCAGCCCATTGCCATCCTCTCCACGGAGCTCCTGCATCATCCTCACCCTCACACGGCTCAGTGGCCCCAGCTGGTGACCACCAAGGCTGTGCCAAAGCTGCGGCAAGGGGGCTGCTGCTGCCTGTGAAGAAGGAGGCCACAAGGACTCATTTAACTATGTAAAAATGTTTGGAGATCCTTGAATGAGGGAAACTACAATCTGAAATCCACTTTCAATTAAAAAAACACCACCCAGACCTCCAGATCTTGATGTAGGTCTCTAATTTCTTGCATGCTAATAATAATGTCTAAACACCAAGATTTGTTATTGCAGTGAATTTGCCCACAAAATTGGGGAACAGGTTTAGGCCCTTAAAAAAAAAAAAAAAAAAAAAAAAAGTCCACTAAGTGAAAGCATGGGAAAAAATTAAAATTAAAATATACATAGAAAGAGGTGAGGCTGCCTTGACAGCTGTGGTTACATTGATGTTGGAGGATATGGAGAGAGCTAGAGGGGAACTGTTTATGTTTAAGAAAAATGTTATTACTCATACCAACTGTGATCTTTTTTCAGTGTGGGCTGAACATTTGTAACACCCATTAAAGAGAATTACGCATGTAATTCCTGCCATGTTAAAAAGGTGATTGTCAACCTCACAGAAAGGTAGCTAATACTTTGATGAAACAGATCCTACCTGTGTTTTTCATTTCCATATTTTTTGTTTGTGGAAATACTGTTGTGGGAAAGCAAGGCCATTTTGTGTGACAGAGAGGGTTTGATCTTTTTCTAATGTATTTCTAAGATTAAATACTACCTTGAAAAAAATATCGGGACATCTGTACCTGTGATAAGAGAGGAAGAGGTGTGTTCCAGTGCAGAGGAGAAGGCACTGCTCCTGCTCAGAGCAGTGCTCATGTGTGACTCGATGCTGTGAGTGGGCAGTGGGCCTGCCCAGTGGATTTAACTAGATTGAAGAATTTGTATAAATTATGTATGGAACTGGCTGCTTTGATGAGGCAGGACCTCGGAGTTAGGTCTTCTGTTTTCTAATTACAGCTGGTCAATAAAATATTAGAGAAAGTGTAATCAGAGGACTGCTATTTTATCAAAGCCTGAACACTTTGTATTCAATGGCAATAGTTGAAGATAAGCAAGAAAAGAAGAAAGATGTGGGGGACTGCACAAGGAGCTGTGTAGGTATAATTGTGGCCATACTGGTGCAAGTGCCAGTAAAGTTTTCGAACAGGAAAGCCCTTACTCTCTGCTGCTGGACAGCCCACACTGCTTCTCTGTGCTGCATTTTCCATGCAGGTGAAACACGTGAAAAGGTACCAAATTTTAGAAAGGAACTTGTACAAATACTGATGCCAATATTGCTAGTTACTTATTAGTGTGCAGGCTCTCTATAAATGCAAAGTTTCTATTGGTATTTCTGAAGTCCATCAATTGATTAGTCCAGACTACTAATCTGGTAGGAAAAAAATCAAAGTATAATAAGGTTACCAAGTCTTACAACTATTTCTTAAATATTTTTTGAAATGACATGTATAAAACCGGTTTTTCAGCATATAAAATTATGTGTAACCTTTGTCCCTAATTACAAGTTACCCAAGCATACTGATAGGGGTATGATAATTTCAAAGCCAGGAGACAGACTGTCTTCCTGCTTCGGCTCACTTTTCTAATTAAGATCATTATGCATAGTAGTCAGATTGATTCAAGGCTTAGATAAATAATATGTCCTGTTGTTTCCATTGATTTGAATTCTTAATGAACTGAGTTCCATTGCTGATAGCACATTTCAGGTTCTTGACTGCAGACTTTCTGCATGTGAAAATGTTAAAAATATATATTGGACTGAAAGACATGTCCCTTGGCCTATCCTTTGGGTTATTGTTCATGAAATTGTGCTGGCTCCAGGATACAAACTGCTGTAGCAGATTCTCCCCAGAGTCTTTACTCATTGTCAGACACCTACTACAAAGAGTTAGAGCAGAACAGCAACCTCAGCTGCTGTTCTGTGCACATGAACACAGGGCAGATCTACCAGTTTCAAGTTTATAGAAAATGCACATATTTATTGACACTCAAAATGTCATCTTTGCACGATCTCTCCATGGAAGAACACATGTTTAAAGGCCGACAGAAAACAAAAGAGAAATCAGGAACAAGAAGCAGATGGCTTCACTGATCTTCAGAGACCACACTGTAGAAAGGGTCAGGGGGAGAAGCTGTGCCAGCAGAGGTGCAGTGGAGACAGAGGTGCAGCAAGTTGTGCAAGGACAGAGGTGGGAACAGCAGCAAGGCGTGGGGGTTACAGCAAGCTCGCAGGGAGGGATAACCAGGGAGGGGCTGAGCTCAGCAGAGCTTTGAAGGAAGCGACAAGAGGAATGAATTTAACGTTACAGCTCAGACACACCCAGCATTGCCTTGCCATAGTGTTTGTTATACAGCTTCAGCCTTCAAATATTATTGGTTGAATAAATTTCTATCCCTGTTCTGGAAAACCTGAAAATATGTCCTCAGACATAGAAATCAACGGAAAGCAAATAATCTGTTTTCCCAAAGTTTACTAAGGTTTTCTTAACATTTTCCTAGGATGTAAGCAACAAGAATTTGAATTTTTGGCTACGGAAAGCAGCAATATTGTACCCAAGAGGGGGCACAAACTGATCCAGTCTCACGCACTGAGTTTGGGGTTCACACCATCAGCCTTTGCTTTGCCCGTGTGCTGCAGCCCAGCCCACATCACACAGTTATACAGTGGTGCCACAGTCCTGCCCCAGTTCCAGCTGTGGCTCTCCTGCCACAGAGAGCTGGTAATCAGCTGTGTGGTCACCCAGCCAGGGGGTTTGGATACACAGACCTCAGGGCAAGCCTTCACATTTAGATGAGGTGTTCTAGCAAGTAAAACTCTGAGAGGCCATGCTAGCACATGGCCAGCCACAGAGGGATTTGGGAGGCCTGCCTGGGGATGCTGGAGTCCTGGCTGGAGTCAAGTAAATACCTCATAGTGTGTCCTGGCCTTCAAAGGCAAGATCTCTTTTCTGAGGAGCGCTGCCATCCTACTGCCATCCTGCCATCACACTGCCATCCTGCTGTCCTCACTCTGAGAAATTTCAGCCCTCAGTACCTGTTGACTATGTTAACCTGATCCTAGAGAGGTATGGAGTAGAAGGACACTTGTGAGAGAGAAGCCACACTGGAACAGAGTGCCCTGCTGAGCATTTGAATGTCCCATTTCACAAAGGCATCTATAATGCCTTTGGTTTCTTGTTTTTCAGATTTTTTTGAGCAATTGGCATGAAACCTTCCTTCAAATTGTAATACTTCAGTGGTGTCAGACTTTGTCTAGTTTTCAGCTTTACTGAAAGAAAAATATACCACATACTAAAAGGGATCTTGGCTTCCACTGTAGCATTGTGCATCCATAGAGCCATGATGATTGTTCTCGAGATCATTCTGGGATATATTTAATCCACAAAAGCAGTGGTATTTTTAAAGGAATCGAGAGCCACCTTGTGGAGCTGGGATTCACAAAGGGGCTCCAAATAATACTGCAGGGAACAGCTACTCACTGCTAGAAATTCAGATCCAGTGTGATCCTGGAGATTGTCAGTCTGGGAAACATGCACCATGCATATGTCTGTGCATATTCAGTGCTCAGTGCATCACAGAACTCCTCTGCTGACTAAGACTGGGTAGCAAAGAAATGTATTTGTGGGCAGTGGCAGGCAGGAATGTAAAACTGTCAGAAAAATGCAGAAAGCAGCAGAATCAGGGAAGCGAAGTAACATACTCATTATGACCTACACAGCCTTGGTGTGTGTGGGGTGTTGCTCACAGGGCATTTTCACCATATAATTAATTCAGCCCTCAAAAATGCTGATAAGTTTTGGAATCATTATGTGTAGATTTCTGTCACAGGCTTGTTTTCTTCTGCAGTGATTTATTAACATAGAGAATTAGGATTGCCAGAGCTCAAATACTCCGCAACTAGATAAACAGCAAAAATGGGATCACTTATGCGAGACTTTTTTCTTCACAGAAGTAAATAGCAGTTTACTTCTCAGTCTCTGAGGTTGCAGCAGGGACTATGAAATGTTTCATTTACCATTTCTCTCCCATCACTCTTCATGATGTACTCTGAGCTGCTTGTCAGTACCAATACATGGATACCAGCACACGATCTTGCCAAAGAAAAAGGTATTTGCTTTTTTTCAAAACTTCTTGGTCTTTTCCAGGATTTTTATGCAGCAGCAACTTTATCCACATATTATTAGGTGATACCTTAAAAATGTATTTTATCTAAGGACAAATTTTTAAAAGTCTCTCTGGGTAGTAGATCTTAAATATCTGAAGAAACTAAAAAAAAAAAAAAACCAAAACAAAACAAACAAAAAAACCCCACAAAATCCCCAAACAAACCAAAACAGGGCTGTGATGCTCAAGTCATTCTCCAGGTGCTAGAGAAGCCAGTGCTGAGGCAAATGGTTGGTAGTCCACTGATAATCAGTCTGGTTCTTGAATCATGATACAACTGTCCTATGTGCTTTACCCATTTTCTGCTGAGTGAATTTTAAGTCCCAGAAGCTTTAAAAAATAGTTACACACTAACAGAGCTCAAAGTTAAGTTAAATTTTGGAACAGATGCCAGTTTCAAAATCTCTGTTAGCCAAACACTCGCTACGATCCCAAAGCATGTTACAAAGCAAGTAGAATGTGAAAGCAACCTGAGAAGTCATTCTTTTTAGACCAAGCCTTAACAGACAAACCCAGTATGTCCTTTGTGCTTAATAGAGTTCAGTTTTCCCCTTTGTTCAAATGTTGTAATGGTAAACAGGAGATATCTATGGGTATCATTAATGGTTGCTTCAGACTGGATTAATTTTTTCCCCAGTAATTTAAATGTAACCACTTATAAGATGGCATGTGGTAGTAGGAGAAAATTCATAAAAAGACACCACAAGGCTGTGGCAAGGAGTCAACTACTTCTGGTTTCAAAACTATGGAAATCTCAAAAAAACCCTGCAATTTATCCTGTCCTACTTCATTCCATCATGCTTCCAAGAGGCCATGGTACATGGATGCATAGAGCACTGGGAGCAGATTTTCAACGTTTGTTCCAAAAAAACTATGATAGATGATTCCACGTTATAATAAGTACAGGTGAAGGGAGGGCCAAATCCAGAAGAAACAGAAATAAGTAGAATGCAATCCCCTGTTTTCAGAATGTTCCCAAGCTTTGGTCTCAAGTCTGCCCTTTTCTAGTTGTCTCTGTCAAGAAGGGAACATAGCAGCATTCAGGAGAATCCAGAATAACCAGTAGGATCACCCCAGTCAGGGTGCTGTGCTCTTCAAAACCGACATGCATGTTCAAGGGTACAAAGGAAGTTTGATAAATGCTGTTCTTAACTAGACATGGTCCTGGCAAAGTGGATTTTCTGTGAAGAAAATTAAACCAAGAATAGTATTTAATACACCTTTAAAATAAAGAATAGAATATTGTTTCTCAATTCCTATTCCCCAACCACAATACACAGCTTTTATGATACTTTTATTGTAAATACATATGCAGGTTCTTGGAGTTTAAAAGCAGAGTTTAGAAAGAAAAAATTTCTGTTCTAACTACAATATTAAAAGAAATTGCAATTAAATTTATAGGACCCCCTGCAATTCATTAACTATTTTTAAAGGGTAGGCTATAAAACATAGTAGTGGGTGCTATTAATAAAAATGAAAATATAGTAAAGTTGAGGCATAGCTCTGCTTTGATTTACAATCTCATTTCCCCAAGGGTTTTTGCCCTCTATTTCTCAGCATCTATTTTTCTGTTCCTTTCTTTCTGAAGAAGGAAAAGGTCACCATCCCTATTCAAAATTTGATGAGGTCTGTAAGTTACAGCGTGCTATGGGGCCTAGAACATATTGTGTCTCAGTGCTGTTTTGAGTTCAGCAGTGCACTGAGGTATTTGTGGTGGTGGTGTTATTAAATAGACTTTAATGACTAAGGGACAGAGCTGTGATGGTTCTCTTTTTGTCTCATCACTACATAATGTACTTAAAAGAACTTTTTTCTGTACATACACAGCAAGGTCACGGGGGAAACTTTGCTCCTTCAATGATGAATCATAAAATCATTATAGAATCACAGAATGGTTTGGGTTGGAACAGATTTTAAAGGCCATCCAGTTCCAGCTCCCCCTGCTATGGGCAGGGACAACTTTCACTAGGTCAGTTTGCTCAGAGCCCCATCCAACCTGGCCTTGAGCACTTACAGTGATGCAGCATCCACAGGTTCTCTGGGCAACCTGTTCCAGTGTCTCAACATCCTCACAGGAAAGAATTTCTTCCTAATTTCTAGTCTAAACCTATTTCTGCACATCTTTGTTTTAGTTATTAATTATATGATGTGGACATCAAAAGTGCAGAAAGTCAGGATGCACCTGAGACTCTGGGAGGACCTGTTAGAGTACTGCAAATTGTGTTTCAGCCCTGTTTTATCAGTACAGTTCTAGCAAATTTTTAGCTTAAGCGGGTGCATTTCACAGTTACAAAGGGATCATGCATTATAATTAGGAGAAAAGTGCTGAAGCCAAATTTTAAGAGCTTTTGTGCAATGAGGATGAGAAGAAGAAAGCTAGGGATGAGTCATGCTATTTTCAGCTTTTTATGTTTCATCCTAAAACTTAATGGTTTTTAAACAGTGCTGTTTCTACTTGAGGACAGTAATTTAGTCATGATTGAAAGTTGTCCATCTGGTGGCCTTTTAATGCCATTAAAAGTACTGATTGTATTTCTGCAGTGGTTGTTTTTCTGTTTTTAATCATAAAGCTGTTTGGCGCTTCATTAAAGTATAAGCTTCAAGATCCCACACAAAACTTGTTAGAGACAGTGCAAATTTTCTCACCCATTTTGTGGATTTTTGATCAGGTCCTCTTGGATACTGACCCAGGCTAGGTGTATGAATGTATACAGCAGCAATTATCATAGAAGATTGTACTTGGCCTTGGCTCACCCTTGGGAAACAGAAGTATCACTGTCACCACTGGAGATGGATCTGTAGATCTGCACACCACGAGTTGCCTTAGTCAGATCAATGCATAATCCTGGAGCATGTTATTCTGGAGCGATACCTTACTATTGCATCAGGGATTTCACTCCCTGCCATGTCTTTGTTATTTGTTTATTTTATTTATTTTTTTATTTATACCTGCTTTTCTCTTTCTGGTGGGTGAAGAACTTTAAAATAATAACTTCCTAACAGCCTCCCCTTCTTGGTTCAGTCCACACAGAAAATGTTTTACTTTGGCTATGCAGCTTTTAAAAAAATAGTAATTCTCTTTCCCTATCCGTGCTGCCTACCTAAAGCACCTCTTAAAGTGAGTTCTAATCAGAAGATACTTTGAAAACAGGACGGTGGGATGCAAATCCCCAACCTATGGAGTGCTCTGGGAATCCCACCCTCACCCAGAGGAAAATCCAGCACATTTCTGTGTAATAAAGTCACCTTTGCTTAGTGGTCTGCTCACAGTCTGAAGAAATGTGGGGAATCATGTGGCCTCATGGAGTAGAGATTGATTTAACTCAGGGATTTTTTTTTTTTTTTTGATGGTAGCTAAAGAGATGCTTGCTTTCTCACACGAATATTATGTGTGGTAAAAAGGCCACGTGCCCAAATTACTGGTGCCTTCACCATCTTTATTTCATTTCTGCTTTTTAGCCACACACATAAGGCATTACACATTAATTCAAGAGTATACACAAGATAGGGAAGGGGTAATTTACTGATTTTAAAATTCTAATGTACTCTAAGTATCCTTCACAATCATCAGAAAGGAAGAAAAAGGACATCTCAAAGTCAGACCAGGAATCTTATTTTCGTCTATCCCTGTCCATAAGACAAGGGCAAACAAACCTAAACAACTGCATAAACAGCATCCACCCATCCCCAGAATTGCTCACACCATTTAGGCAATTTAGAGCAGTAAACACAGATAAGCAATCTGCATAGAAGCAGCTTTAGGTGACCACAAATGGATACCGCTGTTTAATTCAACCCTCTCTCACCTAAACAAGTTTGTTTTCTCAGCGGTGTTTATTTGTATAAGGGAGTGCTAGGGAAAAAAATTCCATCCTCCTCCAGATTATCTGCTTCAATGTTGTGAAAATTCAGTATTTCCCCGGCATGAGAATATATTCCTCCTACAGACACAATCTGTATTTTGTGGTCTCGCCAACATTTGTTAGCTGGTTGGGGTTTTTTTCCCCCTATAGCTCATAACATTTAGCTGGGACTGGAATTGATCTTTGAAATGGGAGAAGTCCTACAAGGCTCAGTCTGGAAGGGAAACCCCATCTCATCAGCAGTTCTGTCTCGACAGGCAGGAAAATGGGGGAAAGAGAGAGAAGGCAGAAGTAGATACATAAAGGTTTGAAAAAATAAATTGGAGGATGGTGACAGGGAAATGTTTTTCTCCTTTTCATAAATTTTCTTCTGCTGGACAATGGAAATGGTGAGATAAAAGGTAAGAAAAGCTTTTGTGTGTAATGTTTTTTTCTAAATCCACAGTGAAATAGTTGTCTGGCTCAAAACTGTAAACATGTCAAGTTGTCAAAATGTTTTTCCCTAGCTCACACACATTTCAATCTTTTTCACTTTTCTGTGAAAAGTATTAGGCAATGGCTCATCCTGTGTGGTGCTGCTGGCCTGGATACTGAAGGCTGCACTTGCTGTCAGTCCTAGTGACCCATAGCTTGGTTAACCTCCCAGGTGTAGGAACTCAGTCGGAAGAGCCCATCTGTTTCAGGTTGCCTTCATCTGTCTTCCTTCTTGTCTTTCTGTGCAAAGACCTGGGAGGGTGGAATAAGGGAGCCTGTATTCTTTTCCCCCCTCTCTGGAGTTTTGTGGTCTCCCTGATCAGGCCAAGGAGCATACCTGGAGCTGGATGGGTTGTGCAGAGCAGTGCTGGGGTAAGGAAATGGATGGGGAATGGAAAAGGGAAATAGACATAGGATGAGATCTTCTGTATCAGCAACTACATTCCAAATGTAGGGCTACAACGGTTTTCTCCTATCTACACCCAAGGACAAGAAGGTCTTGGAGACATTTTAAAAATCTCCTCTAAAGAAATTTGAGATAGTTCCTTGATACTTAGGGCCTGGCACATGAGCTTGGAAATTTCAGGGTGATGATCTTTGAGATACCTTGCACTTTGCCAAGGTAGTGAGAAATTGTCTGTATTTTATTCTCTACTGCAGCCTAGTGCAACCTTTTTCCTGGCAAACAAAAGATCTGTATATGTAAGGTGAATATATGAAATTGGTGCAGAAATAACATCTGAAGTGAAAATCTGCCTACTTTCCACACATTCATTTTCAAACCCATGAGAAAAACAACATATGGTTTACTAGTTTGCTTTGTTATTTCTAAACTTGCAGGAAGGTCCTTTCAACAAAATTACATAGTAAAGTATGTTAAAATAATCCATTCACAAAGCAAGTCTGAAATAACTTTGAAGCATGGACTGACAATGACAGAAAGTACTCACATGTGACCCTTAGCTTCAAAAGAGTTAAGAATGTGCTGGCAAAGGCAGAGATTATCTCCTCCCACACAGGAGAACATACATGGTGGAGTAGCTCTGCAGCACACAGGGAAACAAAAGTCTAGCCCAGAATTATCCTTGTGAAGGGAAAGTGCTCTCTCCTGGGTAGCAGAGAGCTTCCAACGTGGCATACAGATCAGATCTGCACTCATGTCTGAACTCTCCATTCTTTTGTCTCCATCACTCCTTGGATAGGGTGCAACCACGAAGAGAAAGAACAGCTAAAATTTATACACATTCTGACTATGAAAAAAAAAAAAAAAAGGTGGAAAATATGATCCAGGTCTTCACGGCTCCCCCTGATGTCAGTGGTCTGGGTGTCCCACACAGGTGCTGACCAGCTGCTGCAGAGCACTCCCCAATGTCTGGGGAGATGCAGCTGGGGTGTGCTGGGCTGGCAGAGCCACGACATTGCTCCTCCCTGGGTTTGCCAGGTGCTTTCCACACAAATGCTGCTATGCACTCCTGGCTCCAAAGACTTCATCGTTAAAGAAGGTAAAGTAATACACGAGGAGACTGAGAAGAAGTAAAATTAACTATTTATATATCCCAATATTTAATATGTAGTATTAATATATATCCCAATATTTTATATTTAATATGTGACAATATTTAATTGTCACAGGTCTCCACTCAAACATCATATTCTGGGAATGTCTTGTATTAAGAAGCAGGCCTTGAGGATGGGTTTATACACAGTTCAAACATTCTCTGGGCCCAGCTCAAGATAGTATCATGAAGAACATTTCCATTAGAAACAGAACAGACAGAATATGTTTCTCAGTCTTTTTCTGAGGCAGAAAGATATAGAAAATTCATGCTTGCTACTTTTTGAAACCCTCTATTTATGAATCACAATTTGGTTGTCACTGAACCTCAGGGTATGTCACGTTCTTTCTCTCTTGGATGCTTATCATCAGGAGAGCATGAGGTTCATCGGAGATGTGGTTGCTGTGGTCAGTTCACAGTGATCAGGCAGGAAACTGTTGTTTACAGAATGTATTTATGACAAACTGGGTCCTCTTTTCCATTTATTGTTCCTTGCCCTCCTCAGGAGTGTTACCTCCTTTTGTCTCCTAGTCAGTCTTATCAGTATCCTTTTAACCCCAAACACACAAAGTGAACCATCTGAAGGAGGCAATACCTTAACTGAGGATTTTCACTACAGGACCCTTTGGGAACAGCTGACAACCCTTTGCAGTTTCCTCCTTACTCTTATCTCTTATCTAATTTCAGGTGTTGCTGAATGGAAAAGCTGTTGGTGGCTGAGAAGCAATGGTGACAAGCCAACAGTATCACAGTGCTGGGGAAGACCTGGTGGGTGCTCTGGAATCAAGGCTGCTGAGGCAAGAAATCATCTGTGGGGCCGTGTTGAGGTTCAGGTGTATTCAGGATCTCACATGATAACAGCATGAAGTTGCGTCAGGGGAGGCTTAGGTTAGATGTCACGAAAAGGTTCTTCACCTAGAGGGTGGTTGGGCACTAGAACAGGCTCCCCAAGGAAGTGGTCACAACACCAAGCCTGACAGAGCTCAAGAAGTATTTAGGCAATGCTCTTCAGTACGTGGTGTGACTCTTGGGTTTGTCCTTTGCAGGACCAGGAGTTGGATTTCAATGACCCATGGGGGTCCATTACAACTCAGGACATTCTATTATTCTGTGATATAGCTCTGTCCAAATTTGCTTGTACTTGGGCTTCTGTCATGTAGGCTCTTGGTGCTGCCAATAGCACCCACACTCATAAAGTGCATTCCAGTCCTCTAATTTCAGCTTATTAGGAACATCTATAGTAAAGCTCCTATTTTCAATCATTTGGATCATGTTTGGGTTACATGCCTGAAGTGAGCAGTGTGGTAAACAAATATGCCTTACTCCCAAAGTGATAGAAGGCACTGAAACACTATACCCATTCTCACCTAATTGCACACATTCATGCTTATAATGTAGGGCCTATGATAGTTCAAAAAATACTACAGTTGGCACTTCCCTGTCTGAAAAAGTGGGAAAAGATTTTTATATCAGTTCCCATTTCCTTTTCTAAGCATCCCTTAGTGCTGGTTAGATAAAATCAAGGTTCTGTGGAGGTTTGCTACAGCACAGGGCATTGCTGATGCATCTTCCCCTGCTGCAGTAGCTCCTGTAAATACCTATCCCTAGTAAACCCTGTTCCCCTTTCCTATCCCCTACACTCGTAGTTCTTCTTCTGATATTACAGTTTATAAAGCATCAGTATGGATAGACACTGTACACTTTTAAACCACTTATCAATGTTTCTCAAGAATAAAACAGCTAGGAAGCTCTCTATGCTGTGACAGAAGTTAGGTTTGGCTGCTGCATTGCAGCGAGGCTGGTATCATTATGTTGCCTTGTTTAACACAGATTGCCTGCCAATAAAGTCAATACTTCTACACATTTACATGGTTGGTTGCCAAGTTAGAAACAATAAATATGGTAAAACAAATGCCAACAGCGCAAAGGAGTTTTCAGGCTTTAAAACATAGCCCTGGTTTGCAGAAGTTGTGCAGCTGTTCCCAGACCTGGAGCAGAGCTGCAAGGCTGGCTGATGGCCATCAGAGCTGTAAATACAACCAGTGTATTCTGTGTCATTAATAAATAACAGCTGTGGGCGGTCTGGTCATGACACTCTAGAAGCAAAAGCTTAATTGGTATCAGAGAACTTGCCTTATAAAAATAAGAGAAATAATAACTAATTGAGAATGAGAAGCAGTATGTAAGTATCTGTATGTGAGCACCTACTTGTAGTTTCACTCCCACAAGCGATATAAGATGCATAAATTATTTACTTCATGCTGGGAAAAAAGCATGGAGATAATAGCCCCAGGATTATTAGCAATGGTGGAATCTTTGACTTCAGCATTTTTGCACTGTGGAGAAACACACATCCTTCTGAAATACTGATAGAGTGACTAAGTCATGTGCATGCAACAGCTCCTACATTTACTGCTGGTTGGAGCTGTGTCATGTCATGTGGATCTAGTCTGCAGACAAGCACATTTGTGTTATGGTGAGACAATGAATTAGGTAGAAAATCATGCTGTCTTATTAAGGTAAAATTTCAGCATTCAGCAGGAGAATATAGATTGGTGGACAGAAGCAACATTTGGAGAAGATGTGCAAGATTTCAATCAGGAGGAGAGCTTCAGTTCTTCCCTTCACAGCTGCCTTTGGTTGGTTCAAGTAGTAAGGATAGCAAGGAAACTAGACTGCTTGAAACAGAGTCCAGTTCCTTTCCAGGTCTTGCCAGAATCCTTTCCAGCATCTTCACCAATGGGAATGGCAAAGGCAACATCCTTCTTTCCACTAGAGAGTCACCTCCTTAGAGAGATCCCAGGACATTGTGGGGGCTATAACATGGGGGTTATTCACAAAGTGAACATCTTCTGGAGAAGGAAGCTGCACCTGGCAAGAGAGATGCAGTTGAGGTCTCCCAGCACACTCTTTAATATAAAATGACACTGTGTTAATTCCAGGCAATGCAAATAAAGATCCTTATGGCCTATTGTTTTTAGAAATACATATTTTTCACATCAAATTGTGCACCTAATAGATCATAAAGTACTAATGTGTTCTTCAAAGCCTTTTCATTACAATTCTTCTTTTTAATCTGAGGCGGGCAAACTATGAAATAAACAAATTCTTGCAATTCTAATAAATTTATGTCTCTGGATGCCTCCTTGTAAAAAATCGACTAATCACATTAGTAACATATATTGCATTATACAGGTTAATTTATCCTTGAACAGACCATTAAATATATAATGATTTTAAATTACATCGTTCATACCCACTGACATTCTACTGATAAACCACATTAGCAGAAACAGCTGCATAAATATTTATTAATTGAGCCCGTAAGCAAATGGTTACAGTAATGAATTATTTGCCATGTTTCCAAATAATAAAACTGGGCTGAATTCCTAACTGATGCAATGCCACTGTCTTCAGAATACCCTGTTTATCTCATTGTACTTAGACAATTTGTTACTTGCACTTAACCAAACATTTTAGAATTCTCTTGAGGTATATGTACAGCTTTACATCCCTGTTCTGGAAAATCTTGTAGCTTGTTCTTAACAAAGACCTTTCTGTAGGAATAGAGGTTTCAAATTATGTGTTTCTAAGGATTCAGCTTTCTGGCATATAAATAGCTCAAGGGCCTACTGGGGTGCAGGTAGCTATCCCAATCATTGATGCATGAAGTATCAATGAAAATGTAATCCTCTACTGTAATTTTGAGTTTTTTCTTTAGTTGAATTCCAGAATTGCTTTCATGCCACTGTCCCATTAAACACATCATTGGTTTATCTGGATTGTACTGCAGTGACTGACAGTAGATAATTCACCACACATTTTAAATACTGTGGGCACGTATCTATTGTTTCAATGCTGGACTATAAACAGACACTTCTTTAATATATTTGGCTTCCCAGTGTTTTTATCAGTCTGAGACTTCCACTTATTATTATTACATTGATTTGCTTTGTGAGTTTAGAAGTGTTAGGATATTTGATGGTTTCCAGTTTACACATTCTTTTCTTGAGACAAACATCAAGAAGGGATCATGGTTGTTCTCCTAGGGAAAATATTTTGCCAAACTAGGTAATTTGGAAGACTCCTTTCTAAGCAGAGTGCAGAGAGAGAAACAAATATTTCTTTTAAATCTATTCAGGACTACATACTGTTACTGTTTGAGCAGATTTAAAAATCCCATTATCCATCTGGGAGCTTTGTGTGATTTAGCTGCCAGCACAAGTGTGCTCAGCACCCTGGCAGCCAGCCCTGGGGTTCCCAGGGTCCCTGGGGGAGGTTTACCTGCTCCCATCTCCATATATATTCAGTCTCCTCTGACAGCTGAATCCAGACATGGTAAATCCCATGGAGCAGGCAACTCTGCTGGCCATGAGTTAGATAGGGAGCTATGGGCTACACAGTCTCCACATTTATTTTGTATTTCTGAATTTACTGCTTGTTAAGCTGCAGCAGAGGAGCCCAGCCATAAAACTCTGTTCCAAAACACTCTGATCTGGATTAACCCCCAGTCAAGTCCTAAAATCTGGCTTGCAGAGGCTGCTGTTTTGTATGTCTTCCACGTATTTTTTTATTTCTAGTCAACTTTCCCTGAACCTATGAAGAGCAGAATTGCCTTAAATGTGTGGTATGATTGACTGCAGGAACTGTCTCAGTGACTGTGCTTTACTTTTCAATAATGGCATTCTCCAGACTTCTGCTGAAATTTGTGTAGTTTATCTGTTGATCGAATGAATTGATGCCTTTGCCAGCTATTCGTCATCTCTCGCTACTGTTTGGAATATAAAAATATATTTTAGAGTGGGGGTTCATTTTATTTTTATTTTTGGCAGCTTGGTGAAGCTTTTATTCCAGTAGCAACACAGAGCTGTGCTTGATGTGTTACAGCTACCTCTTCAGCTTTAAGACTGGGCATGTAAAGATGGTTTTGTCTCAACGTACAGTTGAGCACATGAAAAACACAAATGGTCACAAAAGCTTCTTGATTTAAAAGGTGGGATTTATTTTCTTTTCACTAAAGCTCTGTAATTTCCTGAGTGTCAGATATTTGCTGTGATGACCCTTGCTTTGCTTATTGCAATGAATTAAGCCTTAGCTGGGGATTGAAGCTGTTAAGTCAATACAAGGGTTTTCATGGGGGGAATTGTCAGAGCAGGTTGAATAGTGCACCATAAAGGTGAAGACTCATTTATAGCTGTGGAAAATAGTTCCCTTTCTTTGCTCCAAACCTATATGCTTAGAACAGCTATAATTTTCCATGCCTTTACACAATGCAAGCCTGATAAGTGTTCTGTCATTAATATTATTTTGGACAAGCTGTAAGTTTAGAAATAATTTTTGTTCTATTTTTGTCCTTAGCACATTGGCTCAGTAGAATGGACAGGACTACATTTTCCTACAAGGATAATTCACAAACTCACTGGCTTCCATCCCATTTTTGACTATGAATCTTCTTAATTTCTTGCCAAGAATTTCAGTGCTTACCTAAGAAAACTCATGCCAGGATTCAACAGCTCATGTAATCTGCAAGATACTATCAAAAGTCATTAAACCACACTGCTATAAGAGTCAGCAGACATATAGGCCAAAACCTATACCTACCTCAGTTTTTCTGCATACCCAAAATGCTCTCACAGCTGGAGAGTGGAAGTGATGAGGAAGGGGCTCCGTTTTTAATTATCCCACCTGAAATGGCATCTCTGAGACATGAAGGGGCTCTGCCCTGGGGAGCACAAAAAAGGAAAGGTTTCTTGACCTTTTTCATCATTCTCAGGTGAAAAGAGATTTTTCAGAGATCTGAGAGAGACCTCATGATAACTGCTGCAGTGCTTTGGGAGGTGTTCCACATGAAAAAAGAAACAGCTCTTCCAAATGTTCTTTTAAAAACCTTTAAAATATAAAATATTAGGTAACCTAAGTATATGCTAATAGTCTCCTCATTACCACTGTTCTTGCAATATATAATATATTAAGTCTAGCTGATGTGAAAAGGGAAGGCCCGAGGCCTGCACAGGAGCCAACTAAACCACTGAAGATGTTAGGATTTTAGTTGTCCTGAAAATCAAACCATTCTAAAAAAAAATCATGCAATCTTTTATAATATATCTTTTAATCTATCATCTCTACTAGTGCAGCTAAATTATCTATTAATATTCGGATTTTTCACATAATCCCTTATGAAAAGTAAATATATATGTAAGCAAGACATATATATACACACACCAAAAAATACTTCAGTTTAGCAAAGAGCCATACTCTAGAAATGTTTTTTTGTCTCTCTATATATGCATCAAGGTTAAGAGTTGCCACGTAAGGTGGCTGTTTAAGAAGTATGACTATAAAAAACTCCTTGAGTCTATGGAGGACAATGTGTTTAGTGCACAAAAATAAACACTCATGTAAAATTGATTGGGAAAAAATTAAAATGGGATAATTATAGTTATAAATCCACTGGAACAGTGGGATGTGAACAGCGTGGTTTGATTAGACGATTTGCAAGTTGATTAGTGATCCTTATCTTTTCCTCCAGCATTTAATTGCCCCGGTTGGTCTCAGCTGCCTGATGAGCGATGGCAAGGCAGAATTTAGTGCCTAATCATGAGGGCAGGTGCTTTGAGAACAACCGCCGTGGAGATCCAAACCCTCCTCAAAGCAATCCTCAGGAGGGATTTTCACTGTGCCAGAGGAATTTGGTGCTGGATGACTTTATTCCCAAGACTGTGTGGTAAATGCCAAATGGGTTTTCTATCTTCTCAGTCTAGTGGCTGTGGCTGACTTGCAGTCCCAAATGATTGCTTTCCACTGGAGGATCCTGGGTGTTTCCTCCTCATCCATAAACCTTCTCCTGGAAACTAATTTTTTTGTTTTGTGGTAGTGCCCAGACCTTTCCTCTGATAGTTCCAGAATCTTTGCTAATGGCAGAGGAAGGTTATGTACTCGTTTTTCCTGCAACCTGAACTGCCCTCCCAACATCCAGTGGGTGCCACTGCATGAGGATAAGGAATGCTGACAGCACCTCCATTTTGTGCCCCCTTTGCCATAGTTTTCTCTAGGAAAAGGGGATACAAAATAAAGAGAGAGCATTTGTGCTTGGGTCCAACCCACTTCTTTGGACTTAGCTGAAGTCAGGTGCCTTCATCTTTGCAATGCTGCCATCAATAGGGGTCACCAACTGCATAAAAATATGACCCCAAACCTTGGTGGTGTGGCTCCACATGTTTGCCAAGTGTTCAGCTGCTGTTCATAGCACGAATCTGTGCACTCTTACCTAGGGAATGTGGCTGTAGGAGGGCCCCCACCCACAGCAGCACTTTGCTGGGGCTCAGCTTACCACCGCCCCACTGGTTTCAAAAGGCAGACAGCAGAAGTGTTTCAAAAACAGGGTTGAGACACTCTATCCTTTAAAAAATAATTGAAACTTTAGGTGTCTGGCTTTTACAACCTTGCTTACCTCCCATGAATCCCTTCCAGAAACAGTCAACAACACAACACAGGATGAAATTCTGCATGAAGCAGGGCTTTGATGCCAAAGGTTTCTTCGGGATGTTCATCTAATCTAACTTTAGACACTCAAACTTTGTAGTCTAAGTTTAAGTTAAGTTCTCACTTTTTAATAGGAATAGTCTCATTTCTTGTCACTACTAGGGAAATCTAAGGTTGCAAACACCTAGTTTACCTTTTTATTCACCATAGTTACCTTGCTTTAAGGCACCAGTGGTCAGCTAATCCACTAAAGTTTTTTGCCCACCAACAGATTAATTCCAAGCTTACAGCAAAACCACAAAAAAAATTTAATGCATGGCTCTGTCCTTGAAAGTCTGTCATTTGCTTATTCTTACAATCCTGAAAGCCCTTCAGATTTTTCTGTATTTTGATTCTTCTGCCTTTGTCAGTGACAACTGATATTAGCATTGTCATGGTTTTCTGTTGAGCTCGCTAATAAAATAAAAAAAAAAGTTGACTCCAAGATCAGCTTTTTAGTAGCATCCTAAATAGTTGTCTTCTACCCCAATAGTTCTTTTAGTTCCTATTTCCATACTAGCCATTTCTTCACCTGCCTATGATGTGTTCCTCATTTAGTTGTTTCTAAGGCGACGTATGAAATACTTTACTTAGGATGAGAAAAACACTGGAGATTTTCTCTGCTTAGAATTGGTTAAGCTTATCAAAGAGAGAGCAGGTTAGAGACCTACCTTGGATTAAGCTGTACTGAACTATACTCCTTTGTCTATCTCTGCTAGCTCTTGAAATCAAACTAACAGTTGGTGTTTAGCTAGATAAAATTGTATTATGCTTTCTAAAATATAGAAGATACTCTTGTTTTTCTCCCAACATCTGTTTCTGAGGTAACATATTAATTTACTAATCTGGGCAGGTTTCTGTGTTGGTTCTGTCAGGGTTTTGGATAGAGATAGAATTGCTGTCTGTCCAAAAATATTAAGACCTTAAATTTTTTTTTCTGCTCCAGATGCTCTCTCATTCACCTGAGTCACACCATCTTGGCATGATGGTGCTGACTAAAAACTGAAGCAAAGTTTTCATTTAATTTTTTGGCCCATACTCAGGTTATCTTTTATCCCAACCCCCAATTTTTAATGCATAACAGCCTCAAATTCCTCTTTTAGCTCCCTATTTGTTTGTATGACTAAAGAATATTTTACGACGTGCTTTTAATTTCCTTTACAGGCTGTAACAGAGCCCAGCTTTTGACAGATCTCACTTTCTCCCCACACTTTCTGGCCTATAAGATACAATTTTCCATGTTAGTCAGCCCTTTTTTTTTTTCCATTTCTTGTAGGCTCTTTGCCTGGTCCTCATATCCCTTTCTGGCTGGATTGTCACCAGTTGGATCTGGAGTCCTTAATGAGTTTTTTCTCCTTCCCAAAATGCAGATGCAGTTATATATCTTTGACTTCAGGAATCTCCTTTGCAGCCAAGTCTCAAAGTTCCATCACTCCTCTGAGATTAAAAAAAGCCAAGCACAAGAAGGCAGAAAAGCACAGGGTTTTTTTTTATCTTTCCATTCAGAAAGTGCTGTGATCTGCTTGATCAGGTCTATTTTCTACAGCCACCTCTTCGATAACATCCTTGCTGTGTTTGAATTAGCACTATCTCCTGAAAGCTCATAAATATGTTCTTAAAACTGTCTGACAGCAGTCCAGAACCAGGAAGAATGGAGCTTTAGCCTCCATTTTATTATTGGTATCATTCTCCTCTGATATATCTCAAGGAGCAGGAAGTCTCCCACTGTTCTGTTGACTGTCTATTCCACTGTACCATAACCACAGTCACATTTTATCTAGAGGGTTTAGTGGATCTATGCTACTGCTGTAGTAACATGAAGATTTATAGTGCTTTTCAAGAAGCCAATTGACCTTGATTAATTTTATTATATCCTGCTTTTCCTTCTGCACACACTACCACATGAGTAATGTGCAGTGCTTTTCTGTCACCCCTACCTCCCTACCTGACTTCTGCCTTGCTCTCAGTGCTGTGCTCCAGCCAGAAGGAACTTCCCACTATGTTATAAATGCCTGGTTTTAGGTCCAGCACCCAAAGCTTTGACTCCTGCACCTCACTGCGTGGGCTCATTGTGCAGTGTCCAAGCAATCAGCTCTTGCACCCCAACCTCTCTCAATTTCATTGCAAGTGAAATTGTTCCACTGCCTTTTGCTTACCTGGCCACCCATCTTGTGAATACAACTTTGTGTTTTCTCCTTGCTTTGCAGATTCCTATCTTAGCTATGTTGGTTTTTTTCCTTCTTCTTCACTTATTCCATTTTGCGTTTTCTACCTATTAACCTGGGTGAGATAACTTGAGTCTGTTCCAGCCTTAACCTTGGAACTTTCATTCTCCATGTACAAAGGCAGTTCAGCCACTGAAGACAATTTTCCTCCTGTGAAAGCTTTCCAGTAATTCAATGTGCCAAAACCATCCTTTCCAGCTCTGTCCTTGAGCTATTTGTTGGTTTTGTAAGCTTGACAAGCTTTCACCTTTTCTTGCTAGGAACTCGGAGACTTAAACTGCAGATGACTTAAGCCTTCACCTCTTTGGCAGACAAAAGAAGTAACTTCACGAAAAACATCACCTGATGATTTCCCCTCCCAGTCTCCTCTTGTGGCATAGAGATCTAAAAATGCACATACATGGAATTTTCATCGGAGCAACAAATAAAAATAAGATTGAAAGAAAAAGTGAAAATTAAAACCAATCACTGTCATTCTTAAAAAATATGTTTTTTTGTATTGTTGAAGCTTTGTACATACAATCCTGCCCAGCTGCTTTGTACTACTGATAACTTCCCATCTGACACGCTACATCAAAGTTATTCCCTTGTATAGATGTTAATGTGAAATATACTCTTAAAATGGTTGAGAGTATAATAATGCTTCATTAAATATGTATTTGGAAATGAGAAGGTTGCTCTAAATGAGAATATATTGACAAATTTTTAAGATAGAATCAATACAGTAAGTCTTTCTGAATTTCATATTAAGCAATAAAAAATATTAAACAAACAGTCTGTAGTACGGTTTCTTACACAGGCTTTCCAAGAGTCAGCACTTAGTGTCTTCTTTGATACACATACATTAATTTAATATGTATGCTTTGCCTAAGAACATGAATAAGTCATTCCTTTTAATGTTTGCATTTGCATGTTTAATTTAAGTATGGGAATCAGTGGAAACACACTTAAATGCTTATGCTAGTTTATTCACTTAGTTTTGAAAATTATTGTGTGCAGCACGGGTGAGAAAGAAGTAATCTAAGTAGAAGTAGAGTTGATGGGAAAGTAGGTTGTAATTTAGTTACATGTCTGTGTAATGGACATGTGGTCAAATCTGCAGGGAAGTCAATATTATCTAATGCATTAGAGTGGGATTTAAAAAGAATATCAACATCATCAGGACCAGTTTCTGTAAAAAAGTAGGTTAATTGATAAATTTCCCAAGTCACATATTTCCTGCCCCTACCCTGCTAAAACAACTATCCTACATGCTTCCACCCCAATTCCCAGAAATCACACTATTTGTAGAGGCAGAACTGAAGTTTTCATGAGCTTCTATGAGCTTTTTTGACTTTCAATTACAAGATCATGATTATTTTTCCATAATTATCTGGAAGTGCCCAGTCTGTAAGAACTTAAGGATTTTTTAAAAACCTAATTGAAGAAGCTTCAGAACTTTTACAGAAATTCCTATAGCACATTTTTGTGGTTGGTATTTTTGAACAAGGCTAACAGATTCTGTTATAACAGATTCTGTTAAGGGAAGGATATTACTTGTGATTAAATTGTAAAACATAATCAGAAACTGTAAGGAGGACCCATCTTCTTTTTATAGTATCAGGGAAGGTTTGTGGATAGGCAGATGATGGGGGAAAGAAGGGAGGGAATGCTGTTGGTTCTGTGACAGTATCCCAGGGATGTTTTAGTGCACATCTCCTGAAGAGTTTCACAGAGCTCTTATGAGACACTTGATGCTGCCCTGTGCAGGTGCCCATTTCTCACGTGGAAGTCTCTTAGCAAACGTGGTCTGACAAAGAGGGATTCCTGAGCAAGCACTGAGCCCAGTAAGGTACCCTGTGGTTTTGTCTTTTAGAGAGGAAGAGATGGGTCTCGAAGGAGGGCAAGAAGGGAAGCAAGCAAGCAAGAAGGATGTCCCCACTGCCCCCAGCTCCATTTCAGTAGAAGCTTGAGTGACAGGGATGCCTCATGACATCCCACTCCTCCTTTGCCCTTGTGGGAGCTGGAGCTCACCATGGAGATCCCAGCCCTGCCTCTTTCCTCTGTAGCTAGAGACATCTTTGGGTTTGGTCACTCCCTTCTCCCCGTCCTCACTCTGGGGGACCTTGACCTTTGTATCCCACATCACCCTCCTCCCTGCTCTCTCTTCCTACTAGGGAATCAAGGGCCCCCTGAGCACTCCCTGCCCAGCTCCTCTGCCTCTCATTCCCCCAAAATTTCTGTCAAAATGAAACCTTTAGCAGGTAACATCACCCTCAGTTTGCAGGAAGTCAACTTCTTGCCCCAGAATAAAACTATTTGTGAATTCTTGTGTTTGGATTTCTCTTTTTTTGGCCCTGGATGGGGACCGCAGGATCCAGCCTTAAAATTCTTGTTGGGTCCCAGAAGGATCCTTCAGAATCTGTCTACTTTGTTCATTGCTTTTAGCTACTTTGCAAAGAAATGCAGGCAGAGATGTGACATTCCCAGGCCTGCATCTCAGCAAGCCTTTTCTACAGCAGCCAGAGAAACCACCACAGGGTAACACTTGGCCTGAGCCAGAGCGATGGACAACAGGGAAGGGACAAAGTTGGAGAAGACTAGAGGGTGTTGCAATTATTCAGTTTTAGCCTGTGTACTTCCAGAAGATTTTATACATTTACACATTTGTTTCATCCCGTGTTTGACAGTTAGCATGATCTCACATTTTGTAGACATCCCTGAAGAGTGAATGTTGAGCAGAGGTATAAAGGCCACACAGGAAAAGGCTTTCTTTGGATCTTCTGTCCGTCTTGTTTAATCAAGCAGTTCAGTGACGTTGAACTAGTTGTGTATCACCAAAATTGTGGGTCTTCAGGTTTTATTAACTCTTTCCTCTACTTTTGAAACAAAACAGTCCAAAAATCTTGTATTTTCTCTATCACATTTAAAAGCATAGCATAATTTCCTTATGGATTTGGGAAAACAAATAAAAGTTCAGGGTTTTTTTTTTCTGTTCTTCTGGACATATGATTCCAATTATTGAAACGCACAGGATGATTTACTGCATAACATTGAGCTTTCTCCTCTTTTTGAAGGGAATGCTCCTGCCCTTGCACTTATCAAATTTAATTTGCTGAAAGAAGAAATTTGCTACAATGGCAATTGCAGAATTCCAGCTCACCTGCTGCAGAAGAACTCAATTTCAGTCTTGTCTTCCTTTTTTCCCCCTATATAAACATACTAAAATAAGATGTGATATCAACTGGAGACCAACTGGAGACCATTTTACTGGAAACAGTAAGATGTTGAATCACAATTTCCTGACGTACTTTCCATAAAGCACAAAATGCCTGGAACATAAATCAGTCTAAAGTGAGAAGCTGAAGTTCACGTTTTACAGCACCATAAGGCATCATTGTAAACTTAACAGTGTGTCACTTCTATAAGGGACTAAGTGAGCACCACATACAAACAAGTTCCTGCCATCTGAGAAGGAACTACTTTCACATGTGGCAGAACTGCTCTACCCTCCTGCTGGTACCTCTCAGGGTCCTGGTTGTCTGCAATCCAGCTGCAGGTCACCTCAAAATGCCAAGAAATTATGCAGAACAGCTCTATGCCTCCTGTGGAGGGGTTCCTTTGCCTCTTGGACCTGCAAATCTTCTCAAGTCTGTGCTTCAGCAGCTACTCAACACAACCAAATATCAGGCGTTTCACGCTCCACCTCAGTTACTCAAAACTCCATTCATGTGTTATACAGTGAGAAATCTGTCACTGGTGAGCAGGGACTGAACTCCTGTCACTTGCCTGTAAATTCATCCAGGTGTCTACAGTCCCTCCTGGGACTGCTTTACCCTCTGGCAAGATGGAAAGAGCCATTTCTCACCCCCAATTCTACACGCTCTGACATGCAAAAGTCAATCAGAGCGTTGGCATTTATAAGCTCGGGTGGGAGCATTTCACGTGTTTTTCACCAGCTAAGATTGTGAGATTCCTGCCCTTGCGTGGATGGTGTTCTAAGACGGGGCGAATGCTCCCTCTGGAGGTGCTCATCTCTGCAGCGTGCACAGAGGCAGCCCGGGGCATGCACGCTCTGCTGCAGGCAGGAGCCAATAGAAATTCCCAGAAATTCTCTAAGCCCAGAGGATAATCAGGAGAGGAGGGAAAAGGCTGAGGTTTCTAAACCTGCTGGCCGTTTTCAGTCACAAAAAAGTACAATGACTGAGACCTCAAAAGTGTGCAAGTCCCTGCTTGTACTTCTTTGGCACAGGAGGACTCACAGGTGGTCACAAGAGAGGGGGTTGCTGTGATTAGAGACCCACAGTGGGATTTCACTTGCTTTCAAAGATGCTAATGACCCATGTGATCTTCATCCCAGTCAAGCCCTGGTGTATCATTCCATCTGCCCAGCAGCCTCTGTGCTGGATACAGCACACTGCAGCACATCCCTCCTCATTTTGACATGAATTTATTAATCTTGCTAGAGGCACACAGAAAAACTCAGTCCCAGCTGTAGGGAAAATCAGCCCTGTTGATTTTTGCACCACTGGAAGGGAAAAGCTTGGCGGAAAAGTGAAGCCATATTTGGCACAATGTTAATATGGGACAGAAAGATCATAAACTCATTGGGCCTGTCTGTGTCTGTACTTGTGTGGACAGACACTTCATAACCAAGAAAGTATATATCATGCTGAGCAGATTTGAAAGAGAAACTTACCCTAACAAACCCAGCATTTAAAGATGGAGAGGAATAAAAAAGATGAAAGTGTTTTTCTACCCACTACAGCTTTGTTGTGGTTTAGAAAATTAGCCTAAAGCTCTTTCCAAAATAATTTTCAACACTCCTGAACACTTGCAAATCATTTGTTTTCTTTGGTTTGGGATTGTTTGGGGCTTTTAATTTAGAGAAAAAAAAAAAAAGCATCTTTTCTTCTGGATTTTCTGAAATATAAAAACAAGAGGTACAATATATCTGTTTGCTTAATAGTGCAGGGTAATGTGGGCTACAGGCCTCCTTCTTCCTAAATGCTGCCTCTTCTTTCACTGAGGGGTGATGGAGACCAGCTAGTCCTGCTGGTCATCCTGACACTGTTCAGATCATCCAAAGATGTGGCAGCATCTAGTGCAATAGGAAGTAAAATCATGGCTATTTACAATGTAAGTTCTCTACTGGTAGAGAAGAAAAATAAAACCTGTGTAAAACTGCCTTTGGTTGCTGTAAGTCACTGTGGTGGTTGTGATTACACAGGAAAAACAGTAAATTATTTTTGGTTACTCTTATCACAAGTTTGCCTGTTTTGTGATTATTTTCACCAGCCTTTCCCTATCCTGTACTCATTTTAGCTGTGTGTTCAGCCATCAGCCATCAGTCTGTCACCCACAGTGCCTCAATAGTGCTCAATCTGACAGAGACAGCAGGGCAGAACTAATAATTAATAAACTTGGAAACCATTACATCTGTAAAAGGATTCATTGCAAGCAAGCATTCTAGTGACCACATTGGTCCTCTTCAACTACCATCATCAAGTGTATTTGATCATTTATGTTATGTATGTTTGTATTATTGGTTATTATTCTATTATAATTAAAATTATTGTATTTATGTTATATCATTCTATATTTGCTCCTTTGAGGGAATTGAAAATGTCTGTATTAAAGATGCATCAAAGCAGGCAGCTGTGCCAGGAGCAAACAGCAACCTCAAAGTGTCTGCAAATGGATCCAAGGAAATCAGAGCTCCTCCAGCACACAGCTCATGCCCTCACACAACTGCTCTGCCACCACCCCACACAAAGCAGCCTCAGACAGTCGCTGACCAGGGGAGCAACATGAGAAACCTCTTGGTCAGATGTTCCTCTGAAGTTGAAAACTCTGGACCTTTTTTTCACATCTGGCTGATTCATGTTTGTCCCAAAAGTGGAAGGGATATGCATCGGTCGCTTTCAGGACAGGGGATTTGGACAGAGGGACACTGAGGCTGGTTTTAGCCTGGGCTTTATTCTTCACATGGAGCTGTCTGGATGCTCAGTGGTGGTTTTCAGGTAGACCAGCCTAATCCAGGACATCCCCATGGTTGCAGCACATTGGCTGCTACCCCTGTGCTTGGGGTTCACAGCAGCTGCTCCAAGTTTTTTGCTATTCCCAGCATAAGGATATTTATCAGGAGATAAGGTGGTCTTTTTATAGTCAGACCTGGAGTTTCCATGGTGAAATTAGCCAACAGGAGTTTCCTTTGCAAAGCAGAGCATATCCTTTACTGGCAAAAACATGTTACTCCCTTGGCTGTGAGGAAGTGTCATTGTCCAAAATCTATTCTGGTGTTTAAGAGCTCTGTATCCTCAAAGAAATATTTTTAACCTGAAAGGAATATTTATACTGTCCAGTGAGAGCAGTTCACTGGGTTATTCTTAGTTTTGCTTCTGTGTCTGCTTTATCTGTGCATCATTCTTTGATCTTTTTTTACAAACACTTAATAGAAAATGAAAGCAAAGGTAACAGATTAAAGTAATTCCAGGAATTAATCCACTGAGAGGGCCAAAGTAAACCCAGGGGTTAATTTGATTTCCCACAGTCAGTGTGTGTCCTAACCAAAAGGAGTGATTTTGATTGAATATTTTCTAAAACTTTTTGAAGCCTTTGAAGATGCCCAGAGCCCAAGATGGGCTGAAGATGCCCAGATGCCCAATCCATGTTGGCTGGATCAGCTCTTAGTACCAGGCATTAGCAGAAAATCGCCTCTTGTCCTTCTGGTATTCAATGTGCTGGGCTAGAAAATAAAAAATAATTTCATTTTAAACTAGGCACCTTGGAGCAGGAATTAATAAAGATCTGATTATGAAATGGTATGCAAAAGTTCTTGTGTTAGCACAGCTCCGTTCATAGGCCAGTCTACCAGGGGTAGATGAGGACCAGCTCCGTTAAAACCACAGGATTACACACCATGGGCTGGTGTGTGACCACAGTCACAACCAAAAGGCAGCAGGGGATTATACATGTAATAAGTTAAAAGAATTTGGGGTTTTTTTTTTGTTTTTTTGTTTTTTTGTTTTTTTTTTTTTTTTTTCCTTAGGCCTGGTTATCTTAATAAATTGGCATTTTGCTGATGCTGAGTGTCTAAGGCCATGCTTTTTTCCCTGCCTGCTGAAGTCAGCATGACCCACTGCCCACATTTCAGTGGTTTGCAGAATGAGGGCCTTACAGTGCTTATCTGCTCCAGCAGCCTTGTCTTTCTTTCCCTGATGCTCCCCTGAGGGAGTGAAGTGAGTGTGATGGATGTGTTTTACATTGCTAACAGTCAGTTAGAGCTACCTGCTTCCCCCTGATGGAACAGCTCTGATTCTGCTGCAGAATAATGAGAATTAATGACTCATTCACTAATTACACTTTTGTTGTATAGTTTTGTGCTTATTTGCTGCAGCAGCTGAGCACCCTTGACTTTCTGATGGCAAGGCATGAAGCACCCTTGAAAATCAGGGTACTGGATGATGTATAAGCATAGGCTGGAAAACATGCTGGAGCTTTGACATGTGGATCTCATCTGCATTGCTGAGGTCACCAGGGCAGATCTGCCTTCTACAAATGGAGGGTTACTTCAGGCAATTCAGAAATTACCCTCTAAATACATCCATGGTTGTGAAAAAAATCTCAGTGCAAAGTAGTTCTTTGAAGCATTTATTTAAACATAAATATGAAGAGAAAATGTAGATTAAATAATTCAGCTTGGCAAATTCCAAACCTTGTGTTAAAAATGAATTGGTAATAAATCTTGGATATTATTCTTCTAAAGCAAGCAATTCACCAAAACCAAAAGGCATGTGCTACAGAGTATGATCTTGAATTTTTATACTACATTAATAAAAAATTTTGGGCTAGAAACCATCAAACACAAGATTCTCATAAACACAACACATACATATCTGTAGAGGCATGGACATGCTTTCAGAAAGAGAGATACTGCAAAACTCCCCTGGCAAGCTTAGGAAGTAGACTTTATCTAATAGTTTATCTAATAGTGCAAACTCATGCACCAAATCCAAATCAGGATGCTGGATTTAAAGTTTGGTTTTAACTCTGAGGCATAATCTCCTGGTTCCCATGCGCAATATTAATGATGGTATCAAGCAGTGGGATGTGACTTCATGTCAGTGTGTGACTTAATGCAGTATGTGGCTTTAGGGTCACCTTGCTTCCAGGAGACAAAACTATCATTGATGGCAGGTCATTCCACATAAATGCCATCTAGAAACCTCAACAATGTTGTGCATTTTGCTCATCTTTTGTCAGTCTTACACATATTTGAGTGTCTGTGGCATGTAAGGGCATGAGGAGGAGAGGCTTGGGGTCAGAGTGTGCCAGCAGCAGTGCTCCCAGCCCTCCTCTGCCCTCCCTTTCTGTGGCCTGCAGTAACTCATTCAACCTCTCTGTTTCAGCTTCTTCAAGATGATTATGCTTAGCCCACAGGGGTGTTGAAACAGATTAATTAGCTAAGGTTTATAGAGACCTTTGAAGATGTCAAGCACTGTAAATGCTGCTTGTTATGATGGTATATTATCGCACACTGTATGCACAGCAGGATTAGGGACTATTTGATATTGTGCAATTGGAGAGGAAAAAGAAAACAGGAACATCCTCAGGGAGCCTCAGCAGTGTGTATTTCTAAGCACAGTTCTTTCCCCATCTCAATGTTATATCCCATTTAAATACCTTTCTCAGATCTATAATGATTTGCTATGAAGTTATCAGATATCCATATGCAAACTTCTAAGAAAAGACATAATTTGGAATTTACTGTTTCCATTAGCTTTATGGCTTCATAACTACTGTGGCCACAGCTGCTAAAACAATAGTAACTTTCAGCCAAAATCTGCTGGTTTTAACTTTCAGATGTATTAGTTTCTTAATCCAGCTGTCTGTGTGGCCACACGGGTGCTAATCTCTGGATGAAATAGAGCTATACCCCAGAGGGGCTCAGGACTCAGTGCAGGGTTTTGAATTTCAATATACTTATCCTCACAGCATCTTTGGGATTTAAAAAAAATTGCAGTTACCATTAACAAAATGGGTTTGCTCACAAAGTACCACCACTCTGGATAAAACTTGCAGAAAATGGGTTTGGTGGCTTTAGTCTGTTTGAAAGTCACCTGGCTCCTTCAGTAGTGATGGCAACATGCAATTTCCTTTCTCTCTGATCAGCATAATTTTGAAATCCATTTAACTCTCCCTCCTTTCTGGCTATTAAGCAAACTGAGCCTAAGCTCTATAGTCTCTCTCTGGATGCAGAAATTCTCTTCTCCCTCAATAATTTCATCTTTCACTATTTTTCTAAAACCATTTAGGGATGAAACAGAACAGACCAAAAAGCGTTTCCCAAAATGTGCACTATTTTCCATGGAATACCTCAGCCTTCCTTCACACAGTGTATGAAAGAGGTTAACTCATTGGTGATCATTGTGAAGTATTACTTTCAGTATTTGTGAATTTTTATTTAAGATTATGAATCATACTATAATACTACAAGTATTTGTTAGCAATTTATGTATGACCGATATAAACAGTAAATGCAAATTGTGTCAAGTTATTATAAATTTTGTGTTTAATGTCATTCTAGCAGAGACAAAACTTGGAAGTTTTCTATCCCCTACATTGTGATGTCTTTTACCTTGGTTATACAGTGTCCAATTTGCTGTTAGCCACTCTTACTGAGCTCATCCCAAGACTCTCTACCTTCATCCTCTCTCACTGCAGACTAAGGGCAATAGGATCAGTGTCCTTCAGAGAGCTGTGGGGCATTTCTGCCTTCACTCATACCTCGATGAGAACCATCCCTGCAATGGGATTGTTATGTGCACCACTTGGATAAATTGCATTTTTTAGTTGTGATTCCTCCTCTCTGTTTCCTCTCCTTGGCTTGTGGAACAACTCAGTTTGTATTCTTCTGCTGCATCAAAAATACTTTAGCACTTAAAATCTAAGCTAGAGATTGGTGATAAAGCAGTACAATGGCTGGTTTTCCTTCTGGATAGTTTCCCTTTGCTGGAAGAGTGGCCCCAACTGGGGAAGCTCTCACAGATAACACAGTTACCCTGTCCCACCTTCTCATCCCTGGTATGTCTGACTGGAACACATTTCAACAAAACAGCAGGTTCAAGGTTGGATTTTGCTGGACATCTCTGCCCACACTGAGGATCTGCTAAGCCATACCAGCTGAAAAGCAGAAACCATAACTTTATTAGAAATGAGGCTGTGAAAGATGACACAGTAATATAGAGGGGAATGATGCTGTGCTTGAATGAAGATGTTTTTCTGTGCAAAACTCTGTGTGCTAATAAGCTTTTCCTGTCCATTCAGGTTTTTTCCCTTTTCCCTGTATTTCTGCACCAGGTGGTGCCCAAACTTGAGAAGACAGGATGGATCAGTCAGGCTGCCTTGCCACTGAGAAAAATATTATTCACAGGTGAAACCAGTTAACAAAATCAAAATACTCCAGTTTGCTGGTGCACTGCAAGCCACAGGTGCCACATATGAGGATGCCCATGATCTCCAGTCTATAGCCCTTGTTCTGTGAGAAGGGGTCAGTGCACAAGAGCACATCCACCCTCAAGACACAACTCAATTACAAACTAGCTCAGTGCATCCACAGTGTAACTCCCTAGGGATCAGAGAGAAAAAGATATGTGATTGTTGCTGAGTGCCATTTTGCTTTTCCCAACTACTCCCCTCTTACATCTTTATGGCTCTCAGAGCTGTATTGTTAAGATGAATCCTTTCTGCTTGTCTCCAGAGGAGTCAGGGTGCACAATAACGATAAAGCACATACATAATGGACTGTCCTAGAGCACACTGCCTCTCCCCCTTCCTGGGCTGGATTCTTTTCTAGAAGAGTTTCAGGAGGTATACTGAAAGTATATTTTTGTTCTGACACTGTCTGCTGTATGAGGAAACCTTAGGAGTATCCCCCTACACTTTTTCTCTATGGCAGGACCTTCACCATGGTGATTTTATTGAAAGTTCTTGTCACACGTTACATTGGAGTGAAAAAAAAAAAATTGTTGTTTCTGCCTCTCCCCCACCTTCCTCAAGTCAGTGACACTTAAAAGGGGAAAACAAAATAACCAAGCACAAGCCAAGGGAAAGAAGAAGAGGTTTTAGTTGGAAAAGTGTTCGAGGTGCTCTGGTGTTCTGTCCTCTTTGCTCTTGCCCTGTTAGTTAAAAGCTTGCCAGCTTTTTTCTGATCTCAGCTGATGAGCTGGATGTGTGCTGGGTTACCTGACAGTCAGTGGTGTGGCCAGTGCCTCTCAGTCACTGTGTTTCTCGAAGCTACAGAAAAACAGCAATAGCATTTCCACTCCTTGCAGGAAGCTGAGTGCTCAAAAGTAAGGGCTGGTAGAGGACACGAGTAGCAAAGTGTGGAGGACAGTTTCAGCAGGAAAACAAACTATTTGAATGTGTGTAGGCCGAAATTAAGGTTTTAAGATAAGCTGATGAGATTGTTATGGTGATGAATTATTTAAAATTTGCATATAAACATCCCTCCATATAAACAATAACACTTTATGCATTCAAATATGTGGCTTCTAGATTCAGATACTGTGTACTATGTAGTCTGCTTCAAAATTTTCCTGAAAACAAAAATCAGGCTTATAGTGTGCTACCCTTTCAATACCCTCTGCTATTTGGATGAGCATCCACCTACACTTCTGAGTTATCTGGAGAAATGTAACTAATCACTGGTTTTTCTGAGCAGGGGAGATCACAAACCCACAACCTCTTAGAAATTACAAGATGTGCTGCAATGAGTTGAAACCTGTGGGAAAGCAATTAATAACCAGCAGATTTGGTGAAGACAGCTTGTACCTGATGAGGGGCCACAGCTGGATTATCTTGCAGGAAGGTCAGCCCACAGGTCAAGGGAGGTGATTCTCCCCCTCTACTCCACTCTTGTAAGACTCCACCTAGCATACTGCATCCAGCTCTGGGACCCCAACATGAGAGGGACATTGACCTGTTGAAGGGAGTCATAAAGACATTGACCTGTTGAAGAGGAGGCCATAAAGATGATCTGAGGGCCAGAGAACCTCTTGTATGAAGACAGGCCAAAGAGTTGTGGTTGTCCATCCAGGAGAAGAGAGGGCTCCAGAGTGATATTCTATTACCTAAGGGAGGGCTACAGAAAACTGGAGAGAGACTGTTTACAAGGGCATGAAGTGATAGCATGAGGGGGAATGCCTTTAAATTGAAAGAGGGTAGATTTAGCTTAGATATTAGGAAGAAATTCTTCACTGTGAGGATGGTGAGACACTGCAACAGGTTCCCCAGAGAAGCTGTGGATGCCTCATCACTGAAAGTGTTCAAGGCCAGACTGGGAGGGACTCCAAGCAACCTGGTCTTGTGGAAGATATCCCTGTCTATGGCAAGGGGATTGGAACTGGATGATCTTTAAGGTCCTTTCAAACCCAAACCATTCTGCAATTCTAAGAACTCATCTTCCTCAATGATGGCCAAAGCAGACTGTACACCAGGCAACAGACATCCATCTCAGAGAGGCCAGTGGCCTTAAACCTTCTTGAAGCCACAGCAGCTGTCCCCTTGTTAGACAGACCATTGGGGAGGTTTGGACTAGACAGAAGAAAACTTCTTTTTCCAGAGCTGGGACAGGCATCTGTCAGGGAGGAGTCTGCTCAGGGAGGTTTCTAGATCAGCTAGGGAAGGTGATAGGTGACTTGCTTTGCTGTTTAAGCAGCATTATGGAGTACACACACATACACACACTCTGCAACTAGCCCACCTTTTCATGAGACACTAATTCTGGAAAATCACAGAGTTTAGGGAAAGTCTTTAGGAAATCCCACATGAGTCTAAACAAGGTTTTCTTGAAGCAAGTGCAGAAACTGAAGTTTGAGGCTCATAACCCCGAATCACCAGGTCGACTCACAGAAGCAGACAGCCTTAGGTGGCTTTTCAGCTAGCATATCTGACTTCAGAGGTGACAAGACAAGCAGGTGCCACAAAGTGGTAGATGGGTCTTGGTTTAAAGACATCTCAGAACCCTTTCTCAAGGAAGAAGAAATGGCAGTCAGCATGGGAGACTCCAGTGTCCCTTGGCTCTACATCCTCACTTAAACCTCGGTCACCCCTGCAGCATCAGTATTTCTTAACCAAAGTAATTGTTTTGTAATTTTCAAAGTAGATAGTATTTCCCTTGGAACAGGACCTGATTTCTTTACATTAAGGATTAGTCAATCAAGGTTGTGCTTGGACAACTCTTACAGAGCACAAGAGCCGTACTCAGGGCTTGTCCATGTGCAAAGGTTGGTCTATTTCTCTACTGAACAGACAAATCAAAGCCATGCTTAAAGGCTCTGTGAGCAGTCAAATACAAAATCTAAACGGGTGTGAAATCAGTACCTGTGTGTGGGAAGAAAGAAGCCATCATCTTAATTCACCTCTTAATCTTCTATAATATTTTGTTCCCTTTCTGTTTTCACTCCCTCTTCCATTTCAGCAGTCTTAAACATCATTTACACTCTGAATGCTATTTTTTCTGTCCTCACCTCACACAAGGTGAAATTCATGCTGAACTCTTCATACTAAGAAAACACTCTTGAGCCTAATGCCGCAAGTTGCTAAACACCTTTCCAACGCTGCAAAGCCTCAGCTTTCATTTACTTCAAGATAAGTGGCTGACACTGCACATCGTAGGATGTTCTCCTGCTGGGTCTGAGCAAAGAAGAGCTCAGGCAATTATTAAAATCTTAATTTTAGCTGTCAGTAATAATTTCATTTCTGCCTGTCAAAGAGGGTTGGACCCCACGCTGGAGCAGGGGAAGAGTGAGGAGTGCTCCCCCTGAGGAACAAGGAGCAGCAGAGACAAGGTATGATGAACTAACTGTAGCCCTCATTCCCCATCCCCCTGCAGCACTGGGGGGAGGATGGGAGAGAATTCAGGAGTAAAGTTGAACCCAGAAAGAAGTGGGGGTGGAGGGGAAGGTTTTTAAGGATCTGCTTTCATTTCTTGTTACTCTACTCTGATTTGATTGATAGTAAATTAAACTAATTCCCCCAAATGGAGTCTCTTTTGCCCATGGTGGTCATTAGCAAGTGATTTCTCCCTGCCCTTGACTCATGAGACTTTTGTTTTCTTTTAGCCCTCTTGCCCAGCTGAGGAGGGCAGTGACAGAGCAGATTTGGTGGGCACCTGACCTCCAATTGGGACCAACCTGCCACATGGATCCCAGCTGCCACTTGGTCCTCAAAGCCTTTGCCTGTCCTTCCTGTGTGTCTCCTCTTTGTGCTCTTCTCCTTTCAAAATCTGTATAGTTGTCCACTGAAGAACAAGAAGAGACCTGTGCATTTGGTATTCAGGATCAAGCAATCCAACAGCCATTGCCTCTTGGGGATCTAGACCCTTCCATAGAAATGGCCAAGGCAATGTGGGGAGGCACAGCTGAGATTCAATATTGCACACCTTCAGGACCACCAATTACTGCTTGAGCTTGTGCTGGCAGGAAACAAAGGGGTCCCATTGCCTTTGGGAAGAAAATGCCAGCAATTTGATAGCTGCCCAAAGTGCAGAGATCAGGAGAGGCATTTTTAAATAGTCTCATCTATTTTTAAAAATCTAGATATGTCCTGGCCTTTTTCAACTAATTTATTTCATTTTGATCAGACCTCCAACTTTGTTTTAAAGATAATGCCCTAAATTTGTCGAGCACATAGTCTTGGCAATTACTTATTGCTACAAAGCCCCTGTGTCTGTAAGAAAATATTTTTATTACTTTAAAATCTGAATTACATTTCAACCTCACAGGTAGTTGTCTGTGCTGGTGTGGTTACATGGTTTGTGTCTTTTTTCAACTGAGATAATTTCACTAATACCTGTGGTCCAGCATTGCAGCACAACCCAGAGGTGGTTGCATCAGTGAGGAAATACCTGTGCTGGGGTAGTAGTGAGCCAGGCAAGCGGTGACAACTCTGCACACCAGCTTGGCCAGTGCCAAAATGTTTATGCAACCACACAGTGATTACAGTGAGAGGATAGACTGATAGATATATTCTCTGCACTCTTATGATTTCCTTGAACTGAAGCAAATATCAAAATAAATGTATGTACTACTTAGAGCTACATGACTGTGTTGTTTGATAAAATAGAAGACATTGTGGTTTTTACTTCTATTAAAATATTAAATTCAAGCTTCAGAAGCACCAGTTATGGGGGGACTGTTTCTTCCTAAAATCCCCCTGCCTGAGTCAGCCTCCACACACTGGTACAGAACCCCATAAAACTCTGCATGAAGCAGTTTTCACTTTCACAGAAATGTCTCAATCTAGAATTCTACAGTGTGTACCCTAATGTCTTGTTATTATTTACATTTTTATAGCGCACATGTACAGATAATATGCATTGAGGTATTCAGGGCAAATAAGTTGCTTTAAAATTGTAGTAAAAAGCCTGCCACAAAATAGTCTGCACATACTACCTGGGCATTCAAAGCTTAATTATATTCTTAGTCAATTTTGATTTACATTTAAATTACAAATTACATTTTGCTAACATTAATTTACAATGCTACTTTAAAAAATACATATTCTATGGTACATGAATAATAATTCAAAGTAGTCAGATCTTGTTGGATTGCTATGATCTCCTGATAGCAGGGGGTTAATAATAATAATAATTCTAGGAATTTTCTCCATTTGATTATAACATTTCTGCATGTATATGCCTTCCACATTTGAATTGAGCCAACTATCCATGGTGCAAACCATTGCCATAAGATGTATTGGATGACCTGCCTGCACGTGCATTTTTTTTTAGAAGACTTTGGCATAGCTACATGGAAAAATGCTCTAAACCACTATACACTTGTTACTGGGCCAGAACAAAGAACTTTTTTATCAATCATTTCACTCTGTGACCCTGCTAAGTGTCAAGAACAGAGTAGGATACATGGACATCACTGTGTGGCTCTGAGGTTTTCAAGGAAGCCTCAGAAGTGAGCAGGAGAGTTCATCTGGGCCTCACAGCAGAAGGATCTCTCATTTTTTTTTTCCCAGGGGAAATCTTTTGCTGCCATGGAGCCGTCTCAAGTGTCTGCACTCTTCCACAAGTAGCTCCTGGTCTCCTGTTGACTACAGTGTTTATGGTACTCATGAAGCACATTGTGCTCTGATGGATAATAATTTCCATAAATCTCAGAGAAAATGAGTTTTTAAATAGCCTTTAATTAATCCCATTCCAGTGCAATGACAATTATCAGCCTTTGGGTAAAACCCTAAAACTTGATGTTTGCTTCTTATTGAGGATTCCTTTGGAGTACTTATTTGCTGTGCTATTTACTTGCTGTGCTACCCCCAGAAAAGGCCATCTCTGGGGTTTTATTGAAAGTAGCCAGGGCTGATCTCATTATTTCACCTGCAGACCATGTCCTGTAGCTCACATGATAAGCATGGCTTAAGTCACTTAGAAGGAGAGTTAGGCGGGGCTGTACAGCATCAAATTTGGTTTTATACTGAAGTTTAAAAAAACTTCATTCTTGAGATTCAGAAACATCAAAGACACATTCTCAGTTAAAAAATCCATGCTCAGAATGGAAAGGAGTTGTGAACACAAAATAAAGCAGAAACACAGTCACTCCCTCACTCACAAACAGTGAGGACTAATGACTAATAGCCATGACTGTTCATAAAGCTGAATTTATCTTTGGTTTTCCCTTAAAAACTTTTTAGAGCACGAGTAATATCATTTGACATGTATTTTCCAAGGGAGCTGCTTGCTGGGGTTGGGAAAGATGTCGCCCTGTAAATGCTGTAACAATTTCACCTGGATTGTATCACACACAGGTGATTTACATTTCAGCTCCCTGAGACAATTTGCTGAAGAAAGGACTCATGTGCAATGGCTACTTAAAAACTCTGAGGAAAATGGTCAAAACAGAGTGCTTAGCTACTTTAAAAATCCTCTTCCATTGCAGTGAAACTGAAGAAGGACAAGTGTTAGCAACTTTACAGAGATACACTATCTTCAACAACAGGTCTGGGAGGAATTTTGCTGAGAGAATGGCTCCAAAATAAAGCGAATGTGGCTGAAATTATGGGAAAGGAGACAGATTCAGGATTTATCTTCATTCTCAAAGATTTTATTTCTTGTTACTCTTCAGCACAAGGACCTGCCAGGGAGGACCCTCTGGCACACTGAACTCCACATCCTTTGCAGGGGAGGAAGCAGCTCTGGGAGGGGACCAAACACACCATTTCAGTCTTACTATTGCACAGTTGGTAAATCCTTTCCAATCAGAATGGTGTTGAGCAGCAAAAGGGTATGATCCGGGGGACAAAAAATGGAGCGTAACTTTGCATATGCAAGGAACTGGTCGAAAAATTTACTAAGAAGTTTAAATTGGTTGAATCAAGAATCTATATAAATCTTCATTTTTCTATTAAGCAACCACTTTTCCAGTAAGAAATTATCAGTTCTCTCTGCAAAATACATTCTACTAGTCAAAATATGGAAGGATATGAATTAAATTCTCATGAGCACAATAAACTTTATGGTTGTAGTTCTCAAAATATCATTACTTTTTAAAGCCATTTTCAGCTTCTTAAAGTCCTTCTACTAATGGTCTAGTGTAGATAAATGATCAGCATCCCATGTTCCAGTATGGATGAGGAACTTCTTTTGGTCCCATTATGGTAGCTAATAATTCTTTAGCTTTGGTCTTGCTGTTCAGGGAGGGTTGGGAGGAGGAGCTGGAGTTATTAATCTATTCCTAATGCAGTGGTGCTAATAGTGGTAGAGTGCAACACAATACTAATGTGAAATTGGGGCAGCATTGGATTAGTGTTGTCATTGTCACTGCTGATTGATGCCAGTACTTCATTGCCAGGAATGCTCCCACACTCCCTTCCTGCCTCCCTGAGGAGGACAGGGGGGGATCAGGATCTGCTCTTGCTGCTCCCCTTGGGTGCCTTCAGGTTGTCCTCTCCACCCTGTCCTGCATTGGCAGCGAGCAGCCCCTGGCTCTGTCCCTCACACCTAATGTGAGCCCAGCACCCATGACCAGCCAGGTAGTGCCAACACACAGTGCCCTCCTTCCTCACTCCTGTCCCTGTCTGTGCCTTTGCAAACTGCAAGAGCTGTCACCTTGTGTGAGTGCCATCAGGATTGACCACCACAGGACCTGAAGCTGTCACAAAGGCCATGCTGACGGACAAGAGGATCCAAAAATATGAGTCTCCACACACTGCAGTTCAGGTGTGTCTCAGGTCTGGACCTGGCAAAGTCTCTTCTTTAGTCTCAACCCAGCCAGGAACAAAGACAAGACAGGATCTCTTCAGGTTTGGATGGGCTGGGGGAAACAAGAACATCCTTGTTGAAGAGAGATGTTCCATCATGTACCCAAACATCACCTCTCTGTATGCTGCCCACCAAGCAAGACTCCTCCACTTTATGAGCTATGTCATTGTAGTCACCTTTAGTGATTTCCTCCATGTGAAATTACCCTCTTTGGGTAGTGGGGAAAACTCTGGGTCAAGTCCTCAGTTGTGTTTTCCCAGCCTGGGACTGTAAGGAGGAGGAGAGAGACCATCCCACCAACTACCTCTCTGCTGGTATCCTCCTATGAGCCTCTCCTGGTGGTGCGGGAGACCAAGGAGCAGCTCCTGGAGCCCTTATCAGCTCATGTGCTAAGATCTGCTGCAGTGATAACTTCAGTGAGGGATGCACATTCATTCCAAAATGTCATTTTTATTCCTCCCACCAGCTGTGCTTTTATTTACTGTTTAATTTGTAGACATCTTCACTGCTCTCTCCATTGTCACCTGGATGCTGTGCCTCCAGACGTGTGCTGTTTCCTAAACATGTGCTCATGGCTGTGGTTTTTAAGAACAAAAGAGAATTTGTGATGACCAAAATGCATCACATTTGATACCGCCTCATTTGTTCACCTCCTGTGTAGCCCATGGCATGGCTGCTGTCCTGCAGTCTCTTTTGTCTCTGTCTTGCTCCCTTGGAGGTGCCTTTTTTCAGAGCAGGCACCTGTCTCCAAAGCAACTGAGCACTTTTGCTGGGAGTGAGGCTGCCTTTGGCGGCCGCCCACACAGAGACCTCCCATCACGGCTGTTCTCCATCGCCATAGAAACCATCCTCCCTCTGCACTGCCATCCTGGCTGACCTGCTATTTGCTTTATCAATCTGTACCATTTATTCCCAGCGTGGATGCCTGTTTCTAATAACAGAAACACCTTGTAGGTTATAGCTCATGCCAGGACTAAGTTATTTCTCTTTTATCAGTGTGCAAGTGTGGAGGGGTTAGGTCTGGTTTTGGTTTGGTCAATTCTAGCAACAAAAGTAAGTTTTTATCTTGCCATCCCTTGCCTGAAAAATATTTGTTTCACATTAGGTTTTAACAGCTTAATCCCTCAGGTAGAAACAAGGAGCAGAAGTGACAGCTGGAGGTTGTATTGCTTTTGTTTCTACCTCCCTAATTTCCTTCAAAACAAATTAGTTCCTGGAACAGGTTATTACTTTAAAAACCACTCAAGGTTTCCAGAAGTCTGAGGATGACCCCATTAACCATTCCAGAGTGCACTTCTCCCCAGCATTGTGAACAACACAGGTTTGGTTTGTCTGCTGGAGACCTGGAGGAGATCTGGCATGTGCCAGGACCTTTCCCTTACATCCAAACCCTGGGAAGACATCACATTTGGTCAGACCCTCCCTACATAGAAGGCAAGAGAGGATGTGAGCAGGTGAGAGCTTCAAAGTTACTCACCTGTTCCAAATTTTGGTGGTAAAAATGGAATCTCCTCTTTACACTTGAAGGGCACCTACTTGGTATATAACACATTACGTGCAAAATACGGTGTCTAGAATTGCACATCAAACATTGAAGTTGAAATGAAAGTTTGTCCCAGCTCTGTCTTCTTTTTCTTTCTGCTATATTACTTGACAGACTGATGGGAAAATATAAGGAAACAAGGAGGCAGTATTGCTTAGAGAGCCTTTTTAGTATGCACTGCTTTCTCCCCAGGAAAGTATCTTTGCATCCTGATCACATCACCCCTCAATGTCTCTTTTTATCATAAACCAAACAGACTGAAGTGTTCATGAGTAAGGACTTTTTTCCAAGCCTTCAAATAATTTTACTGGCTCTTCACCTCTTCTGAATATTCAGGATAAATTTCATTCTTTCAGTCTGAAGGTCTCTGAGATTAGATTTTCTTTCACATTTGGTGCCAGTTTGCTAATTCTCAGTCCAAAGGTACCCACTTTTTCCATGTCATCTCTGTGATGAAGAGCTTCTTCTGACAATGGGTGAAAATACAGGACATTGCTTTCCTTTGGAGTGACCGTGCTGATCTTTGCTCTTCCCCCAGTGTGAATCAGTCCCTCAGGAGCTCTATTTGCTGAGTCTCTCCAGGGTGATTTGTGTTCACTGACTGCATCTCAACAGCCTCTGCTCCTCAAGGGACAGATGAAAATCCTTGGCAGGAGATTTCAGAAATCCTGTTCTGCCACTGCTGTGTTGAACGGTGTCCCACCTCACATGGAACAAAACTTTCTCATTTTAATACTGACACACATGAGTTTGTTATCCATTTTCTGCAGGCGTTTTTCTATCGCACTGAAATGGTCACATGAATGATGAACAAAATGGCAGGGATTCCAGCCAAACCCATGTCTGCCTTTAATTCCAATGGGGAGCCAGGGAAATGCTTGGCAGTATTCAACCAGCTCTATTTTTAATATTGTGTTTACATGTGTAATGACCATGTGCACATAATAGCTGTCCCCCTCCCTGCCCCACCCAGCACTTTCCAGTATTGCTCACTATAGCTTCGAGCAGACATGCCTTATGGCCATTCCCAAACTGGCAATGGCATAATCCAGGGAAAGCACCTCAGCCATTACACATGCAAATGCACTCACTATCAAGAACATTATTTTAATAGATTTTTTTCACTGATAGTTTCTCCTCTTTGTCCCACTCACCATCCCAAGAGACCCATTCAGACTGGGATGCAGGGAAGGGGAGACACCAAGAGGGAGGCAGGGATCCAGCAGTTGTGCATTTTACTGCTGCTAGTGCTCCACAAGACCATCACAACTTGGAGCTTCACAGGAAAGTAAAAAAAGGCAGCCCCCTGGCCACTTCCATCAGGTGTCCTTTCTGTGAGATAAAACACCTGAAATCACTGCTGGGGTGGCCCAAACCCAAGCACAAGGGCTCCGAGTGCTTTAGTGCACCCTTGGCCAAAACCTGCCTTCATTTCTGGCCGCCCAGAGCAGCAGTCAGTTGTCAGCAGCAGGGGCCAGCTTGTACAGCCAGCCTCCCCTCCCAGCTCTTTGCAGCTCTGCAGCATCTTTTTAGACCTGCTCCTGCAGAAATCTTGTTGATGCAGCTTTCATCATGAACACAATATAAGCTCCCTTAGCAGCAGCAGAAAATTATACGTGAGTGCTGGTCAAAGCTGTGAGGACATGTGGAGTACAGAGCTTCCATGCAAGAGTGCTGGAGCTTGATGGAAAGGAGGATTTAGCATCACAGAGGACATCTGTAGCAACAACACTTTCCCACCCTGTACCTTTAAACTTGGCTGGGAACATTATTCATTAAACTGTGGTCAGTGCAGGAAATCAGTTTGGGACATCTTAATAGAATAGCAATCAATTACTGTGCTTGCTTCTCTGTGAGTTCTCCTCAGATCCAGGCAAATAGAGTGGCCACTTGACTCCCTGTGGCAGCAAGTGCAAAGTGCAGGGTCCCATCCCCCTGGGAAAAAAATCAGGATCCACTTTATATTTGGTTTGCTAACAAAGCTAGAGAAGCTGAGGGTACAACAGTGCCACTGAGTTGGTCTGCAGGAGTGAGGAAGGCAATGGGATCACACACCTTGCAGTTTGGGCACATTGCTTTTCTGACCCATGTGTGACATGTACCAATCCTGTATGCACTTGCACATCACAAACACCCCAATTAAATTATGAACTCATCCATTTTCCCTCCAAAAGAGGCACATCCTTTGCTGTAACCCGTAATGCTACCCATGTAGCCATAAACACATGGCACCCCAATGCTGCACTATTCTGTGGTGAAGTAAGCTATGAGGACTAAAATCATCTTTAAACCCTCAATGCATCGTTCTTGTCCTTATGTATTATTGAACTGTGCTCTAATTCCCCAGTGCAGAAGGATGAAAATGAGTAGGAGTGGGTGACAACCTACAGCCAAATTTTGTGTTTATATTACCCAGAAGAGGATAAAGGTCCTGGCCATTTTTCTGAATTGAAAATTGGTTTTGTGTTGTATGCTGAACTGGGATGATATGATCGAAGGATGAAGCAGTGCAGTAGAGAGCACAGAACTGTTAGTCCCAAAGCCATAGGGGAGCTTCTCCATTATCTTGTTGTGCACTCCTGGCTGTGAGGATCACAGCCTCACTGCCTGACTGTGAGGATCACTGGCCTATGGGCCCAACAGCAACACAGATCTGCCTCAGCATCGCAGTGATGGGAAACGGCATGGGAGGAAAGAGAACAAGCAAGCAGCTAAAGTGACCACACTCATTGTGTTTGCTATGGCCAAGGGCTGCTGTCTTCCACCTGTTGGCCACGCATTTATATTTGGATTGCTCTGGGATGTGTCTCTTTAGGGAATGAATTCCAATTTCCATAACCAATTCAGCCCTTGAGAAGCATGATCTGCAGCACTCTGTGGATAATAGCTGTCTCACTGACCAGTTATGCTATTCACAGCCCTATGTTATCAGTAGAGGGCTGATAGGGACAACGATCCTATTTTTATCTGTTCTGCATTGCCCATGAAGAACTCTGTTTACCCTGTACTCCTCTCTCCAAATACATCTTTACTGAAAGAGACATTGTGCGAGTGGGATCACTCATGTAACCATTGTTACTGGAGAGGGACAGAAGGCTTTGCAGTCTTTCTGAAGCAAATAGAAAGATGGCATGGCACCTGTCTACTACCAAACCACTGCTCCTGAGCACTTCCAAGGAGCTGCCTCATCAGAGTAAGACCAGAACTGTGAAGTGCCAAGAGACATTGCTGACTCCGTGATTTTCTAGACATTTTTGCAGTTAGCTTTTGTTGTTGTGTCACTAAAGGTGTTCAAGAACATTTTGATGTGGCTTAACTTGTTATTATACTCCCAGGGCAGGGTACAGGAAATGAAGATGGCAATCACCCACTATTTAATTACACTGTCCATTAGTTAATCCTTTTCTTCTCATGCCCAGAAAGGCTTCACCCAAGATGAGTTCCTGCTCTACGCCTCCATGGAAGTGTGGAAGGGGCCAATAGCTTGAGCAGCTCCAGCCATCTGCAGGTGGACCCCAGCAAACAACCTCCAGGTGCACTACCTGGTCCTCAGCAAAGCAAAGCTCCTTCCTTCCTGTATCAGCTCATCCCTCACCTCTGCAGAAGATGCAGTGAGACCTTGGAGGTTCAAGCAGAGCACTGTATGTGGGGTAGAGGGAGAAAACCCAGGGGTTTCCATTCTTTGAGGAGATCACATGTAGTCTATTCACCCAAGAGAGTTTGTGCTAGTTTGTGCACCAGCAGAAAATGTTGTAGTGTTTCACGCTGGAAAAAAAAACAACAACAACCTGTTCTCTTTTTTTCTGAATTGAAAAACAGGCTTTGGAAAAAGCAGCAACTGGAAGCTAGCTGATTCCTTCCCTTACAACACTGAAATAATAACAAGGCTGCATTTTTTGGGGAGAGAACAAGATGTGTCTCATTGCAAGGAGCATGGAAGAAGAGCACGAGTCAGGAGACCTGGACCAGATCCTTTAATGTTCTGCACTCCAAGTGTCTGGGAGAGCTCAGCAGCTTTCCCCATTTCCCTGACTCCAGTGCTACCATGGCTTGCCCAGCTCTCTGAGTGGAAGCTGGGGAAAGCATAAGATCTTTTTTAGGCAGAGGAAGTCCAGTAACCTGCAAAATTATGAATAGCTTTGTGCTACCCAAGGCACAAAACCAGATGAGAGGGGAGAAAGAAACCTAGCTCTAAATCTTTTCTCTATCAAGATAAAAACTCTTCAGGTTCCTTTTCACATATTCATATAAGACAAAATGCACGTGTCCTAATTTCAGCCATCAAAATTGTGGGTACCTATGTAAATACTTTTGGAGAGGGAAAAGCAGGATGATGACTTCAGCTATGATTTAAGAATATAAATTAACATGTGGACACTGTGGACTGTGAAGGCTTTGGGTCTGTTGCCACAACCCACAGGAGCAGGGAGATTAATGTGCATCTGGGAAAACAGTATAATTTCAAACCAATGTTTTATAATTTCAAACCATTTGACAGTTGGTCAAAATGAGCACTGCCAAAGCAGTGTTGCCATAAATTGTTAAGAATTTCTTTTTGCTATTTGCACTAAAAATTTTGAAAGAAAATCCTGACTTTGCTCTATGAGAGAGGTTCTTAGAGAAGCAGATTTGCTCTCACTTTTGTGGGCTTCACCATGCAAACTCTCTAACTGAAAGGACTGTTATGAAGAAAGGCAACAGAATTATGCTTTTCATTTAGACAGAGAAAAGGCATCCTCTGCATTGTAAAGGAAATATCATTTTCAGTCCAATATAAGTATCTCTTTGTAAGCCTTCAGAGCCAAAACCAATTAAATTCAAACCTTTATCCATCAATACAAAGTCCCACTTTCTTAGCAAATAAAACCTCTAAGAGCATCCTGTTAACCATTGCAACATTGCTAGATGAAAAGCTGCTTCTTTTTCCCCCCTTGCATTTTCTCTTATGTTAGATTAAGTATTTCACAACAATTTACAATATAATTAAAATTTTGAGTCCTCCGGATGAGATGGGATAATTATAATTACTCCTTGTGAAAATGGGCGTGGAAAAAAATCTTATGACCGGTCCTTAATAATCCAACTCACACTTCATTACAGTACATGCAATACTTAATTTGTGAAACCAGTGTAATTGTGTTTGCAATCTGTGCTGGTGTGAGGAAAACAAGCAGCCTGTTAGCACGGTGACCACCGAGCACGCTGCCCAGCCTCCTGGAAATCGCCAGCAAAGCAAAATAAATTGCTTTTGCTTAGCAGGAACAACACTCTGATCTCACCCTCCAAACAGAGAATTTCCTGCTCCTGCTGCTCTGACTCAGCAGCTTGCTCTGAGCAACAGGAAGAGAACGAAGAGGAAGAGGTCAGGGAGGAAGGCAGAGGTGGGAGCCCGGCGCTCACCCATCCTCTCCTGTGCTCCTCCTGCAGTCCCGCAGCTCTGGGGCAGCTCCCGGTGCCGGGATCCATCCGTGACCCTGCTGTGGTTTCCCCGTGCAGCCACGGCACCCTCTGCCTCCAGCTCTCCCCGGCTCCACCTGCAGGGTCAGTACTGCAAGTGTCTGTACGACACACAAATTTTTTAGGGGTGGATGGAAAGATCCTGTGTCATTTTCCCTACTGGAGTGCACCATCCACAACCATGGAAGTATGAGGCCCTAGGAATTCAGCGTGACTCCTGTCAGCACATGTTCTTCCTACTGACACATCAGACCTCCTCATTAAGACAGATGAAAGGATGGCACTAGAGGCATACAGGGGAAGAGCAATGCCAAGCTGTGGCAATTCCCTTCCCTCTGCATCCACAACAGCCATGCAAGCCCAGCCTGCAAATAGTAAGGCAATGAATCACCCTGCTACTCTGGATGTGGCTCTTACTGCTTTTATGCTGATGCCGTGGATGTCAGTGAGGCTCCTCCTGATTTACTACAGCAGTCTGAGATGAACAGGAGCGTGTGAGGCTCATGAAGCAGAGCAGTGTGATTGCAGCACAGCCTCCTGAAAAGCAAGACACAGAGACAAAGATGTGGCTTGGGAGCAGAGCCCTCAAAGTCCTGGTCATCACTGGACAGAAGCTGGACAAACAAGTTTGAGCAGAGATAACATGCTATTATATTGCTCACATAAATGCTGATTCAATATTACTTTTTAAATTTGTATTTACCTGAGGAATCAGATGTATGTACTGCTGCTGGTGTTCAAAGGCTACCTGCATGCTGCTCTGCAGCTCACGACGACAGGCTTCCCAGAGGCATGCTACACCCAGTACCAGCAGCACGGTGTTGGTGGGTCCCACACTGAAACCTTCCCACCTGAGCATTTAACACGGGCAGTTATTTAGGGAGTGGCTCCTGAAAAACAAATAAGAAGGGAAGGGGATTAAGTCATCTCAAGTTTTTCTGCAGTTGAGTTGGTAACCCAAGGGTGAGAAACCCAGGCATCAATCTCTGTCTCTCTGCAGTGAGAGCAGGGCTGCCCCCACAGACAGGGACCATAAGGCTGGTTTCCCCACAGCTCCTCTACTAAGTGAACTACCCAGATGAATATCCTTAAATAGCAGTCCTAGCTTTTGCCCCAAGGCTCTACAAATGCTGCAGAAGTGCTGGTGCATTAACCATGGCCGGGGCCCCAGCTCTGGCAGGCAGGTGTCCGCACAATGGCATGCTCAGGGCCAGGAGCCACAGTACCTTAGAGGCAGCCTGGAAAGGACCACCTTGTCCTTGAGACGTGAATTCTAGCCCCAAGCCAGAGGCCCCCATGGGGCAGAGTGGTGATGAGGATGATGGCTTTTGCAGAGCTGGGATAGGACAAAGTGCCACACGTCCCCCTGAATTCAAATTGGAAGCCACCTCCCCTTAGCTGGGAAGGCAAAAGTACTCCACAAGTCACCACTCAGGGAGCCCAGGGGCTGCAGGGCTTGCTTATGGCAGAGCCCTGTGGGGAAGTCCAGCAGCTGTCCCCAGTACAGCCTTTTGTCACCTGCAGCCCCTGCACAGCCCTCATCTGTAGCAGCTGTCGGCTGCAACCCATGCAATAAGGCAAGAGCATTGTAAATTTGTTTCCTTAATTTTCCCCTTTTTTTATTAGCAGCCCCATGAAATGGGCTGACAACAGATTAATTATATTTTATGTAAAATTTCCAGGAGTTTCATTTTGCTCTGCAGTGCACATGTGGGACAGATATGAATTGTGTTTAGTACTCACATGAATACCAGGATAATAACCCAGTGGATCTCATTGCTTAGACTATGGAAATGGAAAAAAACCCCTTCTTTCCGCATGTATATGGCTATTTCCTGCCATGCCTAGATCCAGCTGTATGTAATCCAAATATATTCTGTGATTAAAAGCACTTTGCCTGGTAATTTATTTGTAGACTTAACACTTGTACTGGGTGCAGAACTGAGCAGCCTGCTTTATTTCACAGGCAGGGTGCTCGGCAGAAGTTTGGCAGCTGCCTCCAGCTGTGGAGCTCTTTCTCTCTCCAGGTGCAGATGGCAGCAAATCTCCTTCCTCTATGCTAAAATGTAAATTCCAGCCCTTTCCAAGCTACTGTGCTGGATAATAACCACTCTCTTTCATAATCAAGCTCACATACTCTGCCAGGAACATCCTCAAGAAAGAGCAGACAGAAGGGAAGAGGGAGAGACAGAGGTGTATCCAACCTGTAGCAGACAAGGCAAGGGGGAAAACCTGAGCACTGGTGTAGATTAATTAAAAATTTGCAGTTGAGCAGGGATTGTGGAGGTTGCAGGAATTAGATTAGAGAGGGATTGAGCATCATTTAAGAGGATGCTGTTGACATGCAATGCTTTCATTTTCTGATTCAAATATCACTGTAGCAGCCAGCAAAGTGTGCAAATGCCTTCTAAGTGGGTGGGAGGGGGGTGCAGGGTACAGGATGCAGAGGGTCATGGGGGGGCCAACTGCAAGGACGCAGTTGTGGAGAACATTGATGAAATCTGTGGGTCAGTTCAGAGACAGCTTCTATCAATAGCCTTATCATCAACACCCATGTTTGCATCAGGAAAGAAACAGGCACAAACACACAGGTTTAACTGTATTTTCCTATATGTTGTTCATTTGGGAGAAAAACACATCACCCACTGTACCACCAGGGTTCTTTTCCCTCTCTCTCACACACACATACACACAGAGATATTGCTTCTTAATTGCAAATTGCTCACAAACACGGGGGCACTAAATTTAGGTTGAAGACATGTTTCTTTGTTTGAAAACAAAATAAACAAAGCAAAATAATTGCAGGAGTACTGCAAGTGAATACAATAAAAAAGTCAAAACAGAGGCAAAATAACACTTTTCAGTTCTGGAGCTCAAGCATCTCTGCAAAGCTGAATTAGAGTCAGTGCCTCCTCCTTGCTGAAAGGAAAAAAGGGCTCTGATCTGCTCTAGAGCCCCTGGCAGAATTAGAAAAACCTTCTGAATTTCTTGCCTCTGCACAGCCCACTTTAAAAATTTGAGGTGGGGATATAATTTTGAGACAGACATTCTTTTCAGCATCACACAATATGAAATACAATTCTTGATTTGTTCAAAGGCTTTACAGGCCAACAGAAAGCAGTCAGAACCAGTCCTCAAATCTAACACCAAAAATCCACATCAGGGAAGGCCCATGTGATGCATCCCTCAAGCCCACACCAGTTCTTCCACACGGGTTCTTACCTACTGCCAAGACATGTTTTTTTTCCATTTTCTCCTTGGAGCTGGTGGGAATGCTGTGCCACCTCCTGAGATTTCTAGCAACCACCAGCCATAACAGCACTCTAGATGCTGAGAATTTAGTAAACCACTTTCAGATTTGAACCCAAACTCTATCCCAAAATACATTTAAAGCCCAAATCCTTTTTTTTCCCCTGTAAGCACTGATTTGGGGGGATGTAGAGAATGACCACCCACTGCCCCTCTGACTGTTTGCCATGCGTTACTATTATGTGTTCATGTGTCCCTCACCTTCAGCAAATAAAGTGCTGCCAGGGAAAGAGGCTGGCTGACAGAGTTGTGTTGGGAAGCTCACAATAAACTCCTGCTTATGGCAGTGCTGTGGTAGAAAAAGAAATCTGCAGGAAGACAAGTGCATTTTAAGAAACAAGAACATCTTAAAAACTATTTCTTATCCCCAAGTAACCAACTAAACTGTTGGGTAACTGTTGGGAGTGCAGACAGGAGCTCACATGTTCAGCATGAAGCAGCTACTTGGTGTCTCCAGAGACTAATGCAGCTGGAAAAATCACTGTGGGAGCTGGATGTCTAAGAGCAGCACCACCAGACAGGGAAGAAGAAGAACTGATCCTGGGAACACTGGATCTGGGTTAAAACTCAGGAAAACTGGGTCTAGGGACAGGATGTAGGGACTTTCTCCTGCAGGTTGGGGTGCTTTGGTGTGCTGGCCTTGCTCTGAGAGCTCAGGAGCTGCAGCTCTGGGGACCCTGGGCCATGAGCCCCTCATACCAGCCCACTGCTGGAGATTTAGGAAATAACAGCAAGTGTGGGGGACATCCTACTGCACACAGAGCACTGGCAGTGCTGGGTACCAGGTCCCACTCAGGACACTCAGTTTATGCTTGGTTAACCAAAGGGGTGCTCACAGCACAGGCACAGGCCTGGGAGCTGTATAGCAAGAATTATTCTGGTCCAGCTTGTAACTGAGTTTACTTGGTACAGACCAAAACATTTGTTTTCCTCATAAGTTCCTCAGTCCAGCATCGGACACTCCAGGCTAATTTTGCTCACAGACCGTTTCGGTTTTAAGTCTTCTAAAAATTTCTTCACTAACACATGCCTTTTCAATTTATTTATTTCCTTGATTTTCTTAACAGCTACCAAGAGGTTATATTGAAACCTCACATATGGTGAGGTTTGTTAGCTCTTTGACCTATTAGCTCTTTTTTAATATTTAAATTCTTATGGGACCTATGTGGTCTTGAAAATGAAAAATTAGGTTAATTGTTCAAACAATTCAATAAAGCAGAACAGCATCTCAGTGATCTAAACTCAGGCCTGTGTTATCTGACAGGGGGGATGTTTTTTGCATGTGTCGCCTAGACAACTTTCTCTCACACATCATGACTGAGCCCCCTGGCATCAGTGCGGGTCCTGTCTCTGTGATTCCCTTATTTGCATGTCACTGCCCTCTTGATCGCTGCCTGCAGCAGGAACTGTCGTGGCAGGCATGAGTCCTGATCCTTAAATGTTGCCTCTGACTCAGCATCGACCCTATGACTAGTGCTTGGGAGAGGAGCACCTTGAGCCATTCCCTTCACATCAGTGATTCCCAGATGACTCACAAGTGGTATGAGCTGGCACAGCTCTGCTGGAGACTTTTGGGGATTTGTAGGGTCTTGTCCACTCCTGCACAACCCACTCCCATGCCCAGCTACATGGGTTGTGCAGAGCAAGAGCTGAAGAGACTCCTGAGCAGTGCAGGTCAGCCAGCAGCCCCCAGGCAGCCATCTGGGGTCCTAGGGGAGAGCTGAATGTGGGTCCTCCCTGATAGGAACTCTGATACCTGGCTCTCTTTGACTGGAAGTGGTCTCTTGAGTGGAAGAGGTCTTTACTGATTTTTTCAAGATTCACAGAGTAGTCTAGTCAACTTCAAAAGTTCAAGGGGAGAAAGCTCCTTGAGTGAGTGGAGGGAAAAGTGAAAAAAAGCTCATGGTAGCAAAATTGATGAAGACAGACTGAGAGGGATGCACAGAATGCAGGTAAGGGATTCAGACAGCCCACTGCATGTGTAACAGCTGCCTGTCATATGACCATCAGCACATGCACCTGCACACCACCTCTGTAGCAAGAGGAACATTAACCAAAATCACAGAATCATAGAATTGTTCAGACTGGAAAAGACCTCCAAGTCCAACCATTACCCCAGCACCACCAACATGTTCTCCATTAAACTGTCCTCAAATGCCACATCCACACATTTTTCCAACACTTTCAGGGATGGTGACTCCTCTACTGTCCTGGACATTCATTGCAACTCTTTCAGTGAAGAAAGTTTTCCTAATATCCAAACTAAATCTCTGGCAAAACTTCAGGCCATTTCCTCTCACCAGGTCTCTTGCTACTTGTAAAAAGAGATTGACCTCCACCTGGCCACAACCTCCTTTCAGGGAGTTGTAGAGACTAATAAGGTGTCCCCTGATACTTCTTTTCTCCAGGCTAAACAACCGCTGTTCCCACGGCTGCTCCTCGTAAGAGATCTTTTCTAGACCCTGCACCAACTCTGTTGCTCCTCTCTGCACTTGCTCCAGCACCTCGGTGTTCTTTTGAGGTGAGGGACACAGAACTGGACACAGCACTCGAGGTGCAGCCTCACCAGTGCTGAGGGGGACAATCACTGCCCTGGCCTTGCTGGCCACACTACTTCTGATACAAGCAAGGATGTCAAAGGTAAAAGAAGAGAAAACAGAAAAAGATTGCCTTGCCTCTTTATTTTTCTGCTCATTTCTGAAGATGACAGCTGATGTACTTTGTTTTCTATCAATCAAAACTCTTATGCCCCTCAAAGTACAGGACATAGTTTGCTGGGAAGCACTGGCAGGAGCCGACCTGGAGCTTGTCCTTGAACTCCTCATCATAAGAACATGATCCCTACTGCTCCTTGGTTACCACGGGCTGCAGAGGTGATATGGATGGGGAGTGGTTTTTCACACACTGAGACTCGGAGGGAAATCTCCACTCAGTGCCCAGCTCAGTGCCCTGATGATAGCCTCCCCTCCTGTCAGTGCCCTGCCGCTGCTGGGAGTTCTCCTCACGGCTGTCAGCTCCAGCCCGGCCGGCAGCCGTGTCTGTCAGCCGGGGCAGCCCTGCTGAGCCGCACGTCCAGCTGTGCTCGGAGATGGGCCTGGAGCTGGGCTCAGAGATGGGCCTGGAGCTGTGCTCGGAGATGGGCCTGGAGCTGGGCTCAGAGATGGGCCTGGAGCTGTGCTCCGAGATGGGCCTGGAGCTGGGCTCAGAGATGGGCTCAGAGCTGTGCCTGGAGCTGGGCTCGGAGATGGGCCTGGAGATGGGCCTGGAGCTGGGCTCAGAGATGGGCTCAGAGCTGTGCCTGGAGCTGGGCTCGGAGATGGGCCTGGAGATGGGCCTGGAGCTGTGCTCGGAGCTGGGCTCAGAGCTGTGCCTGGAGCTGGGCTCGGAGATGGGCCTGGAGCTGGGCTCAGAGATGGGCCTGGAGCTGGGCTCAGAGATGGGCCTGGAGATGGGCCTGGAGCTGCGCTCAGAGATGGGCCTGGAGCTGTGCCTGGAGCTGCGCTCGGAGCTGGGCTCGGAGATGGGCCTGGAGCTGGGCTCGGAGATGTGCTCGGAGCTGGGCTTGGAGCTGTGCCTGGAGCTGGGCTCGGAGCTGGGCTCGGAGATGGGCCTGGAGCTGGGCTCAGAGATGGGCTCAGAGCTGTGCCTGGAGCTGGGCTCGGAGATGTGCTCGGAGCTGGGCTTGGAGCTGTGCCTGGAGCTGTGCTCGGAGATGGGCTCAGAGCTGGGCCTGGAGCTGGGCTCGGAGATGGGCTCGGAGATGGGCTCAAAGATGGGCTCGGAGATGAGCCTGGAGCTGGGCTCGGAGATGTGCCTGAGCTGGGCTGGCTCAGCTCTCTGCTCATTCACAGCTGTTCATCACGGCGTGGGCATTGTTCTGCACTTGCAGGAGTTTGCTTCCCATGGCTCAGTGAGCCCAAAGGATTGGCATTTTACTCTGCATTGTGCTGCTACATCCAGCTGGGCTCTGACACAAGCACTGGCAAAAGTTGCGCTGCTGCCGGTGCAGCACCCACTGTCACTCTTCTGTGCTGTTATTACAGTGAATAACCAGAAACACCATAATTTCTCTTAAGTGGCTTTAGGCTACAGCCTTTTGTCCCGGTAGGCCTTGCCAACTGGCAGCCAGCAACTGGTAGCAGGTTGAGTTGCCCTTTAATTTGGCTGGAGATGCCATTGGGTGAGTTTTTGAGAAGCTCAGAGCTGAGAGCACAACTTGACACAGTAATGCCATCCAGTACTGGGCAGGCTGGCAAGCCAGACCGTGGGCACCCTATTAGCAATGCTGGCTAGTGCATATCCCTGCTGCAGCACGAGGGCAGGGGCTTCAACCTCCTCCCATGGATGGTGGGCTGTAGGAGGATGCTGCTGTGTGGACTGAGCTGTTTCCCGCTGAATGCAGAGCAGCACAAACTGCCAAATGGCCACTTGAAGCTATTTATGAAAACACTGAGTAAAAGACATGAATGGTTTCTTTAACCAGACCTGCCTTAACAAGTGATGTAAACTCTGTGTGGCAATGAGGGAAGCAAACCCCAATAATATTTTGCTTGCTGGGGATGTGGAGGACTCTCCTGTCTAGAGTGGGGCTGTCCTGCACAGTGCTCCTTTGCATGCCATGAGGTTCCTCACAAAGGCAGGGCCTGCCCAAATCAGGACCCTGGGCTCTGGGGAGAGCCTCTGCAGGTTTATGATGTGTGAAGCACATGTTGGGTGTCTGGCAGCACTTTGCCATGTATTGCACTGCAGCAAGTAACATGGAGTGGATGTGAAGGGATTGTAATGCCTTAGGAGGCTTGGGAAAAAGTCTCCCTCCTGTTTCAGTGATGGGATCTGGGGGAAATGCTGATGTGTGTGTTCTCCATCCACTCCCCATGAAATGCTGTCAAAACTTCTGCCTGCACATCCCTGTTCTTCCACATCTGTCCTCCACTACAGCCCACTGGCAACCAACCTTTGTCACGAGTGGACTTGTGCTTTTCCTTCTTTTTAAATGTGAAGCTGTTGACAACCAGCTTTCTGTCTGAAAGGCAAATGGTGACTCACAGTCTTTCCCATCTCTGCATCCAGGAGAGAGCTGCCCTCCCCTGGAGTGGCACTCTGCAAAAAAAAACCACGGGGGACAGGGAGAGACCCCACCATGTCATCAACACATTCTCTCCCCAGGACATTTAGGGCTTCCAGCATTTGTAGGAAAATGGGCATTTTTGTTAGCAAATTCTCTTGTCCTGGAAGCAACCCTTTTCATTTGCAACTTCACATTCACCAGTAAAGTCCCCAACATGCAAAACCATCATAGACTGCACAAGCTCCATGGTGCCCTGGGCCATCACCTTCCCAGCCCATGCTGCACCAGAGCTGCAGCTTCCACTTTCTTTCCCCTTCCTCCTTCTTAGTTTTCAGCCTGACACCAGTCCTACATTTGGTTTACAGACAAGCAGAGACTTTCCCTGGGTGGAAGGGAGGGCTCAGGACGGGAGACTCTTCATAAGTTGAATGAATCAGGGGAGGGAGGAACAGGCAAAATTGCATCAGACCACATTCCCACTGGAGAAGGTAAAGTGTATGAGGACACACAGCCCAAATGATGCTATACCATAAGGGAGCTGGATCCCTGTGTGAGGAGAAGAGGCAACAGAGAATGGCTGACATGGTCAGTTAAGGCCATCTAAAAGGCTGACATTTTATTTCATTTTTATATTTCTGTGTTACTGCCTGCCTTTATTTCTTTTCTGCTTTTCAAAATCACAATGGCAATTATTTCCTGCTGAGTTAGCCCTCATTAGAACACTGGAACCACCACAACAGCAAGCTGTCCTGCCATGTTGCCCTGACAAGAACAAGTCTCCTCGCCAGAGAAAACCAAAGGAACATTTGCTTTGTGCCATTGAGATATCCCAGAAAAAGGGAAATGTGAGTGAACCTACATGTCTTCCACTTACACACTGCCTTCCTGCAGCTCCTCAGGAGAGAGGAAGACACCTTCTGCATTCACCTGCTGGGTTATTCAGGGAGATAGAGCATCTTTGATCCCAGATCTCCGTGGCTGTCATTTCACACCTCCTTGCTGCTGAGAGAAGCAACTGCCTCCCCCCAGTCACTGCACCAGGGCACCTGAGGTGCTTAGAAAGCACCGAGGACTGAGCTCTGGAAGTGCCTGTTGGGTCCTGTATCCTCCCGGCCTCTTGGTTAAATCTTCGATGAGAGAATTAAATGAGGCAAGGAATCTTCTAAAGCATTTATGTTGCGTTTTGTCCTTCTGTATATTACAAATTGCCTGGTTTGTGACAGTAGTTAGAATGTCAGATTGCTTTTCCAAATAATTATGCATGATCCACTCCCTCAGCCAGCCCTCTGATGACTCACCAGGAGGTAAAGCTTTGAATAGGAGGAAAAAAACCCTCAGACACGTTTCTATGGGCTCTGTGCAGCCACCAAACAAACATCAAGTCTAGACTTTTTGTACTGCTGTCTGGCTTCTGGATCCCGCATCAGATGGAAGGAAAGGAGTTTTGTGAAGAAAGGCTGCAGAAGATAGTCCGCTTTGGAGAGAAGCAGGGATTTTAGTGCTTTGCTTTGTTGTTCTGAACCACCAGGTCCACCAAAATGACCTGCAGAGAGGGAAAATTATCTTCTCCAGCGTGGGGCAAAACTTTACAGCTGGGTTTGTGGTGTAACGCTGTTCCAGGGATGGCCCTGCCGAAAAGAGCATCAGAAAAGGTGACTCTCGCCCGGCCCGTGTGTCTCCCGTGCTGTGACTGGGGGCTGGCAAGGGACAGATGCCGGTGACCCCGCGGTGTGCCAGCCCTGCTGCTGAGCTGGGAGTGGGGCTGGCACAAGGCTGCAGCAGGGGAGTGCCCCCTAGCCACTGTCCTTTGTGTCCAGGGAGCCTGGCAGGGCAGCAGTGGGGGTCAAGTTTAATTAAGCAGTGCCTCAGAGAGAAAAGGCCCACGTAGAAACTTGTCCTCAGATGTGATTCCACAGGAGCACAAGAACATGAACTCTTTTAAAGCATCTTTATTTCTGCCTGGCTAATGAGCATGATTCCTCACAGAAAAGCGGATTCCCAAGAGGAGGGATTGCAAAGTGCTGCAAAGGGGGTGGCAGAGGCTCAGACACTCCAACCCAGTGGGTCACATCCTGCCTTGGGGTCATGAAGCCTGATGGCCTTTCCAACCCCTCCTTCTCTCACAAAGTGAGGTCTGGGCCATCAAGCTCCAGCCCACAGAGCCACAACATGCCCAGAAACATCCCCCGTCTGTCCTGTGTCCCCACTGCCACCAGAGCTCAAGGGCTGAGTACTGGAGAAGGTGGTCACCCAGTGTGGCAGCTGGACTAGAGGACCTGCAGGTAGAGTGACAGATTTCCATAGGAAACCAGAGCAACAGATTGTTGGGAAAGCAAACAATCCAAAACAAATCCTTCTGCTTTATTCAGTAGTGGCACACAGGGACAGAACAACAGTGAGGCCAAATCTCTGCAAATTGTTTGGATGCATGAATCCCTTTTCTTACTAATGGGAGCAAAGTGACTTTCAAAGTGGCTTTGAAAATGTGAGCTATGACATGTCTGCTTACAAGACCCCATTCCCCTGATCAACAGGAAAATCCAGTCTAGGGACTCTAATGTGGGAGGATCAGGAGCCAACTGAGATACAGGAGACTGGGAAAAAAATGCAAGACTTGGGAGAAAGAACAATCCTGTTTAATTAGTACATTTTTCTTATATGGAAAGCTGTATACTTGGAGAAGAAATGTAGAAGAAACATTCTTGTAAATTAATTTTGTTCAGAGTGAACAGTGAAGGTTAGAGAAATGTTTAACATGACATGACTTCTGCCATTCTCAACTCTTCAAAATGTTTTCAATAACTAAAATATTTGAAATGAAAGTCTTTTATTTCAAAACTGCACGGTATCAAGCAGTTAAAATTCTTACAGACTTCAATACCAAATTTAATGCTGGTCTTGGCTGTTGTGTCAGCTGCCTCACAGACACTATGGAGAGAGAGCAAATATTAATTTTTCAAGATTTTGCTCTATTCTCTTAAATCTGTTGATGTCTTGTTGTAGGATAAAGCCTTCTTTCTTGCTTAAAAAACACCTAGATGGCTCCTTTTAATTTTTCAGCATTTTATTTTCCTTAAGTTAGAAATATATTAGTAGGCAACACATGTACAAGTAAGTACCTCAGCATACAGTGGTCACGTCTCTCATTGTTTGAAAATAAAAAACTGAAACTCAGCTTTGTAAATGTATCCATCAGCTCCTTTGCTGAGCTAACTGCATAAATCATAATCTCACTCTTAAAGAATTAAAAGCCTAATCATTCTGATAAGAAGCATACCTACAGAAATTATTTGAATTTCCTAAATTTGGTGGCTTTTTTAAAAAAAAATATTTTCCTCCTTAAGCCTTCAAAACTTCCAGAGATTTTCTATCTCTAGGCAGAACAAGATTTTCCTGTCAGACCCCTGGCATCACATATTCACACATGCCAGCTCTCTTTAGCTCTGACATCCCCAAACCAGCCCTGCTCCTGAAGCCAGGTGAATATTTTGTCTGGTTGCCTTCCCTGACCAACCCCTTGCCCCAGGGCCTCCTCGCACCCCTGCCCACCTCTTGGCCACTACCTCCCTCCACCCCAGGCACTTTGGGAAGGAGATTAGTGTCAGCAGGAGATGCTGGTTACCCTCCTCTCCTGTGAAATCCAGCTGGAAAGCAGGACCAGGGACCTGCTGAGAAATGCCAGGTTTTGTGGGAGGGTTAAAAGGGGCTCGCTCCCTCCAACCAGATGTACTGTAGGATTTTTGGATAAAAACCAGTCACCCTGTGCAGCTATTTTGCAAAATTTTAGTTGAAGAGACTGTATTGCAGTGAATGCCGCGCCTTCCCCAGAAAAGGATTGGAAAGTCATCCTCGTTTCCATGGATACCCTGGAACAGGACTGAAAACAAAGCTGAAGCTGTACTTTTTGATATGGCTCCCTGAGCCTCCTTCTCTGTCCTTATGCACAGGGAAGGGACAAACAGCTCTGCACCATGAGGGGGTCATGTCCAAATGAAAATATCCACATTTGTGGCTAAGCAGGATGGAAACTTTGACAAGATATCTGCTTTTTGTGTGGAAATCCCAAGGAGGCTGAGCAGTGCAGGGCTGTTTCTCCCCTCCCAATTAAATATATTTGAGTCCATGTTTTATAGATGACCTTGAGGAGCTCTTTGATCAAATATATTTTATTTCATCTCTCCATAAATGTCAGCATTATCTGGCATGTTGAAAAAACCCACAATAAACATAAAGAAAATAGATAACACTTTGTGGGCATCACATAAGCAGTGATATTCCCTCTGTTCCCAGTGACATAAATCTGCAGCAGTTGGGCTCTGTGTCACCCATCACTATGGCACCAGTCCTGGTGAGTCACATCTGCTGCACTGCTGCAGGCACAACCACATGGTCCCAAAGCACTTGTGGGTCCAGCTCAGTTCTGAGCTTCTCCTTCCACCAGAAATGCAGAAATCCAGCTCCTTACCCACTGGAAAGGGCTGATGTCAAACATTCCCCTCTTTATACTCCTTTGTGCTAGCTCCCTTGCTGGCAGTTCCTGAGCACAATGCCCACTTTGAAGAAGCCATACTCTCCTCCGTGCCAGGCTGCTTGCTGCTCTCTTTCTTCTCCTTCAGGAAGATGCAGAGGATCAAGAAGATGCTCCACCTGACTGGCTGCAGCCTTGATGCTGATGAGTACAGCTAAGAGAGGGTCAGCTATTTTACTCTTCAGCAGCCTCATGAAGACTTCATCCCAGAAGTATTCCTTGCAGCAGTGTTGCAAACCATTTCCCAGATGTCACATATATTGATATTCATCAATATATCTCTCATGGAAATGTTCAGGGAGCTATAGAAGTCCAGGATTCTGTTGTGCCAGCTGCTGGCCAGGGCAGAGCTAAACCTGCTGGCACCCTACTCATAGCACATGCTGGGCAACTCCACTGCCTTCCCAGTATTGCTGTGCCTTGTTCTGGTCACCTGTGATGTTATTTGGGAAATAAAATGAGAAAAGAAGAGGTATACTAATGTTTAAAAAGACAGAGAAGTGAATATTGATGATATGCGAGTACTTCAATAACCCTTGGAAGATGCTATTTTGTTGTAAGGAGCTTTGATTATTCTGGGGGAAGGAAAAAGCTTTGTGTGGATGTAGAAGGACCTGGTGGAGCTCGAGCCCTGGTTCCAGACAGGGTTTCTGTCCCAAGCGTGGCAGCCCACCCTAGGGCTCATCAGTGTCAAGAGTTTCAGTCTGAAAATGCCTTGGGAAATGGGAAGCACAGCAAGGACCAGACCCCTCAGCACAACCACCACACTGCTCTACCCCAGGGCTGGACCTGGACTTGCAGGAGATTGAAACACTTTGTGAGCAGAAGTCAGCACAAGGGAGGGAGGGAGACAGTTAACTGAATCTTCACGATAACAAGTGTAAAGTGTAGCTTGCTGAGATTTTCTTTCAATATTCTCCACTGTCATTTAGTAATTGTACGTACAGGCCTACATGCAATACAAAGTGGTGGGCTGTGGTTTTTGGCATAGGCTTCAACAGATGCATTATACACAGAGGGAAGAGGCACCAAGTCAGCTGTTCAGATCATCCCTCATGAGTGCCAATAAAGTCCTTATACCATGGCATTTAGCATTCACCATGCACCATCTGGACTGCAGGAAAGCTAATTTTGGAATGTTTTAAACACAGCAGTTTCTAATCTCTGGTGCATTAGTTACCTAGTTACCTGGAGGGCAGTTTTGCAGGATTCAGAGAGAAATGGTAAAAGGCACAAACAAACTCAATCTGCAACTGGGTGTTTCAAGTCCTCCATCCTGGAGTCATGCAAACCCCCTAAGGTCTCTATCACTAGAAAGTTTCAGATTGTCGCAGCCCCAGTGGATAAACTCTTTTTTTTTCAAGCCAAACAGTGGAATTCCTTTTTTAGTATTTTTTAACATATAATTAATGTTGGCCAAATTTTCCTGACCAGTAACAATGGAGACAGAGACCAGAATCCTAAATGACAGAGCAGAGGAGGATAAGGAGAAGGAAGAAGCCAGCAGGTGGACAGGGCTGTCTGTGCAATCAGTGTCTCTGGTCTGGTTTGGGGCTCAGCAGGTTCCAGAGATTTGCTGGCTGCAGTCCAGTGCTGTCGTCAGCGTTTTCTATTCCTCCCCTGCCCAGGCAGTGGATCCCACTCTCCCAGCTTGCAGCCTGCACTGCCCCACACAGGCACCTTGGTTCATCCTGTGCCGCCCCTCTGGCTGGAAGGAGACTACTGGGACAGATGGGCAGCCTGTGTAAATTGGATCTATTCTTCCAACCTGAAACAAGCATTTTCCTTTTGTCCCTCTGAGCACAAGGGAGCACTGCAAGGAACTCCAGTGCTCTGCTTCCCCCCAGGCCACTCAGTCTCATGTCTGCAGGCAGGAGCCCTCCAACCTTTGCCCTGCTTTTGTAATCAGAAAAGCTCTGGTTAACCCATCTGATTAGTCTCTGCTCAGGCCAGGTAGACTAATGCTTTCATTAGGGCCTTGTCTGCAGCTGCTTTTTATATCTGAAGGCATTTGGCTGCTCTTTCTTCTGGCTTGGACCCACTGCTACCTTAGAGAGACCTGCAATTTCATGGAACCTTCCCCTCCCCAGCAGAGCCATAACTGCACACACACACTCACACATCTTTCGGGGACAAACCCCCCTTAAAGTATGGACTGTATGTATAAAATGGACATGTCACACATTAAGTGGGTTTACAAACCAATAACATTTTGAATAAAAATTTCTTACATTTGAGGTTAACAAAATTTTCTATGTATTTTCAGAGAAGTAGAAATAGTTGTCAAACTAAAGTGTTATGCCTTTCTCTTTTTCTAGCTTCTTTACAACAGTGTATTTGCCTTTTTTCACTTCACATGTAAGGAAGGCTTGGGATTTTTATCCAGCTCTGAGCTGTTGTTTTGTGCTGACTCCTCCTTGGAAAGACTTGGCACCTCCCTTCCACCTCAGAAATTTCTTTCATTTTTGGACATAGAGAAACCTTCACAACCTGCTTGGCTGCTGTCAGTGCCACAGGATGTGTGCTAGTGCAGAGGGCAGGCACATGGAGAACACTCTGTCCCTGAGGTGGGCTCTGGGAGAGCACCCTACATTCCCACAGTCTACTCATGTCCCTGGTTGTAGAGGTGGTACCTCCATTCCAAAAGTTAGGATGGTACGGTGATGTGAATCCCTTGAGTGCAAATGTATGGGTAAATATAAAAATAAACTGAAATATGGTTGTCCAAGGTGTGTAAGGAAGCAGTAATAAGAGTCAATAAGTCGTCTCCTATTAGATTTGCTCCCTAGTGTTATGATTAAATCATGGATAAGTCAAAACCAACTGTTATTAAGATGTAAATTCAACCTTCATCTGTGAATTCCCCTTTTGTCTGCACAGGCACTGATCCCCTTGGCTTGGTACAATGCAGGAGGAAGATGTGCTGCATCCTTTCTCTGGCATGGACAGGTTGATGTCCACCCTGGAGAAAGCTGGGGGAAAGTCCTGCATTGAGGGCTTGTTGGCAACATCATGAGAGATTTCCAATACAATTAACCAGAAATTTCATTATAGCACCCAGGGTTTGAGCAATGACCTCAGATTGCAAGATGGTCTTCAAGAAAGGAGGTGCAGCTTTATCATTTTAATGACTACAAAGATAACCTCCACTTCCCTCTGCACTAAACCCTCATAGTTCCCCTCAGCTCTTTTCTACCTGACTCAAAACACACTCAAACCCACTCACTCCCTACCCAGCACCAGTCACATCCCAGCACACCCATCTCTGTGATTTCCAGATCTGAATGTTTTTATGGGTCTTCCTGGTGCTTCCCCTGTTTTTCCCTTCCCCTTGGAAATTGTGGAAGGGGAATCAGAGGTAGGAAACTGTCAATTAGCATTGCTAAAAAAGTAGCCCAACAAGGCCATCATCAGCTGGAAATGAGACACTTCTCACACCAGCAGGTACAGGATACTTGGGACTTAAGTGTTTGTATCATCTTCTCAATGGTAAATTATGACAATCCTCTGTCAGTGTGGGCTAAGGGGAAGGGTCTCTGCTTCCCTGAGACTTGCTGGGGCCTGTGGTCATTGGACACCCAACAGGCTCTAATTCCCCAAACCTGCAACTGCAAAAAATCACCCAGCAAATGATAACCACAGCAGTAAAAGCGGGGAGACATCACACAGAAAGTTTGCTCGTAAGGGAAACTGCAAGGCAGCATAGGGCTTTTCTAACAAACCTTGGTATGGCAAAAGATGGGAGAAAAGGTCTCTTTCTCACCATTTCAAGTTCTACTGTTAGTTTTGTGTTGGTCCTCCTCCTACCCAAACCTCATCTTTTGCTGAGACAAGGTAGGTATAAAGAGCTCTTTCACAACCAAGGCTTTTCAATGACTCCCAGGGATGGTCAAAAGAGGAATCACTACGCTTGCCCATATCAAAAGAGGAATCACTACGCTTCAATAAATTATATCTGTATTTTATGTATTGGGTGGGTGGTGGAACCTTCAGCTTCTGCAATATCTGGAAAAACTTGTAGATGCAAAGTGGAACACAGACTTGCACCAGTTCACAGCAAGATCCCCACACATCTCTGCATTGGAACCGCTGCCAGTGGTGAGAGATACAAATCCACTGTGCCTGTGTTCTCATTTTGCCCTGTCTTGTGATGGGGGGGGCTGCATTTCACATTCACCTTGCTCCAGTGACAGTCCTCCTTTGCTTTCATCACTTGGGGCTGCAGGGAGGCGGGGTGGGGGGTAACAAATGACATTCAGAGTATAATAAATGGCTCAGGAGATGCTGGAGCAGCAACTGACCAAGTCTGCAATGTTCAGAGAGTGACCTTGCAAAATGAGACATGGAAGTGGGTCAAAATTTCCAGTACAGAAAGTGCTTCCTCAGTTTGCAGTTGTTTTCTTTTTTTCTTGATGTGTAAATTCTGTCTAAGGAATGTGGAAGGTCTAGGGCATAGCATTAGCACATTGTCAGCCTAATCACACAATAAAACCTGCCACAGTGGAGGCAGAATAACCATTTATGGAGTGAGATGATGCTGAAAAAAATGTTGTTTACAGCTTAACGTCTCCTCTGTCTGAAAATCACCCAAAGAGAGGAAGGAACTGAGAGAGGATGCATTTGGTGATTCAACATTTAATAAGAGTGTGAAAGGGGTATTTCTGCCTCTACTCGAGAGGGCTCAGGATCTGATTCTTCCAAGTCACTGCAGCCACCTTTATGAGATGAGCACAAAGGCCCATGCCCTGGGTTTCCCCTGAAGTGGGTGTTAACAGATGGGAAAAAATCCATGGGAGTGGGGTGCTTGTCACAGTTATAACAGCAGTGGAGGGGGGACAGGTAAGCCCACATTTTCAATTACTTATATCATCAGTTCTGTTTTATTAGTGACTAGATAAGGGACGTGAGTCCATCCCATCAATGGCTTTAGGAAGAGCAGGCACTGTGGAAGCTGCAGATCCCAGTTTTCACATCTATTTCCAGCCCTTTGTAAATCTGTGCATTCCTGGTCTGGAGTAGGGTGGTGGTAGGGTTGTACCCACACAGCTGTGCAGTTCCAATAGCAGTAACACACGACCAGCCTGGATTTTGCATGGATCAAAAGCCTTTGACAATGTCCCCCAAAACATCCCTGTATGGATGGACAGAGAGGGGTTCAGTGGACACACTGTCGGGTAGATGAGAAAGTGGTTGGACGGACACATCCAGGGGATTATGGTCAACAGCTCAGAGACCTGATGGACAGCAGTGACCAGTGGTGCTCTCAGGGGCCCACACTACAACCAGGGTTATTTAATATCTGCATTAATAACATAGATGAAGGGCTCAAGTGCATCCTCAGCAAGTTTGCAGATGGCACAGAGATGAGTGTTGCTGTTGACAGACCTGAGGGATGGGATGCCATCCAAAGGGACCTGGACAAGCTCGAGAATTGGGCCCATGGGACTCTCATGAGATTTAACATGACCAAGTGCAAGGTGCTGCACCTGGATCAGGGCAACCCCTGGTATCAATCCAGGCTGAGGGATGAACAGATCCAGAGCAGCCCTGCTGAGAAGAACGTAGGGATGGCATCTAAGCCATCCATAATTTAATATTTTTAAAATTATGAGCTATATCAATAGTCAAAGAAATAATATCCCATTTATTTTGATTAGTTGAAAGAAATTGGTACCTTCTTCGCATTACTAGAGCTAATGGTATCTAGCTCCTATATGAAGAAACATTCCCTATTTTCCAAACAAATTGCACATTTGGGCTAATCAACCCTTGCATAGCCTTTGCAAGGTAAATAATTATGATCAATGCAGAGTAGCAGGGAGCATTTAGAGGCAAAAATAATTATAATTAGGAATCACAGCAGTTGAAATAAGACTGTCAGGGCTTTCCATGTGACCTGCAGCACTGTGGCCTTCCTGAAAAAATCCTATATAGGTGCCAAACTCCATTACATGTGCATCTGCCCTGGCCCCAGTGTTTGCTCCTCAGCGAGCTGTTTACTTTTGATGTGCTTGTGTGCATCCTCAAAGCTGCATCTGCATCAGGACCCCAGCAGCCCTGCAGACCAGTAATACCTGGAGGAATTAAGGCTATTGCAAAAAGCATGGAGGGCCATGCCACCCCATGCTGTGGCAGTGCCCCAAAATGGTTTTACCTGTCTGGTTTTTACCTGTCCAGCCACTGCATAGCAGACTGCACAATACAAAATGAGATACCACTGCTTTGATTAGTGTATGCTTTTCACTACTTTTAGACTGTTGAAAACAGTTGCTTCATAAATCTAGCCCTGGATTTATCTGCTTTCCTATTTATTGTGCAACCTGCTGTGTCACTTCCTTTACATGTTATGGTGCCTGGAATACATTATTTCAAAAGTGTGTTTCCTGAAAGTGCTATTTTCAATGAAATAGGCATGAGCAAAAGTAAGTCTTGGGAGCTTTCAGACGCAGTGTCTGCTCTAACATAACATCTCGGCTGCTGAAATGCCACCCTCAAATCCATAACCATTGGGAGAAATTTCACCTAAGGAAGGTGATAAGGTTGTTATGGACACAGTACAGTCTGTATCTACCTACCATCACCTGTTCACCAGTGCTACCAGACAGTGAGCACATTTTTCCTACCAGTCCCTGAAATATGTGGCATGCTGGAAGACTGCTGCTTGCCTAAGAGATGGCAGCAAATAGACATGGCATGTCATCAGCCTCCCCTTCCGTGCTCCCTGCTGCGCTCCTCCTCACCCTGCCTTTATATTTCCAGCACCAAGCCCACACTGTGAAGTCATTAGCACCAGGGGAGACTTGTTCTGAGCACTTCCTGACACCATTTTCTGCAAAGGTCAGTGCCAACATCAAAACCTGCCCAACTTTTCCCCATCTTCCTCAGAACACAGCAGGGTTACTCAAAGAAGCTTATTCCAAAAGTCTGCAGAAAGCCAGTACTAGCATCATATACATGAAAAAACACATCATGGTGTGGGAAAGCACCAACATAATGATTGAAGATTTTTGAGCTGCCTCACTGAATTCTTCCAGAAAGATTTTTAGTTTTTGCTGACTTCTCAAAGTCTTTCCTTCCAAGGGCACCAGTAAGGTGTTTTGCTGGATCAATATGCCACTACATAACAAAAATAACACAAGGCAATTCCACACAACTCACACTGGACTGAGTGCAGAACTGGTCATGATCCAGACTGCCAAACTGGGACAGCACAGCTGTGCTGGAGCAGCAGTGCCAACCAGGATAGGCAAGACCATGTTCAGGGTGGCACAGGTCAAGAGGTGATTAAACAATGTCTAGGAGATCACCTGAAGGCTAGAGGACATGGGCTGGTTCCCTGCCCTTGGACATAGGCAGGAGCACTTCCAGCAGAAGACCTTTAATGAAGTAGGAAACAGGATCAGGCCTAGGTCTCCCTCTACTTTTGCCGTGTGGCAACAAACAAGAGATACAGTTAGTTAATTCTGAAAATCTAATTAGCACTATGGCTTCTTTGGAGCTTTTTGGGAGCACCAAAACAGCCACATGCTCCCTGTCACACCACTGCTCTTCCCTGGCAAGATGATCTTTGCTGGCAACCCCTGACTCCATGTCCACCAAGGGCTTTGTCCTTCATGGCCACCAACATTTCCTGAGCCCAGAAAAGCTTTGGCTGTTGTGGGCTCCAGGAGAGGCTCTCCCAGACTATGGATGTGGCATTGAGCTGGAGACACAAGCATTCTCCATCCAACAAGAAGCCACAACCTTGTCTTTCCCATGTGTGAGACAGACTCATTCTATGAATGATGACTTTCAGAAACACTGTGCACATCTGGAGCAGCTGGAGACCAAGTCTGGGGAGGGTGATTTATGGAACCCCCCCAGGACAGAGAGTGTTTGGGAACCAGAAAGCTAAAAGCCATTATCTACACACCTAATGCCTTTGCTCAGGAGGCAGATTCCCTTCTTCCAGTGCTATTACCTTCCAGGTAACACTGGAAGGATGAAATTCCTGTTCATGTGGGGGAACTATCCAGAATACTCAAACAAGCATGACAAAGCACACAAAGTATGAGAAAAACATAACCACTTCCACTCACAGTCCCTGTTTTCTCCTTGCCCAGAAGTAGATGTTGATGTTTTAATAGGTGGAATCCCTGGGAAGCTGCAGTGGGAAGATCCAGCTCCTTGTTTTCCATTTTCTCAGAAGTTGTTTCTCCCTGAATTTAGTGGGAAGACATCACAACACCATGAAAACACAAATACTGCTGAGATTGCACCCAGGAACTTGCACATACTTTTGGCAACCCTATAGCTGTAGCTTACTGAAAGACTGTGTGGCACTTTGCATAAGGGGCAAGGAGAAGCCCAGACCTCACCTGCACACTTTAGGGCTGCAATTGGAAAAGTGTGAAGAAGCTTCAAGCAGGTATCATCTGACACCAGCACTCCTGCCTAGAAAGCTGCATTTGACACACAACCTTGCTAAGGCCCTTGCAAGCACCATTTGCCATCATCACATTGAACAACTCAAGGGGATGTGTGGCCAAAATTATAAATGGAAGGACATTAGATGGGAATGAACAAAACCCCAGCTAGTCCAGCTGCCCACAGTGCCCTTTGTAAGGTTCATTTTCATGCCTGCACCAGTGGCAGCCACTGGGACAAGTGAGAGCACACACCTGATATCCACCTCATCATCTCACACCACAAAACTACTAATACGATAAAATAGCATAAATTTAAATTTAAAATGGATATCCAGACCTTATTTTCTAAGAGGAAAAACTACTACTTTTCAGGCTAAAGAGCTTGAAAAATGGATTTATGAAGTGGGCCTTTTTCATGAGGCTCTAAAGATAATTATAATTATCTTAATTCTTAGTTCATGTTTTACCAATCAGCATTTAATGATCACTTGGAGCAAAAGGCTAACTGAAAAGCATATGAATCGTGGCTGAAAAGTTATGGCATGAGGCTGAACAGTCTGGTTCCACTCACTTGCACTATTTCTGGGGACAGCAGTAAATGCTAATTCAAAAACCTAATGGTTTAGTTCCATTTTATGTCTCAGACTAGACCACTAATTTTGACTTTTACATTCATAAACATTGTGTCTCTTAAATCAAACTTCTACGAATAAAGAGGAGACTAAAGGAAACCTAATAAAACCAAGACTTTTAGGGGAAATTACTGGTTTTAAATGCTAAAATGTGTTATGGATATTTCATCCGTAGCTGGGAAGGGGAAGAACAAAAGAGCTCCTCTTTCCCCAGCTTACCTCCAGAGTGTAACCAGGGTTTGCCAACGACAGACCTTCCCTTACAGAGGCACACTTTTGTAATTCATATAACAGAGGATGGCAAAGAAAATGTGCCCAGCTGCTCGGCAGGCTGGATTCACCCTGCCTTTGAACGCGGCATGTTGGCTGACAGGGACTGCAGCACTCCTGCAGCAGCAGTGCAGAAGGATAAGCAGAGCTTTCTGAGGATGAATAGTATTAAAAATACATCTGAGCCGAAAGTTTTGCATCCCAAACTGAATCCAAACTTGCCAAAAGTTCAAGGATGCTCAGGTCTGAGGTTCTCGTTCAGTCATGTCTCTGGAGACCTTAGAAACCCATTTACTCTGCAAAGAGAAAAACAGGAAGCAGAGACTGTGTCGCCCCCGGGGCCTTTCCTCCAGCTGAGCCGACTGGTCTGGGACAGGTTATTTTGGTTGCAGGCACAAACAGGAGGAACTTTGCTCTTTAGGTCCAGCTTTCTCTGTGGAGCACTGACCCCTGACAGGAGGCAGTGCCGACTTGCGAGCTGTCTCTGAGCCCAGCTGATGGAAACCCAAGGGCTGCATCATGGTGGCTCAGGCTCATAGGCACTTGGAGGTCGTTTGCTTGAGGCATCTTTTCTGCACCGAGGTTCTCACCTGGGCTAAACAAACAACTGAGTGTTTTTTTAAGGGGAGAGCTGTGTCTTTGCCTGCCCTATGCCTTGTGCCTTGTCTTCCAGGTGGCTTAAATATTCAAGTCATTAGGGTTTATCAGCAGAAAACCTCACAAAATAGGACAACAAAGGGCTTCTTGAAAGTGAATTTATAAGATCCATGTATTTGTCAAAATTGCATGCAAAGTCTAGAAACCACACCACGCAATTTGAGGAGCTAATCAGCCAAGCTGTAATTGCAAACCCTTGCATCAGGCAGCTGAGTCATGAGATAAAGTGGGAGAACTGAGGATGAACAGCAAGAAAATCCACATTCTTGGCTTGGAGAGACGAAGAGCACTTCTAGTTCCCTTCCTGGCTACTGTCAAGGCTTTGCAAGTAAATCATCAGCATGAATAATCTATGCATTTCATGTACACTACTCCCATAGAGTAGTTTTAATGTAGAGAGGGTTTAAGGTATTTTGAGAAAAACTGCTCAGAGCCGTTTCAAACAATTGCTAGGTATTAGTGCCACATTTGCAAGTCCTGGTGTTTCCCTGATTTTAGCAGAATAACATTTTCTGCTTATTAAGGGTTCATCTTCTTGCTCCAGCTGTAAAAATATTGGGCACAGACGCTAAATTGCAGGTAAATATGCTGCTGTGCTGGAGAATGGCTTTGTATCAGATGCAATTGAGACAAACATTCTAGAAAGCCAGGAGGCTAAAAATTTGTCTTTCATTCAGTCTGGTAAATGAGGATTGCTGAATAAAATTAGAGAAAATTAGAGCTGATTCATGGGCTATATACTGGCCAGAAGAGAAGTGAATGCACACTGAATACATTTTATAAGTAGTTCAACCAAGTCTAATATCAGAATTGCTCGTGCCATGGCGGTGTGCCTTTATTCTTTCTCTGCTTTTGAGATATCACCCAAAGTATTAAGTTCTTCTCCCACTCTCTCCAGATAATACACCAGGCTCATAATAACACATCTGCTAAATTTCCAGTGTGACCAATCCCACATATGCAGAACCCTGCGTGTCTTATGGTTACACAGTATCAGGATTACACACTTTCAAAAGCCCTTTTTCAAACCTGCAATTTGAAGTGATGGTTTTAACCATTAATCTCTGTCTAAGATAGTTGGTGGCCTGTGCTCTCCTGACGAGTGGAGAGAAAACCTACTCAAAACTAGAATTTCATAGGGAAAGAAAATGAAATCCTCTTTAAGAAGCTTCAGAGAGAGCTTAATGGATGAGGGAAACACTGTGGATATGGTTTACCTGGACACTATTAAAGCCTTGGATGCTCTTTCCTACAGCATTCTCCTGGAGAAACTGGCTGCTCATGGCTTGGGCTGGTATGCTCTTCCCTCAGTAAAACACTGGCTGGATGGCCAGGCCCAGAGGGGGCTGATGGGTGCACTTACTCCAGCTGCTGGCTGGTTGCAAGTGCTGTTCCGGGCTTGTCTTGAGGCCAGTCCTGCTTTATATCTTTATCAATGATCTGGATGAGGGGATTGAGGGCACCCTCAGTCACTTGGCAGGTAACAACAATTTGGGTGGGAGTATGGATCTGCTGGAGGATATGAAGCTCTCTGATGCTCACCAGATACCTGTGAGAGTTGTCTGGGTTAAATACAGCAACAAACCACTCAGCAATAATGGCAAAGTTTAGATAAAAATGCCAAAAATGATCAAAATGTTTAGATAAATTTGTCTAATGGCCTTTGAGACACAGTTTCGCTGCACCTTTTTTCATTTTCAATATGAAAGGCCTATTCTGTCTTCTGCCAGCAACACCACATGCAGCTGGACTATGAAAGTCAAAGGAAGATGTTTACCAGAACTGAGATGAACAATGGGCCACATCAGAGCAGAGCTCAGCCTGCTTTGACCCCATCAGTTCCATTACAAGTGTGCACACACTCCCATGCCCCAGGTAAGGGCTGGCATCATGAGACACAGCGCAAAGTAAGCAGTGCAGCCACCTCCTGGAGGACATTAAGTCCCCAAGGGTTGTCTTGTGTTCCCCACCAAAATCAACCTTGCTGTGATTCTCGGCTGTCTCTGTCTGGTATGACAGGAGTTTGCATAATGGCCTCTTTGTCATTGTGGATGTCCTCTTCTTTCAGCTACATTTATTTTTCAGGCTATCAAAGCTAGGAAGAGTGTATAGAAGTGAAACTCCCCAGGAACATCACAACAAATCACAGCTGTCAGTGCATGAGTGAGCTTTTAAGGCAGTCATACCCAAATGGGAATGTCCACTCTGCAAACCATCCTTACCCAGAATTTTTGTCTCAGAATGTGGCCTCACCCCTTTCAGACTTATTTGCCAGGTATTCCTGGGAAAGGGTTGTGCTGTTGGGACATGCCTGGAAAATCCCACATTTGTTCACATTAGGAAATCAATCACTAAAATATGTAAAGTGAGCCCATGCTAAAAGTGATTTTACAGCATGCATAACTGGTTTCTTTGGAGAAGCAGCACAGCAGAGTCATTACTTGATCTTCTCATTCTGCACCTTAATTTTTTTTTTATTATGGAATAGTTGTTTTTTAATGGTGGGGTTTTTATTGGGGTTTTTGGTTGGTTGGTTTTTTTTTTAATTTGTCTGTTTGTTTGGGGTTTTTCAATTTTGTTGGTTTGTTGTTTTTTTGGTTTGGTTTTGGTTTTTTGTTGGTTTGGATTGGTTTGGGTAGGTTGGTGGTTAGGTGGGTTGGTGGGTTTTTTTCCTTTTCTTTTATTTTACAGGGATTTTAAACTGCAAAGCTCTTTCATAGTATATTAGGCTCAGAGTATCCTGAGTTGGAAGAGACCCACAGGGACTACTGAGTCCAACTCCTGGCCCTGCACAGGACAACCCCAAGAACTCAGCCATGTGCATGCGAGCATTGTCCAAATGCTTCTTGAACTCTGTCAGGCTGTTGATGAGATCACTGCCCTGGGGAGCCTGTTCCAGTGCCCAAACACCCTCTGGGTGAAGAACCTTTTCCTAATATCCAACCTAAACCTCCCTGACACAGTTTCAGACTGTTCCCTCAGGTCGTGTCACTGGTCACCACAGAGAAGAGATCTGTGTCTGTCTTTCCTCTTCCTCTCACAAAGAAGTTGTAACTGCAATGAGGTCTCCCCTCACCTTCCTCCTCTCCAGGCTGAACAGTCCAAATGATCTCAGCCACTCCTCATTCAGCTTCCTCTCAAGGCCCTTCATCATCTTTGTTGACCTTCTTTGGACACATTTAATAGTTTAATGTCCTTCTTATACTGTGGCACCCAAAACTGTCCCCAGCAGTGGAGGTGAGGCTGCCCAGTGCAGAGCAGGACAATCCCCTCCCTTGCCTGGCTGGCCATGCTGGGCCTGATGTCCTCAGGACAGGGCTGGCCCTCCTGGCTGCCAGGGCACTGCTGGCTCATGTCCAACTTGTCACTGAGCAGGGCCCCCAAGGTCCCTTTCCATGGCACTGCTTTCCAGCACCTCATTCCCCAGTGTCTCTGTACATCCAGGGTTGCCCCATCCCAGGTACAGAATCTGGCACTTGTGTCTGTTACTCTCCATATGGTTGGTCATTGTCCAGCCCTCTAATTTTTCAAGGTCTTTCTGCAGGGCCTGTCTGCCTTTGAGGGAGTCAACAGCTCCTCCCAATTTAGTATAACCAGCATAACAGCCCAGAAAAACTTCCCAATATGGGCTGTCAAACTTCCTGGGCAATATCCTTTATAGACAGGTTCTTTTTAATTTTCCTCATTTCACTTCAGTAGTTTGAGAACAGTTGGCTTTAACCTCACAGTAAAAGCCAAGAGCTTTGTGTCCTCAGCCACAGCAGAGTACCTTGAATTTTGCCACAGGAAGATCTGTGACTGATCTGTTGCATTCCCTGTTTGCTGCCTGCGAATAATCTGTCCCTACCTGTGCACTCTGGCCTACAACATCCAGGTCCTGAGAGCTTATGGGTGGAGGCTACCTTAATATCCACAGACATCTAGATAATTTTTGCATGAAGATCCAAATTTAGATTTGTCCTTAAAAATGCAAGGTGTAAATTTGATGAAATGTCACAGGCTTAAATCAGTATAAACCTACTGAAATCAGTGAGGTTATTTGGATTCACAGCATGAGGGCTGACTCCATCCCTGCTCTGACTACAAAACTTCCCAGTTCAAGCAATGGTGCTTCTTTGATTTTACTTCTTCGATTTTGTTTAAGAGCTAAATTTATTTAATATATAAAGTAATTCCCTTGGCATGAAAAGAAGAAGGGACACAACAACATTTGTGAAGAGGCAGTGCTGCACAGCATAAGGACAGACTGTCCTATGGCAATCCAAAGTAGACCAGGCTCTGGGGATGACTGGGAGGGAAAGCTTGGCCAATGTGAAGAAAATAAGTTTAATTTAGTAAATTGGGGAAAAGTGGAGATGGTAGTGATTTCCATTAGTGCAGCAAACATTAGGGATAAGGATGATGATTATGCTAAGGGATGACACAGCTGGTGTCACCAGTTGCTCTGCCAGAGCAAATGGGTTGCTGTGCTCAGGAACAGCTTCTGTCTGAAAATGAAATAGTGATTCTGGCCTGAGGAAGCAGAGTGACAAAAAACACTCATGAGTTTGAAAATGGGATTGAATTTGACTGTGAGAGGGTGGGAGGGAGATGGTGGGTGACAGTGAGGACCCTGCCCATTCTCATCATCTCACATGCCCCTTTGCACCCACTGCCAGGGTCTGCTCTGCCCATGGGGCGCTCACAGCCCTTTCCATGCAATGTTCCAACACTCATCACTCTAACACTCATCGCTGCTAACAAAAGTGAGTCTCTTCTGCAGTTGGTTTGGCATTGAAACACTCACCACTGGACTGCCCCGAGGGACCACACCTTGAGGCATGCAGCACAAACTGGGTTCAGAGCAGCAGCTCTGGAGTTGAGTGGCTGGGTTGTGATGCCAGTGCCCTGCATCTTCCAGTTCTTCCAGTTCCTACAAATGCACCTCCTTGCTCATTAATGTAGACCCACATTGACATAACTTTTTTCATGAATAATCTCTTTATTCTTTTTTTTTTCTAGGTGTACTGTCTTTTCATTTATTATTATTATTAACTTATAAAAGCCTGGAGATATGTATTAATGACCTGTGCATGTAACTAAGTTCGTAACAATACATTAGTTTTAATTTTTTTTCTGTCTTTAAATGAGAAAAGCTTCCTGTCAGGCCCTCTTAAAGCATAGAGAAGATAAGCATAATAAAATTTCAATCGGTGTGAAGAAAACAAGCCGACAGATAATGCAGTCCACAGAGAGGTCCTGGGGAGAGAGGCATACCTATCTTTTTGGTTAGGCAGAGCTTGTGTTTCAGCATTAAACTCTTAGTTATATTAAAACTGACATTTGTTTCCATTGAAGTAATTGGTAGCTGTGCTCAGTTGATAAATATGTTATTAAAATGGAGTGCTAATAGAATAATCTGCACCAAAGCTCAAAACACAGATTTCACTCAACAAATGCTTGGAAATATTTAGCGTACATTTTTCTCAACTGCTCCTAAAATTTGGATGTGTTATGAAGCATATTTACACTTACTATGATGGCAGCATCATCTGATAGATTCTTTCTCTATACGGGCATTTGCTATAGTCTGGGCAATCCCTGTGATGAGGGATCATCAGATGATCAATAGATGCCCATAAGCAATTACACAATGTAAAAGCAGCAGGTTGGGCTGAACAGACTACTGTTGGTCTGATAAATGAGGTGTCCGTGCCATGTTCCTACTAACACTACTAATGACACTATATGGTAAAGGAGAAAGAGGACTTATTTCAGCCAGTGTTTTAAGTACAAAAGCAGGTGGCATTGCTTTAAATTTGGTCCTGATGTAGAAAATCTGGCTTGTTACTAAGAACAAATGACCAGAGAGATGCTGAATGGTACAGTGATGCTCCTGGTGTATCACTCTGACATGAGCCAGGGTCAGGAGGAATGTTGAGAATACCTGGAGTAGGCTCTGAGTCTAATTATTTATAGTCAGCTGAAACAGAAGCTCTTCCTGCCCCTCGTGCCTTCCTTCACCATAGTACATGGGACATACTAGGTTCAAGTCCAGCCAAAAAATGTCATGGCCTTGGCTCGTGTATCCTGCCATTTGTATGAGCTGTACCACAGTGCTGTGGCACATTTCCTGGGACTTCCTCCTGAGTCCTGAGAAGATGCTGGAAGGAGCCTGGATGTACCCTGTTCAATGGGAGGAGGCTGGAGAGATGCTGGCCAGCCAGCTCCCTGCAGGCCAGCAGAGGCATGAGGGGTTTAGGCATCTTGCAGGCAAGACAGGCACTACTTTTTCTTTCTGAATATTTTCTTCCTTTCTCTCTTTCTTCCTGAGACAGACAAAAGTATGTAAAATGCAGGGCCTGTTCTCTGCAGGGGGGATCATTTCTGTCTCACTTCTGTTCCAGACTCCCATGTAAGTGGCAGTCATGGGCATTTACTAGACTTCATTTCATACAAGGTAATTTATCTGCCTACTTTTGAATGTGAAGATCTTGTCATCCTGTTCTACAGAAAGAGTCTATATTTAAAAGCAATCTTTTCTCTCTAGTTAAAAAGCACACCAAATAGTTTAGATTTTGCTTTAAACATGTTAGGTGTTAAGTATTCAGGATAGTATTTCTGTTATGGCCAGCACTACATACGCAGTCTCAGATGACGAAGAAGCTTTTCAGTAGCAATGCCACTGCAGGAACACTGAAGAACAGAAGCTTGTTATCAGCATTATCCAAATAGTAACACAGTGCAGAATATCCTGAGCTTGGTATAATCAGCCTGAAGACAGGAGAGTGATTAGTGAGAGCTACAAGAGTATGAACACTAATGCTTATAAATCAACCTCAGCCTTTGAAATATATAAGGAAACAGTACATAAATTGGACATAAATTCCTCCTTGGGGTCTCTTTGAAGTGGCTCTGGAACAAAAGAAGAATGTGGCCAGGGTATTTTCCAAAGACCAGGCTAATATGGACTCTTAACAAGAACACAGAACAGACCTGGTAGCATTCAGTGCAGATGAGAAACCTGCTAGCTTATAACAAAGAGAAAAACGTTGCAGATGAAATTCAACATCTTCCTCAAGTGGATGATGACAGGGCAGTAGTGTGTGCCTGTTTTCTGCACTGTTATTTTTGGACACAGAAGTCCTTCTCCCCTGGAACTGACTCACCTCTACAGGAAAGCCTCTTCCCGCCCCAGGCAGTTGTCTGTGTTTTCCTTCCATGGCTTCTGATTTCCTTCTAAGGGTTTGCACCAAACCTCACAGACAAACAGTTTTAGAGCATGACCACTGTGACTGTTTACAAGGAGAGACTTGGGCCAATGAAAACAATAAATGCTTGAACTCTATCCCATTAATCAGATCTCAAAGCATGATTACACTGGATCTTCTGAACCCCAACAAGTAATCCCTCTTATCCTCACTTTGCATACTTGAACAGTCAGGTACAGACAATTCAAGTTACTTTCCCCAAATTCTTGCTGTGTAGCAGGACCAGGAATAGATTTTAGATCTAGACATTTGTAGGCAGCCCAGACTGGAAGGGGTGAGTTTTCAGTCAATATCAGCTCAGAAGCTGCTCAGAGATGTCCCCTCTCAGTGCCTTCAGTTAGATTGTACCAGGAAATGAAGCAGGGCAGGAACACTCTTGAGCACAAACGAGACACAAACCTTTCTCTCAGCATCACTGTGGTTACTCTCTCTACAATGAGAAACTGTCCTGTTATGTAGAAAATGAATCCAAATGATTTAGGAAGCAAGCACACAGCAGGTTTCCGTAGTCTGATGGGAATGGTCACCCTACAACATTCAGAAGCTCCAAGGACCTTTAGCAGAAGATCCTTGTGGTGAATCTTTCCTTCAAATTCCCAAATAAATCGGTCTTTAAAAAACGGGCTGCAGAAAACAAAAAGCAAGAATCTTAGTAATCACTGTAAGTGTTTTACATATAAAGGGAGGGAGAAAGTGCCTCATTAGAGCTGAGTAGTCAGGTGGACCAGCAGATGCCCAGGGGTGGGCAAAACCTGCTAGGAATGGGAGATGAGGTGATGCTCTTTCCTGGATTTTTGGGTTGTTTTGGGGGGAATTTTTTTGTCTCTTTGCCTTCCTCTTATGCATCCCCTCAGACGACACATGAACATTCATATCTTGCAAAAATTTACAAAACCACCTTTTGATAAAATTTTCATTTTAGCAGCTTCATCTCCCCCAGCCCTGGACACGCTGCAGCATCCAAGAGGAAAGCCAAATGCTCAGCATCCTTCCTCCCTGAGCTGAACCACCGGGTCTCAGCTGACTGTAACCAGAAAATCCTTCTCTATTTGATCATAAACTATGACATCAATAAAAACAACCATTTCCTGACTAAAATTCAGATACAAAATCTGCATAGAGATGAAGTCTAGAAGGGTCATATTATTCTCTGGGCTGATCACGTTGCCCTGCCCACACTTTCTCATCTGAAGACTTTAATTGCTTTAATATGTAAGTGTTTGGAGCAGTCACAGTTTGTAGCTGTGTTTTAGAATAAATAGGAAGTGAGAAGACTTGAGCAGCAGTAAGGTTGCCATAGCAATTGTTTGTTGAAGGAGAGAAATTGCGACAACAAAACCCTGGGAAACATGTCAGTGTGACTCTGCCCTTTGCATCAGCCCCATCTAGACTTTGGAAAGGACAGGTTGCAGGGGAGAAGGGAGCCCTTGTGGCCCCTCTTGCTGCTCAGCAGGAGTTTGGGGAACCTGTCTGAGGGCACAGCTGAGGCAGTGAACCCATGGGCTGAGTAGGAAGACTTGTTGAGTGACACACGCCCGAACTTTGCAGACACGTTAAATCACACATGACTTGTCAAGTGATCCCATCATTGTATCAGCACAAGTGCTCACTTATAAATCACAGATGAATCATAAGGCATTAGTTTGACTCTTCAAACCATGGAGTATCAATCACGTGACTTGTCTCAGATTTCAGTCTGAAATCACTTTGAAAACAAGCTGATCTCTGGTGTAGGAAGGTTATCTGCAGGGTGCTCTTCTGCTACTCAGCTGAACATTGATGGGCCACTAACCAGACAAGTAGATAAATGGAAAACAAACCCATATGCAATTTGGGGAATTTGCTTTAATTTACATGAGAATATCTCTGAGAACCAAACACCACTTGTACCACTGTTATCTGAGCAACGCAGTGATAAATTGACAGCATTTGTAGGGACTTTTTCCTTGTGGCTTTACATTTGATGTTTTATACATTTCATTTGCTTACCCCTGGCACCAGCCTTTAATGGCTGGCTTGCATTATTACTCTCATCTTACAAAGGAAGAGACAAGGACAGAATGTAAATGGGAGCCAAGGTGAGATAGACACAGCAGAGCTAGAAATTGATCTTGTTTCCAGGCTCCATTTGACACAGACCCTGCCTAACAGTGTAAACTCATGGTTCTGCTGCCATTACAGCAGATGCTGCTGCCACCTCTTAGATGCGAGGGTCACACCATGTCTGAGCATCAGCATTTCAGTGACAACAGTCAGAGACACCCGTGGGACATTTATATTCGCATGTCAACATCACTGGCCCAGGAAATAATGTTTGCATAAATGGTTTTAAAATGCTGTCTGGAATATTCTAGCCACTATAGGACACCCTTCTCTAAACACAACAGCAAAGTGACCCCTTTGCCTTAGGAAGAGGAAGGGGGAGGAAGAGGGAGGAAGAGGGAGAGGGAGGCAGAGCAGTATCTCACCAGTCACCAAAAAACCAGCAGTCAGCCGCAGCAGACACCAAACAGCACTTGCAGAATGCCTGCACCCTTGTCACCCATAGGACAACAGCTTAGCCTAGAACAGTGCTTCTCAAGTAAGGATTTAAAAGTTAACTTCATGACCATGTCTGTACTATACTGCAGCGACACACAAATGCTTTCATGTATACTCACAAAATACACATGGATGATGGCATATCAGACCAGGTCTGGTTACCTTACTGAGTACAGCTGGCCCAAAATGATCTTTTGTCTTGAAATAATTACCTTTTTTTTTTTTTTTTTTTTTTTTTTTTTTTTTTTTTTTTTTTTTTTTTTGTCAGGCAGAGACAGTTCTGTTTTGGAGGAGGAAGGTGGACCAGAAGATCCCAAGATTTCTTTCAGCTCTGTTTTCTTTCAGACCTCATTCCGGTTAATACCAAATCCATAGCATCATATTTGAACTATTAGAGCTTATGAGACAGAACAAACTGCTCAGATACTTCTTCAGTGCAAGGAATAGCCAGAGATCCAGTAGTGAGAGATATTAATCAAAAGCTGTGGAAGAACACCAAAACTGCTTCCCTACATAAATCAATGAGCCATGTAAAATAGAAGCCCATGTCCAGCAGTGAGTTATACCAAAGTCAGAGGGAGATGCAAAGTAGCACTTGGTGTAAAATTGTTGCCAGCATAACACACAGTGTTGACCATGGGTTAATACCATTCACTTTCAGAAAAATAAGGCAGCTGTAGGATAACTCATGCCCACTTGCCCTGTGGTTTTACACAGGGAGAACACATAACTTCCTCAGAACTCACTGGTATAGGTAGTTGCTGAGCAAATTTTCACACACATTGACCTCCTTGCTCTTTAAAATGAAAAACACCTTGTCATAAAGAAATGAAAATCTGGGACCTTTTACATGTTCCCAAGGTAGTTTCCGAGACAGGATATGAAAAACTGGGCTTGCACTTAAAAGCCTGCATTAACTGGATGCTTGTGTTAGAGAGGGAGTAGCTGCCTTGCCCTAAGGAGGGACAGGTGAAACTTTCGAGGTGGCAATTCACTTCATCTGCTTGGACCAGCTCATGAGAGAACCACTCCATGCCAGAGAAGGCTTCCCAGATCCTTCCCCGAGGCTGCTGCAAGGCACAGTGTTTGTGGTGTTCCCAGAATGGAAAAACAGTTCAGCCACTCAATGGTTCAGCCACACAAACCCTCATGGTCACCAGATGTGTGCCAAGATGTGAAGGTGAACCCTGTCTGTTTGCCACCACTTAGAACCAAACACCTCTTAGCCTGCAGAGCACATTCCTGCACAGCCCTGCTTCTGCAGCTTCAAAACATTTATGTATGCTTGGCATCTTGCTACCTTGACACTGAAATACTGTTGTCAGGGAAAGCTACCTCCCTTGAATAATGTACTGAATGCCAAGGAACATGAACAGTCCTACCGCAGGAAATTTAGTTTGCTTTAGGCAAACTCAGCTACCACATCCAATTTATTTTGCTATAAGACATTTTTGATAAAAAAATCCTTTGGAGGGTTAGAACTGAAGGTTTGGCTTTCTTACTGACTCTGCTTCAATACTCAAATGAAAGCTTTTTATTTCCCTACATTCCTTTTTTTTTAGCTTGGTCAAAGATCACTGCTCTTCCCTGACAGCAGAGCACATCTTCTAAGATCCGAGTAAGAGCCCAAGGGTGCTGTCTGTCTGTCAGCACTTGCACTGAGGTCCCTGGTTTCAGAGATGTAAATACTGACTTGATATCAGCTGAGCACCATTTCTAAAGCCGTTCCCAAGTCCCCCATGCTAAGGAGCTACTGCTAAGGAAAGGCTTCAGCAAGCAGAGATAGGTCTGCTCATGGATCAGGCTTCTGGATTTGTCAGCATTAGATTATGAAATAACTCTAATTTCTTAGCATCTCCCCTTCAAGGTAATGCATCCACAGGAATTCTTGGGAACTGATTTTCCCCCTTCCTCTGACAGAAGGACTATCAGCAGCCAATACAGTCCTGGCCATGCCCAGCCCTCTCCCAGGTAGTGACCATGAAGCACCAGGGAGAGAAAGTAGGACAAAATCTGTGCAACATATGGTCTGTAAGAAGACTCCCCTGCTCCCGCAGCTGCTGAGGGGGCAGGGGAGCTGCGTGGCCTCTCCAGAGCCCATGAGGAGCAGCCAAGCAGCCCCTGAGGCTGTGGGGAGCCCAGATCAGCTCTTGGCCAGTGACAATGTGTACAGAACTGGGCTGGCAGAGTGGCACATAGGTACTACTGGGAGCAGGAAAGCTGCCTCCCTTTGGTCCTGCACAGCCCAAGGGCAGCTGAGTGGGAAGCTGGATGTGGTCTTGGCTGAAGGGTGATGGAGGGTGGCTCTGGCAATGGGAGGGGGCAGGGGCATGAAGGGCTCCAGAGGTGCAAATTCAGTGTCAAGTTGGAGATGTGGGAGGTGTTGCATTTTAGGAGTCTTAAGGCATTATAGATGGCAGAGGTAAGGAATGAGGAGGGGCCCAGGATGTTGTGGAGAAGAGGAAAGAGAAATTGAGGGTTCAATACTGTGAGTACAGGGAGTTGTGGCCACTAGAGATGTTTGATGGCCTCTAAAATGCAATGTGCCCATGAGAGCTGGGCTGTCCTGGACTATCTCTCCAGGCTTCAGGAAACCAGCTTCACCTCAGAAAGAGTCATCACTGTTTGCATTTGTAAACACCAGACCCACTGAACAGTGGGGTGTGGATCTGAAATGTCTGCACAGCTCTCTTGAGTCCCGGTCAGGTAGAGCAGCATTTATGCTTTACGTTTTTCTGGGTTTTTTAATGAGTGTGTTTTGTATTCCTCAAGATTGCTGGCAGTATTTTCCAAATGGGGACTGCGTATCACCCAGCCACATCACCTCAAGTTCCCACTTCGCCACAGAGTATAATTAAAAGTGAAACCCTTCTCTTTTGGATGAGCTTCTTGCGAGACATTCTGGTTAAGAGTTTGTAATCTTAAATGCTTTTGACCAGAAGGAGAAGGTCTACAGAAGGAGAGTGATGGTGACTGATTTCTGTAGCATCTCCTGTAGCTTTGGCTGTGCTTGGCTTCAGGCACAGCTGAGCTCTGTGGCAGACAGACCTTGAATCCAGCAAGGCACACACAGTGGCACAGGCCACCAGATCACCCAGAGCAGAGGAATTATGTTACCTAAGGGTACCTAAGAAATAACCCAATACTCACCACAGGAGCAAAAGTTCTACAGATTATCACTGAATGCAACACTTGTTATTTATTGCATTATTATATTATATAAAATTATATTATTATCTTTACAGGAGAAAACACCACAACCACTTTTTCTTAGCAATGATTGCTTTTTTTCTGCACTCATTATAAAATTTCTCATATCAAAGTAGGATGCTGGGTGGAGCTTAAAATGTTGTACAGACAAACAGGATTTCATAAGCAAGTATGATTCATTATCACCACTAGATAACAGAATTACCTATTCAAAGACCTCTGAACTATTCAGTATTCTCTGAGGGTGAGGTATTACGTTCATTAACAAGAAGTATTTGCATGAAACAGCTTCTCCACATTCTCAAGAGGGCATAAAGGCACTACAGTGTGTGTCAGTCAGTGTAAAGAAAATTAGACACATTAAGAAAATATTAAAGGACTTAACCTCTTCAATTTTGGCTTCAATGGAAATCATAGTGTAAACTTGCTCTTCTTTTTGCTGCTACTAGAATGTCCCAAAGGGGCTAGTACCACCACTCCGGCTTTGGGGATGTCAGTGGCCCTGGGTGGACACGTGCTCTTCACTCAGCCCCAGGCAGCCATGGAGAACTAAAACCAGGAGCCTTGGTGGTTTAAGAGTTGCTGGTACTGTGAGTTGGTGTTGCCTCACATCATCACTGGTTCATGGCAGCAAGGCACAGGCAGCACTGCCTCTTTCCTCTGCACTTCTGGAAGCTCTTCCAAATTCTCCACAGCAGACCCACAAACCAGCAACGCCTTCAACCTATTCTGATGAAATTTTTCCCTTCTCATTGTGAAAGATAAGTGTTATGCAGCGCTGCCAGCACTGGGGACAGCAGTGTCCCAGCAATTTCCAGGCATCTGGCCCTTTGTTTGTCAAACACATATTCAGGAATCAGCCTGCAGGAGTGTAATGTATGTTCAAATCTTACGTCAGGTACCATTAGATTAGGACAGGTTTTCAAGGAGAACCCAAATAGGCACATTCAAACACCTCATGCTCAACCCTTTTTGTTGAGATAGTTAAATTCCAAATCTTTCATACACTTTTCTCTCTCATTCCATAGAGATCTTCTGCTCTAGAGAGCACAGCCAGTGTAAGGCATGAGTAACACCCCACATTGCTGACCCAGCGGAGTTCTTCTGTGCAGAGCAGACAAGGTGCATTTGGTCTCATGCTCACTAATTCTGAATAAGTCTGCAAGCTTGTGTCCTCCTAAGCCTCCTGAGAGGAAGGGCCTTGCTTGAGTAAATCACCATCAAAAGACAGAAAAAAAAAAAGAGGTAGGAATAGGCAAGCAGTGTTTTTGGACAAGGGAGATTACCAGAGAATCCCATAGGAACCTCTTCAAGAGCTTAGATTGTATGAACCATATGGATCATATGATAACACCTTCATAAATGATTTGAAAGAGTGAGGAGCAAAGATTGATGATGATATGAACTGATTCAAACCAACAAAACTGAAAGCTGACTGCATAGAATTGTAGTACAACCTTGCAATAAATGGCTGGATGCTAAAAAGCCAGATGAAATGTGATATTGATAAATGTGGAATAATGCATACTGGAAAGACAACTTTAACTCCATGGGCTCTGACTGGCTTGCTACCAGTCAGGAAAGAGATCTTAAAGAACTTTTTTAAACTATCAGCTCAAATCTCAGGATCAGTTTGAAAAGGGTAATATTAATACTACTATTAGGAAATTACAGAAAACAATTTGAGAGAAAAACAAAAAAAATATTACAATGATTGTATTGCCTGCATCTTACCATGTATCTCTACAGTGAGCATTGGCATCTCTTCCCAAAGCAATGTAATAGCAACAGAAAAAGCACAAAGAAGTGAAGCAAGGGTAATACAGAGAAGAACTTGACAGAGATAAGAAATCTTCAACCTAAGGATAGAGGACCATGAGGAATATATATTAGGGTTTATAAAACCTCAAGGCACATAAGGTAGATTAAGAGGAAATAATGATTCAATTTCTCATACTACTACTACTAAGTTAGAAAACCTCCACTAAAATGTTCTAGTGGCAGATTCAAAACCAAGAGGTGCATACAGTGTGTTGTTAAACTGGAGAGCCCACTGGGACATGACACTGGTGGATGTCACAACTGTGTGTGTTCAAACAGTGAATGGAAATAGTGGATGGAAGACAGAATATATCAAGTATTTTTAATCACAAAGGTATCACACTCTCCTTAGGAGTTCCTTGGCAGAACCTAGTGGGGAAGTTCTCCTACAGCTTTCTCACTTTTGTGCACGTTTCTAAGCATCCACTATCAGTCACCTTATGTTTCATGGGCACTAGTTTCCTCACAGTTCTAAATATCATCCTGCAGTCCCATCAGAGGTGTGAGAATGCAGCAGTGAAACCTAGTAGAAATGTTAGTCAAACTCACAGGGGACTAAATGACACCAGGGTGTGCTAACACAGGTCACAGTAAGAACAGGTGCTTCTTGAAAAAGAGAATTTCTATGGCAACAGTGAAAAATTATGATGTTCTTGTTTGTCTTCACATCTTTTAATCTGCAGCAGCCTATGACTTGCACAATCTTTATTTCTCTTTTTGAACATGGACAGGGACAACCTGCTGGCCATCCAACCATCCACTCCCAGGAGTGTAGATTTGGTCCTAATGCTTCCTGGCTGGCAGGGATCTTAACAAAAAAGTTGTGAGTACATGCTGTTTGTAGTGTGCTTAATGAAGGGGAGAATTAAGCTAACAAAATAACACAAGAAAGGACAGTATGGGTTATTAATTGTGAAGATAATAACAAGACAAGATTTGTTTCTTCTACACTGGGGGAAAATAGGTCTTTTTTTGGTATTTGAAGTTGTAAAGAATTTTGCAGCTTTCTCCTCTGTATTCCTTCTCACTTTTTGGCCAATTTGCCCCATGCCATCCCATGTGCACTTAGGGATAACCAGTAAAATCTTTACTGAGGGCTCCTGTGCAAGACCTTTTTATAGGCTTCCTAAATGTCATGACACCCAGGTTGATGCAAAAGTGAGCTACAAGACCCAGCTCCTAGGCTGAGTCTCAGCCAACCCTTCCATTTGCCAGGGCTCCTCAGCAGGGTGCACAACACAAATCTCTACATGGGAAAGGCAGTGAACCTCTGGACCTCTCAGAGTCTGGGAAAAAATATAGGCAGCCTCTACTTTCTGCAGGTACATTTCATCCTCACCGTGGGTGTGCTGAGCATCTGCTAGAAGATTAAGGTAGTTGTCAGTACAGACACTTCACACAGAAATGAGAGACATTTCTTATTCCAGACTACTGCTGCCTCATCTGAGAATGGGTGAGCAGGTGTTTGACATGATTTTGGAGCATCTGCAGCGTGTGAATGCAAGCTATGTATTAAGTAAGGTTATTAATTTTTAATTGATCAGCTTAGTGCAGCTCTGAACAGAAACATGTCAAATTTGGCTGCTGATCTGGAGGGGAAGCTGAACTCAGAGGAATGCTGGCTAGGTGAAGGAGACAAAATAAGAGGTACTTTCAACAAGTTTGAGAAATATTGATTTGGATGGACTGTACTGACAGTAAAACCAGTATGAGCTGGGTCTGGTCTGATGTGCTGGTGAGGGGCTGTGCAGTGCCCCAAGGACACTCCCCTGTCCCATGGGTGCTTGTGCCAGCACTGTGCCTCTACACGGGCACAGCTGAAATGCCCTTTAAATGTCAGTGAATAAAGTAAGGAAGACATCAATTAGGTATTTACCCTGCCCTCTTTTGTTGTTGGAGTCCAGGACATCCCCTTGGATGGCCTGGGACCTGAGGAAAGGAGTTTGAGCCCTGGACAGGGGGGTGTGGAGCTGGTCTAGGGGGCTCAGAGACCTTGGCACAGAGCCCAGGGAGACACCGGGTTTGATTTTGATCCATGGGAAAAGCTTTCAACATTGCAGAAGTAATTACAAATCTCCAGGATGTGAGAGTTGTAGTTTAGCACAGTAGATGATGTAGAATTTAGTAGTTTTAGAATTTTTAGAGTGGAGGTAAATGGGGACAAGATGGTGGAATTTGGGTGGTACCTTATGTACTTCTCCTTCTTCCTCGTCCTCCATTTTTTGGGGCGGTGATGGCACAAAGTAGTTAGAGTGGATTGGAGCAAAGTAGAATGTCACTTCTGGTGTGGGCACTGGGCATTGGCACAAAATAGTAAATAACTAGTATGTAATTATCTGTATAACTGTTAGGGGACATCCCATCTGTGGGGCAGTCGCCTCGTGTCCCAGCTGCTGTCCAGACCTCGGCTGGGAGCAGAGAAAATTTTGAGATACCAAATAATAAACAACACGAGAAACCTGAAAACAAACCTTGAGGACTCTGCTTTTTTACACAGACGCGACTCGGGGCTTTTTAGAGGGCCAAGGACTTTAAACCACCTAAAGCTTGGGTGAGGAAACACCCCCCCCCGACATTTTGTGACTTCTGTGACATCAAAATCCAGTATTATAAAATGCAGGAAATTTACATAGAAAATTAAGTATCTAGAAGAAAACGCCATAGGTAGCAGGACAGGTGACAAGAAAAGACAGGATGTCCACTTTGCTGGTGCTATCTGTTGGTAAACCTTGTCTTCCTGAGCAGGTTGTGAAGCCTAGGAGAGGGCTGTTGTAGCAGTAAGTTCAAAACTGGAGGGTTAGCACCTCTCAGCAGCTGAAGGATAGTGAGTTGGGGTATTAGACAAAAAAGTAAAAAATTGCTGAGGGACAAGAGTAGAAATGAAATTATGGAAGATAATACCTGCCAAAGAGAATATTTAATTCTTTGAGGAGTTTTTGTGTTTGATTTATAACTGCAAAGACATTATAGAATTTTGCTAGGTTTCTCTCTAAGCACCATATTGGCATTCTGATTAGAAAAATATTAATAAAGCATTATGTGGATAAAGAAATGACAAAGAAAAAGCTCAGAAACCTGTTTTCTTCATCAAACAGATTTCTTATCCACTGGATATTATGAAGACCAGTAGGATCTTGGTACATCTCCAAAATTTTTATCCATTAATGCAACTCTAGAGAACACCAGTCAGCAAACAAATGTTCTCCTGACAGCTGGTAAGAGCAGACAGGGAGTGGGACCAGCAATGGTCATGGCACCACTAAGGAATTGGTGGCAGCCAAGGGTGCTGCTGCTGGGGCATGCACTGCTTTGTCAGAGCACTTCATTTCCCTTTGTTTTGGAAATGCCAATGCTGTACACATGTCACTTTCTAATTTTTATTTTTTTTTTTTTTTTTTTTTACCTAATGAAGTTTCTGAGAAGCAAATCAGATTGCTATTGACATTGAGTCTAATGCAGGCCCTTCTTTGTCACAGTCAGTTTCTGAAATGAAGTTATAACAGTGCTGTAAAAAATACTTGATGTGACAGGCCTGGAAGATGAAATGGTTTGTTGATGTCAGTCTGTGCTAATGGAAGCTAAGCTGAACAGCTCAAGAGCAACAAATTATATAGATTTAGGGCACAGAACAATTTCAGCTACATCACCTTAATGTCCTTTGTAATGAAAACAAATTGCTTTGTGCTATATAAAGTGGTGCCAATGGGAGCTGAAAAGTTCAAAATAACACAAGGATATTGTTAGGTTCTCATTGTTAGCTCAGTAGAAACGTGACAGTGAAAAATAAGGAAGAAACTTCACTGGTTCCTTCCAGAAGAATTTAGTCCCCAAGACATAATCCTGAACCTTTGTTTAGATACTGCACTAAGACAAATATGAAGAAATGTTCTTGTTTGATTCATAGCAGTAACTGCTGATCATTTGACTTCATCAAACTATCTATCAAACATCACTTAAATTTGCAACACCTCTGAAGCCTGGCCCGTGTGTCAAAGTGTTTAGCCATTTAAACTACAGTGATATAATTGCAACAGAAGAAAAAAAAGCCCTGTAAAATAAGTGGCTCTACCAAGGAGCTGTTAATTCAATGCAGTTTATTTAAACAGCGCAAAGCAACATGGGCATTCTGATGAGCAATCATTATTTCTATGGTGTGGCACCTCAGGCTCCCAACAACACACCTGCATCACTCTGTACTGGGTGCTAAATGAATACATAGATCTGAAACCAGTATTTTTGTACTAGGTTTTTAACATCCAAAATATATTTGGAAAAGATCAAGTTTTTTATTGACACGGAGTAACCATATCCTTGTTTTAAAGAAGAGGAAAACTCAAGTCAGTTCAATACTTCTTTCTATTACAAAAGTGGAAAAGGAGGCATTTACATATTTCTACAGAAGAGACACCTTTACCCACAAAGACACTGGATTACTGATTCATACAGTCATATCATAAGGTCGTATAATGAAGTCCTTTGCTCATTCCCAACCTTGACAATGGAGAAACACTATCTTTTTTCTTTTGGAGATGACTGCATTATAGTGCCACTCTTTTGTATTGTAACAGTGATTTTTTTTCAGGAATAAATCTTCTCTTTTTTACATGTATGTTCATAAATGCCTCAAGGCTAGTCTTTAAGTCTTAATAGTCTTACTTGAAACAGACATATCTACCTTCTGTACTGCAAAAAAACTGGAATAAATTTGGACATCACTGCCTTTGTGTAGTTACAATTGGCCTCCAAGACTGACTTTTGATCGGAATGGTGAACCAGGTGCAAGAGCTGTGGTGCTGTTCAGTAGACAACACAGATGTGAAAGAGCTCTAGGACTGCTCTGGTGAGTCTCAGTTGAGAATCAGGACAGTCACTGATGCTTTGTTTTGCAACAAAAGAGAGCTCTTACAGCCTTGGCAAGTATATATTGCTTGGATCATATCCCATTTCCACATTTTGATGCTTAGATGACACACTAAGGACTTTGTTCACTTTCAACTAATGTTTCTACTAACTTTTTGCTAATGCATCCGTCAGAAAAGCATCATAAATACTTCTGGAGACAGATATTAAATGTATAGCTTTCAGGAAATGTGGGCTTGGCCAAACTGAAATGCATGAAAGAACTGTCAGTCAGATGCACAGAAAGCAACAATCACCCTGTATGAGCTGGGTGACTTTTCCTGCAGCATGAACAATGGATTATCTTGGGAGTATAAGCAAATTCTAGAAGGAAATGTATTTAGTTAACCACTGGCAAAACAATTTGAATACCAGGTACATTTGTAGAAGATCAAAGTCTATTCAGGGATGACTAAAATGGACTAATCTGCTGAAGCATATGACCAGAGAAAAAATATTCTCATTTCTATCCTCTATCAAAATTATACAACCTTCCAAATGGCCTCCATTCCTTTGCACACATTATTAGTGCTTTGGTTGTTTATGTACAGATGTACAGTCAGCAAACCCACGAAGTATCTGTGTGAAGCTGTGTATCCCAGTGCAGCTGTACACAGACACCTTTCCACTCACTCCCACGCCAAAGTTAAATTTAAGCCTAAAACAGCCTTGGCAAAGAACTAATTCCTTTCATAAATTACTCTGCTGAGCAATGACTATTTTATTATTTGACAGCACACAGAGGAACTGTAGGCAAACCCAATGCTGCTGTTACAGAACCTGGGAGCTGAGAATCTCCCCAGTACAAGGAGAACATTGACACTCTGCAGCAAATCCAGTGAGGGCCACAATGGTGATGAAGGGGCTGGAACATTCACCACACGAGCAGAAGCTGAGAGGTGGGACTGTTCCTTCTGGACAAGAGAGGGCTCAGGGGATCCTATCACTGTGTTTAACTCCCTGATGGGAAGGGAGAAAAGAGCCAGGCTCTTCTCCATGGCACCCAGGGACAGGACCAGAGGCATTAGGCACTGACCAAAATATGAGAAAACATGTTCAAACATAATCAAAAGACTCCTCTCATTGTAAGGGTGGTTGAACACAGGAACAGATTGTGGAGTCTCCACCCTGGGACATACTCAGAACCCAGCTGGACACAGTCCTGTGTGACTGCTGTGGGTGACCCTGACCAAGCAGAGCTTGGACACATGGCTCCCAGAGTTTCCTCCTGCTGGTACCACAGCATCCTTGCCCCACCTGAAGGCCAGGTAGGAAGCAGAAAATATTCTTGTACTTAGCAAAATTTTATTACTTAGTTTCATTCTCCTCCCCTACCTTGTTCTTCTCGTATCCTACATTTATTTCTTGTGAGTCTTTCTGACCTCTGAACTGCAATTTTATGAGGCAGCTGGCTGAGTTTTGTTATGACTGGACTGGATTATGGCTGGACAAGATTATGGCTGGACTGTGTCCCCTTGTGGTAAAGGCTATCCTGGTGCCAAGGACATCTCCTTTATTAAAGCAACTCTTGGTCTTCTCTCTTAAAAACCAAAGGAAGATGAATAATAATAATGCAAATCTGGCATGCTAAAATCAACCAACACAATACTACAAATTTTGAACTTCACTTCTTAAATTCCTGAGGAAGAAACACTTTCATGTAGGACTGGAGAAGAGAAAAACCAGAAAAACCAGGAAAATAAAAAAATTATAATAAAAATTTTAAAAAATTGGAGAGTTATGGTTAAATGTTAAGTGTTCTGGTTAAGTGTTTCTAATTACACCCTTATGCATATATATATATATATATTTGTGTATGTGCCATTTACAGTTTGGTTGTGTTATTAACAGCTTGTCTCATTTTGTGTGACCAGGGTAGTATACTGAGGTAGGAAACAGAAATGAAGGGGACATTCATAAAGATGACAGTAAGCACAGTAAATCCTCAGGATTCCAGCAGGGAAGGATACTCACAAACACACCGCTGTCCCTGACAGCCCTTTGCCAGGGGTCTGCTACTGATGAGACAGCTCTTGGCCTGAGACACTATCACACCTTTCCTGCACACACAGAGGATGGTAACTGGTTTGCTTGGAGGGGAAAAACCAGAATTTTCATTAAATTTGGTACCTGGGCTGGCAGCCTGCTGCCTGCTGAAACCTGACATATGCGACTGGTGCAGCCTCCCAGGAGGCAGAGAGAGAGGAAATCCTGGGTAAAGAATAACTCATACTATATGCAGAACAAGAGTAAAAAAAAAAAAAAGAAAAGAAAAAAGATCACTTAGGTGCAACCCCCTGCTAGGTATAAGACAGATGGTTTTCCATGGCAAAGAACCAAGTTTGGTTTTTTGTTTTCAGTTGTTTTTTTTTTGTTTGTTTGTTTGTTTTTTTTTTTACTATTGGCCAGAAAATGCATGAAATCATGTTATTTATTTATTTACTTAGTCTTCAATTAAAAATACCAGTGAACCAAATCTGATAGTGTTCAAATTCAGTTTACCCCAGCCCTACCATTTCATTCACTGATGGGTTTCATTCCTTTTTGATCTTTGCTGTATAGAATTTTTATAAGGGCTGCTGACAGTTTCACTCTGCATCAGTTCCCAAGACTTTCCAGCAGCAAGCCCACTTGGGCAGGGGTGGCAAGAGCAAGACTTGTTCCTCTTTCCCTTCCTGAAAGATGATGTCGTGGTGATCACAATGACATCATCTGTGCACTGGGAGGGAAAAGCAATCCCACACATCTCCAAACAGGGGGAGCAGAAGGGGAAATAGAAGTCTCTGTGTGAGATGTGGTGCAGAGGCTGTCGCCCTTCTCAGCACAGCCACACTGTTCACCCTGATGGGACATCAAGCCCTCTGATGGCACACAGTACCTGGAGGTGGTGATTGCATCCCTGCTCCCAGTGGCACCAGATTCCCACCACAGGTTCTCAGAAGGGTGGAGGCTGGAAGAGACCTCTGGGAGTCATCTGGTCCAAGACTGGATATCTGCCCTAGTGGAAATGCAATTTGTGTCATTTCATTCTCCCCAAACTGTGCAAAGTATGCTGAGACCCTCATGCCTAGCTTTGTTCATTAGATTCCTGGAAAAAATGGGCTATGAAATCAATTCATCTCTTTTTCTTACATTTTTTCAAAGTGCTGCCATGCACATTTTGAAGTAATGGCCTGGCATCATACTGAGCCAAGTTTCAATGAAGGTGAGGATCATCTGGGGACAAGGTGGTGACACAAGCCAGCTGGCAGCAGAGCTGTGCTGGGGGTGGGCACACAGAGTGCAACAGGGACTGGCCTGCTCTGTGTGATGGCATCTTCCACCCAGCACAGCAGCAGTGCTGAGGGCTGTCACAGCCAGCCCAGCCTCACCTGAGATACTGAGGTAAAAACACCTAACATCAACCAAACACAAGGCAGAAGGGAATAACCTACAGGAACTCAAACTCCAGGATGAGAAGACCAAGGCAGAAGATGTCAAGGCCACGGGGCAAGGGACCACCAGTGAGCAAGGCATGGCACTGCCAGGCTTGGAGGCTCCCACCTCCTCTCAGCCACCGACCACAGCTGAACCAAGCAGGGAAGGGGCCAGGAAGCATCTCAGGGAGCTGATGGGATGTGACAAACATGGTCTGGGAAAAAACCCAATGCATTAGGTAAGCCTTTAGCTCAGGGCTGACTTTGAGATATTGGCAAATGTGAAGAGTTTGTATCACATAATTACTTCTAAAAACAAAAGTGGAGGAGGTTTTTTTCATGTAAGAAAGGTCTGGTTATGTGATCCAGCTGAATTTTTATTTAAAACCCTCTCCCCCAGATTTTGTCATAACATTTTCTCAAAGCAAACTGCCCAAGGACTGAATTAGAATAAACCAGAGCATTAAATCTGTTAATTCACAAGGTTTTAATTTTCTCTTTGTTAAATTTAGTGAAAGTTCTTTTTCAACACCCTAGAAGTGTTATTTAAGAGAAAAAGTAATTTTAGCAGTCAGAAACAAGACACAAGGTGTTGGGGTTTATGTATCAGTTTGTAAAGGATAAAGCAATGAAAATCCACTGACTTCCACTAAACTAAAAGCCATTTTACACCACCTGAGCATCTGCTCTTTCAGCTTCAGCTCACCTCCACTGCCAAATCTCTGTTGTGATAAAGTCCTTCAACAAAGGACATCCATTAATGGAAACAATATGATTTTTCTTCCCTTTCTGCTGTTCCAAAGATTATTACAACTAGAGAGTTTCAAGAAAGGTTGTCTTTGCTTTGGGTTTTGTACAAGGACATTATTTTGCAGTGTTGAACACAAGGTTTAATCACAGCTTGCATTACCTTAGTTGTCCTGAAACACAAGCACCAAGGGAATGCAGCCCTCTGAGCATCACTGTGCAGGCTCACACATGTCCTGGCTTCCTTGGCCATCGTGGGGCAGAGCCACCTCCTCCAGGGTAGAATTTGGAGGGCTCCCTGCTAACAGACCGGCTGTCCAGCCTCTCAGTCCAGCTCTCCATCCTCACACACATTTCCTGGGCTTAGATAAGAAAGGAGAGGTAGACATCACATGCTCATTGAGCAGATAAAATGACTGCAATGCTAAAAGAGAGCCATGAGCCCACTGCCCCAACTGGAGCATGGGAACCAATGGGGCAAGATGCAGAGGGAATGGGATTGCACTTCTGTAGAGGAAACCACGGCCCTTCAGAAAGGCAGCACAGAGAATTTATTAATGTTTTATAAGGTCTGTCTGGAAGTCAGACCACGTGTAAGGGTCCCTCTGGGGATTTACTCCATCATTCACACTCAAGAGACTCACAGAGTTGCAGCCTGCAGGTGACCCACCTTTGCTCATGGATGCATTTCACCAGAAGCCCCAGTGTCTGAGTAGAGGCAGGACTCAGTCATACCCACACCTGGCCTTCCTGTGCTGGTTCACAAGTATTCATAAGTCTTTTTTAGGTTATTGTCTTCAGAGTCGGGTGAAAGCTGTGCATCTAATGCTTCCTTTTAAGAGTGCAGCCTGTGGGAGACTACCCATCAGGGACTGAGAGTGCCATAGAAGAAATCTTCACATCTGAGGAGGGGAAACATCGATCACCTTTAGGTTTAATAAATTCCTTTTCAAGGTAACAAGCTTTACCTTAGAAAGGGCAGCAGAGTGCATACCAAGGACCTCAACATCCCAGGGTGGTGCAGGCAAGCCTCAGAGCCTGCAGAGCAGCCACAGCAACCCCAGCACCTTCAGTCAAGGTTAGTCTTTCCAGACCAGCATCTGTGCAATAAAACTGGGGAAAGATGAGACTCTGAGGAGTCCCACACTCCTTCCAAGTAACTCAGTCTCACACTTGAGAGACAGTGATCCTGCTGGCCAGAGAGGAGGCAAGCTGCCAGCACTGCACCGAGAAGGGGTTTGCTGATAATTTCCTGAAGCAGATGAAATAACTTCAGTCAGCAGGGCTGTCTTTCAGCAACACAGAACTCATATTTGTGGCTCTTAGCAAGTCAGTTACAAGTAAACAAACTACATTATTAAAAAGTCTGTGTGAAAGAACATGCCTTGAAACCACATGAAATGGCATGACTGTCCCTTTTTCATTCTCAGACCTGCTGTGTGATGATTCCTGCCAAGGATGCCCATGTCCTTACAGTGGCATTCCTGGAGGACCAGCAGGCTCCCCTGCCTGCCTCAGCCCTCTGCACCGTCACACTGCAGGCACCCGCCCCACCAGGGGAAAGATGCATACTCTTAGCACAGGTCTCCCAACCCAACCCAGCAGTTCCCAGATACAGGTGGGAAAGACAAACAGGACCATGGTCCTCACACAGAGAGAGACTGTTGGCAGCACAGTTTGAGTTGCTGATCTGGGCAGCAGCTTCAGCCCTGAATCAGGTGGTGGGGTTTAGACTGCCATCACAAAATGCTGCATTTTGCAAGCCTGGCATTTGGTCCAAAGCTCACCAAATGCAGAGGAAAAAGCTCTGCATTTTCTGACATTTGGGTTAGACTCCCCACCTTTAATATAAAACAATGTTCCCTTGGCTTACTTTTCTTTCCATTATTTATAAAAATCCCCAACACAAATACACAGTAAAAGAGCTGTTAGTTGAACAGAGATACATCCCTCTAGATCATTATTCTCTTGTATTGCAGGACACCTGGGCATGTTATCAAAAGAATCTATTATCTACTACAACTCAGAAGTCCTAGATATATTTGGAGTGAGAAATGAGAGTCTGGCTAAAAACTAATTCAATTCAATGAGAAGTCCTTCAATTTAACACACAAATTGATTTGTATTGGCTGATCAGTAGTGATAAAAATAGAAAATATGCTTTGAAATAATTAAAGAAACATTTAACTGGAATAAAATGTTGACTACATAGGCCTTCTGAATGAGAATGATTTTCACTTCAGTTTTCTGAGACGAGATTTGGAACTGACAATGATGTGGACCAGTTTTCTAATGTAGGGGTCCTTGGCTGCTGACAGACAACAGAAGTCATGCTCCATTTGAGAGTAACTATCTGGCTTTAGAATGTGGCATTTAAAGTGATGCCATCATTTTTTAAATGCCCTTACTTGCACATTGTGTTCCAGTCCTTTTTAAATACACAATTAAATACTCTAAAAACCTGAAAAATATATAGGAGAAAAAAAATAGAAGTCTTGGTTTCTGAAGTTCCTCTTCACTTCTTCCCTTCCTGAGTGGCTAAGAAATTCTAAGGATCTTGATAAATCCAGAAATATCCTCCTCTAAAAAGAGTTTCAGTGTTTGCACTACAATAAAGAACTTGTGACACTGTTGAGTGGTTCTTCACCTCTGCAAAAAGTAAAGCATGACTTCTTTGATCAGTACTTCTTGCACTAAACTGAGGGGTAGCTCTGGGTGATTAGCATGAGATGGAAATCAGTGGTTTTTCTAAGAAAAAGGCATTTAAGCAAAATCCAGAAAGCTGATACCAGGTCTTTTCAGGGAGAAAAGTCTGCATTGGGAATCAAAGCAAAGCAGCTTTTGTTTTTTAAGTTCATGAACCAGGACACCTGGAGCACTCCTTGACAGGCATTTGCATCATTTCCATTGGAGAAGTTACCAGAAATTATTAATAAAAATAATTCAATAACATTTTCCAAGAATAAGCATCAGTAATCTTCTTTAGTTTTTAGTAACTTTATTTGTTTTTACACCCACAATGACAGCCATGTAACATATTCTTATGTTCAAGCAGGGTGTCGTGGGCTTTGCTGATGTATATGAACATCATCCATATAGGGTCCATATATTATTTTGTTATAGTGGTCTGTGTGGTTTTGTGTACATTGAAGTTACATCAAGAACTCTTGTGTTCTGCAAATAGATTGAAAATGCTGCACATAACAAATCACTCAGACAATCCAAAACCCCAATGTTTTTATTGTGTTACAATTTCCAAGGGATGTTGTTATATGGAGTTAGTGTTTAAGCCATCAATATTGCAGCAGGAGAGTGAGCAACAGAGTTGGTATATGGGCTGATCATGGAACTGGGAAGAAGGGCAGAACTCCAGGGCTGTTCCCTTGCTTGTGCCACCAACCTGGAGGGTCATATTCTGACCAGCTTCCAGAAAGGATTTCCTTCCATTAACTGTCCCAGGGCGGGTACAATGCTCTCTTATCACAGTGACATTTTACACACAGGTGTAAAATGGACAGGTTGAGTTCACTATACCACGTAAGAACATTTTCTATTTTTATTACCCAGTAAAGACAGTCTGAAGGTCAGGGGTATTTAACATAAACAAGTGCCTTGGGAAACCCTGGGATTTCTGTATAGTGCAAGAGGAAAACACCATAGCCACTGAGAGCAAAGGGTACCACTCTTTGTCACCCCACCTGTATTTTTCTAATTGTGCTCTCTGTACATCTTTATAAATAGAACCACTGTGCAGTTAACATAGTCTCTGAATGAAATGTAAACTCATTCTAGACGCCTATACTAACAAGGAATAGGTATAACATTGGTGAATCTTCTAACGAAAGAAGAAAAGCTACAGAAAGATCCTAGATAGTGCCAAGAAAGTCTCTGTCTGTGTGAATGCAAGTGCTTTAATCTGCATGACAAAGGCTCCGCTCCCCTTCCGAACTGCCACAGCATGGCATTGGCTATTCATCCCCTGCAGTCTCCGCGCTGGAGTGAGGAAAGAGAGGCTGGACCCGTGTCAGCAGCGCCGCGAGTCCGCCCTGGGAAACACAGAACATGAAATTCTCCCCAGAATACGTGCATTCGCTACCTTCCCCCAGGCAGGGCAGGACTGCTCAGCGTTTCCTTTGCGCGGCACTCAGAGCCTTCCTACACCAGTGATTTTGCAAGCCTGGCTCTGAAACACACTGCAGAGGTTCGATTACTCATTCACTATAAAATTCCGCACGGTAATAAGATGCCCCTGACTCGCAACTGCTGGCTGCCGTTGACATAACAGAAATAAGAAATAAGGCAGAAAGAAAGGAAGGAATGCGAATCACCAAAATCCACAGTAAAGCAGATTCCAGTCTGAAACACGGGTTGCCTGTTGATACTGCTTTGTGTGGGGAGAACCAGCGAGACCCCACCGGGATCCGCAGGGTAGGTGATCCCACCGAGAGATCACCAGCTGGTGCCAGCCTCCAGACACCAGGCACCGCCCGGGAATGCTGCTGGGGCCAGGCCAGGGCAGCTTCCCACAGAGACAAGCCCCATCAGCCCCACTCCCTCCCCAGAGAGCCCAGGAGCTGTGGCAGCGCTCTCTGAACCGAGTGGATTTCTTGAATCGAGAATGTGTCACTTTTGACTCACGCTTCTCCTCCCCAGACACACTGATTCAGCCACCCTGGCTACTCGAGCCAGACTGCAAAAGCTCAGACACTCCAGTGCCAAGATCTGCTCTGAGCTGCACAGGGGAAGATAAAGTAACTCCAGCGAAGACAAAGTCTGACACAGAGTAAATAAGCAGACATTGGACTTTTTTCCTTTTACCACTGACTTCTCACATTTAGTTCTAGCCAAATCTCTCCCATGTTTTTGGCAGGATCCTCTCTCTCATCAGAGAGAGCTTCTGATAAAGACAAGATGTATCTTGCTTAAAGCAGGATCCTACCAAAGACAGAATAAGTTTGTTGCTGTTGTTTTTATTTTGATCAAGTAGCAACTTGGGCAGGGAAAGAAAACAACAGATTCAAATTTTTTTAAAACTTGCCTCACAAATCTGTGCCCAAAATTTAAGTGAGATATTGAACTACAATTACCCATCTACTTGCTTGCTGTTACTTATAGTTCAGTAGGTCAGGACTGCAGAAATTTCTTATCATGGGGCACAGAGACTCTGTGCCAGATTCTGATCTCAACTGCACGTGCTGTAATTTACCTTATGTTCATATTGCACTAGAATAACTGAGATGGAAATGTGTTTCACGCTTCCCATCCTTTTGCCTTTGGAGTTGAAGCAAAGGGAAGCTTTACTTTGAAACGTAGGAGCAGTGAAATGATTAATAAAAGCTAAATAGGGCAGTTTCAGGCTGAAAAATGTATGATTCATAGCAACTTGTTCAGACATATTTCTAAGTCATATACATTATGGCAATTTAATTATGTAATGGAAGGGATCATGTACTGTTGCATGCCCACAGTTCCCACTCGTTCGACTAAATGCAGATGGGCTTACACTACACAGAAAGTAACACACGAAAGAGAGGGAGAGAGAAAAAAGTGGTGCTGGAATTTAAGAAAAAAATATGTAGCAAAAATAATACCCAAATGGCAAGTTCTGTACATCACCAAGTATTCATTTGCTCAACTGTAGCAAAAGGCTGGGCAGGAGAGCATCCCAGCAACAAGCCAAGGCAATCTCAGCCTAGGATTAATGCCATTAAATGGAGGGGAAATGTCACAGCATGCATAAGAAATCTGAAGACTTCAGACACACAAGTACCACTGGATGTGGGTGTTTTTATTATACAGCTAGATGTAGAATTTCAAAGCCTTTTAGCACACTTCTCCACCTAAGTCAGAGGCTTAAAGGCTACTGAGTGTTGCCTCGGCTTCTTTGGCCACTTGGTAAAATCTAGCAGTGATTTCTGAATAGTGTGAGAAGGGTGCAGGTATTTTGTAGACCACTCATGACCTCATCACTGTGTCTTCCCTGAGCCCAGGACACCTCCTACTTCACTCAGAGATGTACTGTCTTCAAAAAATCTCCTGGGTTGTTTATGTGCTGGAAGACTTAGGTGTCTGGGAACATGCCTCCTCACAGATTGTTGTCATATCGATCTCTTTTGAAAGCAGTGGTGGCAAATAGCAGCTGAACATGAGGGATGCAATGTTGGCAGTGCTCACAAAGATAATTACTGTTCACAGTGATGGGAAAATTTTAAAGGGGAAATCGTCTTAAGTTGCTCCAGAGGAGGTTTAGATTGGATACTAGTCAAAATTTCTTCATTGAAAGGGTGGTCAAGCATTGGAAAAGGCTGTTCAGGGAAGTGGGTGAGCCACCACCCTGGAAGAAATTTAAAAGATGTGACACTTAGGGACATGGTTTAGTGGTGGACTTGGCAGTGCTGTGTTAACATCTGATTTAAAGGTCTTTTCCAACATAAACCATTCTAGTACAGTGAAAAACTCACTCAGTCCTCCGAGGTGCCAAAAGTGACATCCCTCTGTTGATTTACCTTCATATTACAGAACAGCATGGGCAACATCTGTAGCCATCAGTGCTGGAGGAACTGTATGAGAACTTGTGGCTGCAGATCTGCCACCATCAGCACTAGATTTGTGCAATAAGAGGCAAAGCCCTGATATGTATGAAATCTCAATGTGACATCAACACATAATTGCTTTTATAGAGAATTAATGGGATCTGGTAATGCCAAGTTTGTGCTTCTGTTATAGCTTTATGCCTGCTTTTGTCAGCTTTGGGAGAGCAGATGAGAACTGATTAGCCACAAAGTCCCCAGTGTGCATTGTGGTCCCTGGACAATGGCACCCCTGGTCCCACATTCCTGTTGCTGAGGCTCCATCCTGACAGGGAGGATTGCTCCCAGCAAGAGGGGAGGAGGGCTGAGAGTAACATAAAATATAAAGATATCTTTTAAAAGATATATGATATAGTATATGATATGTACATTTAAAAAACAAGTGAAAGTCAATGCTTTGGTGGACTGTCAGACCACCTGGGTATGCCCCCAGGTGTGTCCTCCTGTGCCAGCCATAGCAGGGCTGTAAATACCCTGCTGCACTGGAGGAAAACCTGCCTGTTCCAAGTAAATGGCACTTGAGCCAGTAGCAACATAATTTAAAAATACATATTCGGGCACACGGTGTGAATGGCCTCTGAGCAGAGAAAGCAGACGTAGCCTCCAGCAAGCCTTGCTCCCTCAGATTTGACTGCTTCCCAACGGGAGGAACAGGTGGAGAAGGAACCTGCTTACTGGCCTGACACCTTGCTCTGGCCACCCAGATGTGCAGGGGGACACAAAGGGACACAGAGGGATGCAGAACGATGCAGAGCAATCCAGAGTGATGCAGAGGGATGCAGCCATAAGCAGAAGGAGGCAAGTGTTCACAGGAAACAGACACAGCATGGGCTGGCCCCCAAGAGAAAAGGGACATTCTGCAGTGTGATACCTGCAGATGCCACTGGCCAAAACTTGGCACCTAGTGCGTGGTGGAAGCTTCAACCCTGGCAGTGGGCAGGGAGGAACTGCTGTACAGGGGAGATGGTCACATGCAGTGCAAGAAGAAAACCTTTACTTACTAATCCATGCCCCTATTAACCAGCAGAGCTGGGCTGTGGCGTTTACCTGCAATATGTACAGAGAAAAAAGCATAAGGAAAGCCTGAGGAAAGGGTATTAATCAATTTAAAGGAGAATAGGAGCATATAGTAGCCTCCAGCAGGAGTGAGGTCTGGGAGGAGGCACAGCCCTGATGCTCTGCTGCTCTGTCTCTGGATCACCACTCCTGTGGGGGAGAGCAGCCACCGCCCAACACGTGGGGAAGCCAGCAGGAGCATTACCTCATCCCACGGGAGTGACTCAGAGCAGCAGTATCACCTCTGCATGCCAAGCACATCAGGTCAGTAAAATTAATTCAAAGTATTGAGGAAACAGGTCTGGCACGAAAAAGAAAAGGAATGGCCACAAACTGTAGAGAAAGGCACATTATTGTACCTGCCTGTACATCATCCATCCACGTAGCAAAACACAGAGGTGATCAACTTCCACCAGCTGTGATGCTCCTCCTTCTCCCCAGGAAGAATGCAGCATATCCATGCTTCGGGTGTGCTGTCCCCAGTGAACACAGGGGCAAAGCAGCTCACCTGAGTTTGGAGCACAAAGGGACATACTCTTAGGGACTGGTAGAGCTGGTTGCACAGTGATGAGCTAGTCCCTGAAAAATGGCAGCCAAAACAAGAGCCCATATTGCACCAAAAATATTCATTGAGTTTACAGATCAGCTCACACAGCAAGACCTTTGGGCTCTGCAGAGTTATGGAGTATTAAGCTTGCTGGAGGCTGAGAAAGAGGGGTAAGTCTGATCACTTAACCATTCTGGTCTGGATGTCAGCTGGAATAGCGTCTTCTTGTATGGGAAATGACTCTGTAGCCATCACATAGAAATGTGGAGCTGGTCTTCGAGAGTGATGCAAGGAAGACTCTTCAGCTTGCCTCACCTCCTACAGCTTCAGGTGAAAGAAGCTGTTTCAGGAGAGAGACAAAACCCAAACCTGGTCCCACCCTGACTTTGTGTGTCAGCTCTTCACTAAGCTGAGATCCACTGTTTCAAAGCTGGGATCATCCCTGCACAGGTATCATGTGTTGTCCTTCACCAAAGCAAGCAAAAGGGGATTTTGGTGCACTTTCTTATGGAGAAAGCAGAATTTGGGTTTTAATACTTTGTTAACACATAGTAAGGCACTGGTCAAAATGGACTTAGTGACAGGATAATTTAACATACTTTTCCTTAAAAAATAATTACAGGTAAAAAATACAGCTCTTCTGACCAGTGATGGGCATCATCTTATCAATGTTTTAAACATATCAGAACCCTAGGACACAGGAGGCAGATTTCTGACCTCAGATTTTAGCTATGGAATCTTCACATAATCAAGTTGTGAGGCAGAAACTATTTGTTGGTCCTTCTTTATTCACAACATTTTCAGTGGCTCTAAGAGACATTTTGCACTTCTTTGTAACCTAGGTTTTCAAAGGCTTGCATACACTAAAGCAAAACCACAGGATTTAACTTTCTTGATAGAATAAAACCAGGAACATGTATGTTTAATAATCACACAAGGATTACCATTTTATTTCAGTTTGCCTTTAGACAGAATAATAAGGCATCAACTTACCTGATATCCAGGCACTGCCAACAGCCAACAGTGGACTCTGTCCCCAGGGCAGGTCACCACCAATGGCAGCACAGTGCACAGCACGCTGCCAGCCAAGGAGAATCTGCTTAAGAACAGTCCTTCTGGCACTGAAACTGCTGACTATAATATTTGACAATATTGCATCTTTTTTCCAGTCTGATTGAGAAATGGAAGGGGGATCATTCTGGTTTCTGAGGTGTAGCAGGTAGTGACAAACAACCAGGAGAAATGTCCCTGGGGCTAAAAGTCAGTCCTTATTACCAGCCCAAGCTCATCCTTCATGCAGAGACTTGAGCAAGTTTCTGTGCATATGGTTGCATCCTGTTGGAGATGATAAAACTAACCACTCTGATGGGGGAAGAGTTACAGAACTCACTCATTCTTTTAGACAAAAACCATTGCTTGATGCAGTGAACACAAGGCTGGGAACCAGACAAAGATAACTCCTGGAAAAATGCTCTGTACTCTCTGGGCAAAAACCTGTCTCACTCCAACCCTCTCCAATTTCTGCCATTAGCATCAGTAGGGCCAAGATGTGATTTTTTTTTTTTAAACCAAACACAAACAAACAAGGACGTAAAAGTGGGAACAATAATGTTTATGGGACATTCTCCACTGCTTTGAGGTCTCAGGGACAGGATTACACCACTGACTTCTGGCTTTGCCCAGCCCTGGTTGCAGCAGCAAAAAGCACCTTCCTGTTAAAATGTCAAAACTCAAGTTTTCTGCTTTGGCAGCTCATTAGCAGCAGACTCAAAACAGAAGTTTAAAAAGGCTGCAGGAAGTATTAACACTTCCTTGAACCTGACATTAACCACAGAAAAGGGGAATTACACCACTATAAAGAAAGGTGTGAATTTAATTAATCATGCTGGCAATTTCGTTCCTCATGTGACTATTTATCTTCCCATATGAACCATGGCCATTTTCAACATAGCTGATGTTTCTTAACATCAGAAGAGGTAGTTTAAGCTGAAAAGAAGTCACACTTTATCCTTTAATAAGAGGATACAAGAGAGATTATATTTCATAACTGCAGCAATACAGCTACAATTACAGCAGTCTGACTTCCCATGCAGATGAGTCCTGACCCTGATAGAAATATTGATTTGTGCTGCTTCCTTTAGGAGGGAAACAAGCCCATTGTGTCTGAATTATCCTCTCTGTACAGCCAAGAAGGAGGACAACAATTTTTGGTAAAGAAGAAGAACACAAATTTCCTTTCGGCACTTCTCACTTCACAACTTGCAACAAAATTATTTTATGTCAAACCACTTAATCTATAGGACTCTAATAATCCCAAAATACCATTTGATTTATGGAGGAAAAGGAATACCAGAAACAGACTGCTTTTTATTTCTCATTTTTGCAGGTGCTAATGCGGTCATTTTAGATACTAAACCATGGGAGAAGAGAGAACATGTTCCTCCCTTTTCCCCCTGCAGCCAAAGGTTAGATGAGCTGGCACTGTAGGCTGAGCCTGCTTTCATGACATCTTCCCTGACAGCTCATTTTCAATCCCTGATTCAGCTGTCCCTGATCACAGATACATTGCATCACACCTACAAGCTCACTGGCATTTTATCAGACTCCAAAGAGCAGACTGTATTTCTGTGTACTATGCTCTGTATGTAAATAGCATAACACTAAGTCATATGTAAATGTCTAAACACAACCCACCATTAACTGCCATAGAAATCTATTAAATACAGGCATAATGAGGTGAAGGTACGAAACACAGATTGCTCCAAATGAGGATCTAACCCCACATGCTTGTGAAGTTCAGCACTGCCTTTGTTTGGACCAGGTATCATTCCACATGTAGGAGACAGACCATATGACAACTTTTAATTAGTTGAAAAAAAAAAAAATTACCATGATATTAATAGCATAACTTCTGTAAAATAGTGTAATGCTCAACATTTAAAGCCTGTGGCCCCTAGTCTTTCATCAGGCTGCTGATAGAAATATCAGATTATGAACTAGTGTCACTACTGTTCTGATCAGGGTCATGGACAAGTAAATGTAATGAACTGGGCTAAAAGACATTTAGTCTTGACAAAAGCAGATCACATTTTCCCTCAACAAACAGTTTTCACCTTAGCTATCAAAAGTAAACAGCACATGAAACCCAAAGTGCCTATTAAAACATTGCCCTTGATGAAATATTTAATACATTTGCTACCTAACAACATACATACTCCTTGTCTTCTTAAAAATTAAATGTTCTTTTCTGCACAAGGAACAAAAATGTGGAAAGCCAAATGGTGAAGAATCTCAAAAAGTTTTATAAATTGAAAACATCTCATTCAAGGTATTTAAGAACCGAGTTCCCACTTTCTGTGTAAGGTAGAAATGCCTGGCCAAGAACTGCAGCCTGGCATTTCAAGATGCTGTCTTTGGAGATCTTTTCTCCCCGCCCAGCCTCATACATTATTTGGAGCACACAGAACCTCCTTAGCAGGCAAGGGGCAGCAGGACAAAACCTGGGCCAGCTGGGATGCCAATGAATCCTACTTCCACAGGCATTGTACAGGTTGACTGCAACATGGATGGAGACCTGAGCACCAAATGACCATTATAAAGCCCCACCCTAAAGCAGAAGCCACTATTAAGGAGAGGTGAGATAACAGGTCAAAAGCACAGGAGAATCTTGAGAGGTTCCTTTCTCCTAATTTGATCCCCTTAGGTATCTCCTGGAGAGGTTAGTCCTCCTTTTCTTGTTTGAGGAGGTTGCATTCCTGAAAGGAAAGGGCTAGCTGCACCTGGGATGGTGCTGGGAAGGAGCATCAGCCCTGCAAACAGCTCTCTGTTGCTCAGGAGAACACACAGAGTGCCCAGAGGAGCTCTGGGGTCAGGCTGGGGCACAGAGCTCTGGGTGTACTTGTTTTGCATGCACAGTTGTGTCAGTGACACAAAGCAGGTCTGCAGCTTGAGCTGCACTCCATGAACCTCCCTCTGAAGCCTCCTCCAAGCAGAGCATTCACAGCAGAGGCAGGGATGACTCTGATGTGATTGTATTATTTTTGAACTGAAGATTAACAACAGTAAACAACAACTGAGAGTTTTGTCCCATCATGACTACCGTGCCACAGACACTGTCCTCCTTCCGGGGCTCTCAGGAGGGATGCTCAGTGAGCAAAGGGACTTGTGTCCCTCTCCTGGGAGGGTTGCCAAGGCTCACACTAAGCTGTGACCAACTGCACCTACTGTGGCTCTCTCAGAAAAAGGTTTGCTTTCCACCAGCTGAATGCTATGAATCTGCAGCTTCCCCCCTAGAAACCCCTTTATTCATCCCCAACAAAACTGAAGTGACTCGTGGCCAAAGAGGTATAATGCCTCAGCACACAGGTCTCCCAGCATATTCCCTTCCCTATATGAACCCCTTCTGTCCCCAGGCCAAGCAAGTTGCATTTGCCCATCCTGGGGGTGCAGGAGCTTGCAGCCAGCTCCCTCGGTCTCCAGCTTCCCGCTGACACAGCCCTGCAGCCCCCAGCTCCCTCCCTTCCTACAGGGCTCCTATACTCACAGTTCAGCTTGCCCGCTCTCCCCAGCCTTCCCAAAGACAGGGGCTGGAGTTTGGGGATCCCTCTTCATTCCTCTCATTCTGGTTATCCATTTCTGTCCAGGGGAATGATTTTTATCCAAGCCATTGTTTTCTCTTTCCTGCCTGGTTTCTTTAGTTCCAGTACTGCCTCCTTTAAGTCTACATTTCCAGTTAGCAACACAGAACCAGGCTGGGAATGCAAACTGTAAGGGATAATAATTTAAAAAAAAAAAAAAATCCACGATAAACCAAATCAAACAAACCCAAATATATTTGGTGCTTTTCCCCCACGTTAAAAACTATGCAGAAATTGATGTGCATAAAAACACAGGAATCTCCTGCCGGGGTGCTGAAGTACAGCGAGGAGAGCAGCAGAGGCTCCAGCGCTGCAGGCAGGCAGGCAGGCTGCTGAGGAAGTGCCTCCTCCGAGATCTGGGCTTTCCTATGTTTTCCAAATAATCGGACATGTTGAAGGTTGAATCCCACAAATGGGTTAAGTCCAAACATCAAGTCAGTTGGCTGCAGTGAGAATGAGTCGCAGGGTGTTTCACTGTCCCTCTGCTCTTCCCTCCCAGCAAACTGGCACACTGCTCAGGTTTTTCTCTGCAAACTGCCAAACCACTATTAAATCTTAGATTCCTGCCACTGGAGAGAGGAAACTATTTATAGAATAAAAAATTGAATGAGTTTGCTGCCCCAGGTTCATATTTGGTGACTTCAACAAGTTATATAAGGGCAGATTTTAAACCACCACCTCTGGCGAATCCTTCTCAGGCTTTTACTGTTTTTTCTTGTTGTTTTGCTCTCCTCTGCTAATTAGAGCTGGGCATCATTCTGCTGGAGTATTTAGTACATTTTTGATGTTTCCTTTAGGTAAGAGTTCTGTGGCCTGGCCCAAGGATCTTGCTCAGAGCCTTGCTGCAAGCAGTGGGATCCTGCAGCCTCCTGAAGTCAAGGTAGAATTCCCCTGTAGTATACTCACAACCCGATAGTGTGGTGATATCACGGAAGGGATGGAAGATATTCCCTTCCTTCCCATTGTTTAGCATTTATCAAAAGTTCTTAACAAAATATATGTTGTAAAAAGCACTGCAACTTAACTTGACCTATTGTTAACAAAAGACCCGTCTTAAAAAATATTTCATGGCTTGCATAACAAATGCAAGGTATTATAGTCAAATATATACATTGAAACTTAGAAGTGAGCTGCCAGAAGCCTAGGAATCATGAGTGCTCAGTACTTCTGAGGACATTAGCTGTCCTCAAAATTAAGATGCAGACAGCTGATAAAATATTGACTTTTTCAGTAACACACCTCTGAATATGAAGATCAACCTAAAAACACAATTTATAATCCAGAGGAATAGAGAGACCTGCTGTCCCATTGAAAATAGCTCCTGCAGACTTCTGAGAACCCCTCACAAGATGATGGCTGCTAGCAAGAGCCGAAGACTTTTAAGTGCTCATGTAGCATTTCCATGAAGCACAGCTCTAGTTTGCAAGTGGTAGGAAACAATCCACAATATAAACAGGGAAGTGTATCCCTATATCAGCATGCAGCGCTGCTCTCATCTCATTAAGAAGAAGGATTACTTTTCTTATTTCAGGACACATCACAGCAATACATGACCTTTTGATTAGACAAGGGTTCTGGTGTAATCTTCAAAAGCATTGCAATACATTTTACATTTCCATCTCCCAGAGCTGACAACCATTAACTGCTGCAGAGTTTTAAAAGACAGCAGCCTAGGGATAGTTCTGACATCTCTGCCTACCTCAGGTCCATTTGGCATGATAGAAAGCAGTTTCTCAGGTCACATGGAAGGCGTGTCTTGTTTCCTCCGGTTAACGGAGACACGGAAGTGCCCCCTGGGGACCGTGTTTTAGTTGTAATATTTCCTTTGTTGTAAACAACAAGCTATGCCCTAGGAAAGGACCTGCTAAAATGATCTGGAGAGTGAAATGTGCTTTTCTTGTAGCTTGGCTAGGCTCGTCTTGGCTTGGCTTTACCACCAGGCATGAGCCAGTGCACCTGAGTAAGTGTCCAGCTCCCACAGCCTTTAATGATGCTTTTGAGTTAATTGACAGATAATTAATACTCTAAGCTGCAAGAAATCTGTTAATACAATCTCCTTTTTTCCCATAACTGAGGTGGTTGTAACATTTAGGGACCTTACATCTGTGGGTGAAAGCTGAACTTCTAAACTGAGCTGAGCAGTGTTTCAGTCCTAAGGCTCAATGAGTGCTTCAATTTTCTTAATGATTTCAGGTAAAATGATATGTTATAAAATTAAATATTGTGTAGGCATACACAAGAACCTTCAAAATGGGTGAGGAACTCGCATTAAACAAAAGGAAGATATTGCATTAAGAGCAAAAGGAATGAAATTATTTGGAGTGTTGGAATATTACTTAGATGTTAATGTTTAGTTTTAACAAGCTCTTAAACAGTGTTTGATTAGATTAGGTGAGATTAGGGATTAGCAGGGATTAGATCTATTTCATCAATAAAACAAAGCCTGAAAAACTCTACGAGAGAAATGTGGGCAGGAGGTTTTGGCAGCAAAGAAGTGACATCCAGGCAGTGGAAGATGATGGGAGCAGGGGCTGTGTCGAACAGCCTCTCTCCTGTTATCTACAGCTACTGTGTGAGCAAAGCTTTCCTGGCTGCACAAGTGAAATGCTGCATTATGCTCCAAATGCTTCTTCCTTAGAAAGATCCTGATGTCCTTCCCAACCTCTGTACCTCTGGAAAGGGCTGAGATGGAGGCACAGACAGGACTCAATACAGCAGTAACCTCACACCTACAAGGGTACTGCCCCTGATACACCAAGTACAGGCATGATGACAAAGTGATAGGAGCTTCACAAAGGTACTGCAGGCAGGGTATCACTGCCTGTTGCCCAGGCATTGCTTGAAAACATGCAGGACTCCAGGTTATGGCCTTTAAATTGTTTACATCCTCTCAACAACTCACTGACACACCTGGGTCAGGCAGACACACTTCCCCCATCAGACTTCAAGCTTTAATAGGGGCTCAGCATCTCTCAGGATGCAGAATGACAACAGAAGGAGAATTGTCAGGGTACTTTGCGGCAAGAGCAGCACAAATTAGAGTGTGTTCTGTTGCCATATTTATAATGCTCTTTACAGGCATGATGAACATCCTTGAAATGCTTGGACAGAGATCAGATTTCAGCTATAAAGTGCAGATTACTTTATGGCCCTAATTTTTCCATTTAATTAGGTTGATACCAAAAGCTGTGAGGCGCCTGTTTCACTTCACTTTCTTTGAGCAGGAAAAAAGCAACACTTTCATCTTTATTTTGTCTAACAATGGGATGCACTGTTGTGGCCATATTCCTCCTTGCAGCCCAGAAGCTGGCTTGAAGCAGGTTGGGGTGGTTTCTCAAGCCATTTTTGACAAGCATTACAAAGGAAGTGTCTGCTTTGGACAATGCTTCAAAGGACAGATGCTTGAAGAAAGCAAACATCATTCAGAGCAGATCCATCCTGGCAGATGTACACCTGCAATATCATAGGAACAAAGCTTCTGCCAAGTATGTGGCAGTGAAAGCTTGCAATCAAAATGGGGACGAGCTAATTACTGTACAAACAAGGCACACTGTCTTTAGTGTATCTTAGCATGTCACATCCTTCTGGAAGTGTGCTAGGAAGTGTCTGTGCAGATTTGGGGACACATGAATGGTAAAATTCACACAGGAAGGTAGACAATATGATGCCCTGAGTTCAGGGACCAATTCTACTGCTGGTCCTGACTTCTTCACCAAGGGGAGGGAACCTTGCCTCTCCCCATCCCTGAAAGGGAATAGAGTTGAACAGAGGGTATTTGTTCCCTTTCCTTGTAGAAAGAGATTCCTAATCTTTCAGTGAAAAGACCAAGATGCTCCACAAGCCACGCTCTCTCTTCTCCTGCAGGTAAACATTCACTAACATTTATCCCTGTGCCTCAAGCTGGTGGCTTTGCAGTAGACTCAAGGTAGGTTCTCCTTCAGACCCAACCATGACTGTGAAAGAATGTGGTGAAATGGAAAAGGAGTGATATCCTACTGTAAGGGATGACCTAGGAAAGTGATTTTTGTCTTTTCCTTTCCATGCCTGACTCCAGCTAGCTGGGTGTCAGAGTGACAGGAGTTATGTACAGTGCATATCACAAACTTGATTTGAGCTTAACAGCATTGAGATGAACACTTAGTACACAATAAACAATGATAGCTATGTCCAGCTGGGAATGGCAATTCCTACTTCAGTGTGCCCAGAGATCTGCTTCTGCCTAAGGACTAGTACAACCGCGGAACTACAGCTAAAACACTAATACAGGAATGGAAAGAGCAACACTGCAGTCAGTTGTTTCTCAAGTCAAGGAGTCACAAGTTTTTCCACCTCCCTTTTGGCCCTCTGAAACAAGAGAGAGATCAATGCCACAGAAGAAGAATGTCATCCTTGCCTTCTCCATGGATCTTCATAGGAGAGCTTGTAGAATAATGTTAACTAGTCTTGCTCCTGCAGTTCATGTTTTTTACTGCAAACTGTCAGAGATTTAAACCCATTTTGCAGGCAGATTCAGTAACCTGGTGGAGGAGCCTAACCCTTTCAGGATAACAGGAAGTGGATCCTTCTTCTGAAAATATCCCATATTCTTCTACTGACATCCCAACATATTTTGCCAGATACCTGGGTTTTGCTACAGCCATTACCTGTTTTCTTGCATTTTGGCAAAGAGCAAAGTGTTCATCTTCAGTATTCTAGCTGGTGGCAAGCTGATTTACCACTACAATTCCATACTGAAGTCTGGAACCGATGACCTTTTGAGAAGCCTGCCTCTTGGTCAAATTCCTAGCAACTGCTTAGTGCAGGAAAAAAAGCAGATGAGTGATAGAAAGGGATAGTTAGGACCCTAACTGTGATAAAAAAAAATAAATAGAGCAAGACTTCAAGGATGGTACATTGTCACCAAGACCTGACTGCGCTTTGGTTCTGAGTCCCAGCTGGAGCATCTGTTTACATGGTAGACTGGGGAAGGGACAATTCCAAAGGATGGAGCACTGGAATAGGTTGTTCAGAGAAGCTGTGGATGCATCATCCCTGAAAGTGTTCAAGGCCAGGATGGAAAGGGCTTTGATTAATCTGAAGCTTTCCAGCCACTCTGCCTCCAGCCTGTAGCACTGCATAGAGTTATTGGGACTGTACCAAGTGCAGGAGCCAGCACTTCATGTTGTTGACTCTCACACCACTGGCCTCAGCCCATTGATACCTCTGTCTAGATCCCTCTGCAGAGACTTTCTGCCCTCCAGCAGATACACACTCCCATCCAACTGGGTGTCATCTTTGAATGGTCTGTGGGTGCACTCAATCCCCTTGTCTACATTGTTGATGAAACTTATTGCCTCCACCTCCACTGAGCTGACTTCTCAAGTAATAGGGCATTATTACATCAGTCAAAAAAAGCATTTCACAGCTAAAGAAAAACCTCAACAGCTGGAAGGCAAAGTTCTTTTATTCTAAAAGTGCTTACTGTAAGCAGAGGAAGAAAACTTCTAGAGATGTGTTGCTGGCTTACAGCTTAATTGGTGCCCTCAGTTTTGAGCCAGCATAAATCATTATTATGAGGGAAATTGCTGAGGTCAGGCTATTCAGACACTTGCTAAAGGAAAGCAATTCTGAGAGTTGCTGTAGGGAATTCTCTGCAGCTTTCCTACAGTTTTGCAGTGTACTTCACACTAAACTGCTGGAATGAAATGAACTTATACCAAAAGTAGTGCTGTCCCTTAGCATGAGGACTGTTCATTGACACAGCTCTCTAGTGGTGCTCAGACTGGGAAGGAGTATGCTTATGCCTAGTTTCAGCCCAGTGTTCTGGAGGAATAAGATGTATTTTTTCATTCTCTGACCTTATCCTCATTTTAAAAATTTCAGTTTTGCCTGCTTGCAACAAGTTTGACAGTGAGATCCTTCAAATTGAGGGCAGCTTTCTAATTTGAGTGAGTGCCCACTTTCTAATTTTCCTCTCATGTACCTTGCTACCCCATACCAAAAGTAGCCATCAGCCCTCCTAATGGAGACATGCACAGTCCCTGAGGCCTCTCTCAGTTAATAGCCTTCTACCCTCTGCTCTTTCCCTGGATATCCAGGATTCCATGCCATGTTTAATAAATTTCTCCTTGAGTTACCAGAAAAGCACTGCCTTTAGACAACTGCCTTTAGGCTCAAGGGACAAGGAAAAATTTAGAAAGACGAAATCCTTGTAACTTCAGATTTGTTTAGGTCTGGACAGAGTCAGTGAGAAAGAGGATCTAAACCTGAGGAGAATGCTAAAGGACAACTGCGCTGGGTAAATGTCTGTAAATTGGAAAGTAATTTTTTAGTTTTCTCCTTTGCGCATCTCCAGATCATCAGTGTGATAAAAAGAGACAGAAGAGTGTGGGAAAAGGGCTGATACCCAATAGCAAAACAGCTTTGGGGGATCCTGGAGGAGCAGGTAACTTTTCTGAAGCCCATGGTTTTAATACTCCTAACTGCTTTTCAGATGTTTAGTAATGCGGTTTTGCTCAGTGTTTACTCTATGTGCTCCTGCTATTTGATTTTTAAAAATCCACTGAAAATATATTTCCTTTCCACAGAAAGTGCAATTAATTCTGCACATAAAATAAGGTAAAAGGTACACATTATGACAATAGTATTCCATACACAAGAAGATATGCAATACGCTTGACTGGTTTATATGGTTTGCAGTGTACTTCACACTAAACTGCTGGAATGAAATGAACTTATACCGAAAGTAGTGCTATCTCTTAGCATGAGGACTGTTCATTGACACAGCTCTCCAGTGGTGCTCAGACTGGGAGGGAGTGTGCTTATATAAACCACTTTGGTGGTTTATATAAAGATGTATCTGTAGTTCACAAGTGCTGTTTGAGTCATGCCAGGAGCACAATGCATTTCTGACTTGATGGTCTCAAGAACATACAATATTTCTGTGAAGTTCCTCATGTGTCTATTCAAGGCTTTTTGCTTGTGTATCCTCTACCTTTTCCCACATCTGCACAATACTCTCTTGCTTGTTTTTCCCTTACAGTCACTGCAAGAGTATTTGTCCTACTTCCACCTCAACATCAGTGCTGTCCATTCAATCATGATTCATCCAAATCATATATTCATAGTCCTTACAAGGCTACCCACGCCATAGGATAAATGACTGTTTTGCTATCTGTGTGCAGGACAAAAGACTGAAATGAAGCAGCATCCTCTGAATAAGCAGAATAACTCTACAGAAGACCATAGGCCAATTTGCTCCCATGAGGATCTGTGCTGTGTCCTTTGTTTATCTACAAAATGTACCCTGCACATCCAATTAAAGCTTCTTCAAGCTTGGGACCTTGGAACAGATCTTATTTAATACTTTCATTAACAATCTTGGCACAAGAAAACGAAAACATGCTAATGAAACGAGAGCATGTCACATGATTCAAAGGCTGTGTCAGTGCAGAGGAAGATCAGAGTATTGCACAGGTAGGCTAAGAGTAAAACAGACAGACTAAAATTGAAGATCATGGAGTATAAAGTGATGTTTTTAGGAATTAACACCAGAATTTCTGCTAAAAACTTAGAAACCCATAATTTAGCAGCCAACTAGGAACACCTTATATTTCTAGCTAAGCACAATCATCCCTTGCTAATGTGATGCGGGGCTGAAAAACCAAAATTTGATTCCAAGAGGTATGAATTATTTTCACCAGTAAAAAAGTTAACATGCTAGTACCAAAAGTCTTATTGGGATCTTGCTGGGATATTCTAAGGAACTGGGGGTTGTTTTTGTTGAACAAAGACAAATTCAGGCTCAAGAGGTACTGCTCAAGAGGCTGTTTTGGTGGAGGGAAGGAGGTAGATACAAAGGGACACGCATTTAAATTTAGGCTGCACTTGCACCAGCAGCATGAGTGAATTGTAAGGTAGGATTGCAGAATCTGAGGCAGATGTAGACAACCAGACATGCTCTTGCCTTGAAATGTGCACAGAATTTGTTCTCATGCTTCATGAACAAGCACAGAACCTTCCAACACACCCTGTACTGCCTTCCCCCAGCATACTTCTGCTGTTCATAATTAAAGGTAAACCTGAGAGGGGAGACAGGCCTGCAGGAACAACTCCCTCAGAAGCTGCCTTAGCAAAATGTGGAAAACTAATGTGGATCTTCCTTTCCAAATTGGATTAGACATAGCCATCTCCTTCCAACTAATGAAACATGTCTTTTTGTTGTGATTTCTCAGCTGGGACTCCTATCCTGGTGTATTTGACCCTATTTTTCCCCATCTGCTTATATAGTCTCTCCTCCCTCACCCCAACCCATTCCCTCTGCAAGTTGCCTATGTTTGTCTGAGGGATGAGAAGGGAATGTCTCACGTCAGGCTCTTGTGCTGCAACATGGGCATTAAGGAGCTCTTTTGCAATGAAGTGCATCAATAATTCAGCAACACGAGAAGAGTGCAAAGCCCACAGCTGAGTTGGAGCCAGGCAATCATTTGGGAATGTAAAAGATGCCAGGACTAAGCATTCCTATGTTGAAGCTTTGGGAATATAACATAGCAAAGAAAGCAGAGTTTCTAGGGATTGTGGACTTCCACACTACCTCCTGCATGCTGACTGACAAGCTATATACAGAAATACATCTCTGCAGTAATGACTAGAAAGACCTGTGGAAGGAAGAGGGGGGAAAATGGAGTGTGTCTGCATCCATCCCAGCACAATGGAGTCTGCAGGGCACAGGCTTAGCCATTCAGCAGAGGGCCCAACACACCCCCAATTCCTCTGCCTACTTTTCACTGCCACCCACAGTGTCAGCTGCCAGCCAGAGTACTCTAGGGTGGTTTGACCCAAGTGCTTGGCTCTGAGGCTGTAGGAAACAGTCATCTGTAGGCTCCACTCCTTCAACACCTACAGGTTTCTTGGAACCACTCTGAGACTGATGCCACCACAGCTGCTCACAGCATATTTTTTTATCCGAACTGGTTCAAACTTCAAACAATGCTAAAGTCTACAGGGACAAGATTTGTTTGGCCTTCTCAGATGCATCAGGTTCCGCCATTGTCACTGATGCAAGCAAAAAGGTGGAATACAGGCTTTACTTTTCACTCAGGCTAAAGATAGACTGCACAATGCCTAAAGATGTAGGCTACTGCTCAACGTCTTGACCAATGATCTGGAAAAGAGTGTGAACAGGACAAATTTACAAATGACACAATGTTATCTGACAGTCAAAACAGAACTATGAGACAAGGTTGTGAAAAACCTTCATACAGACCTAACAAATGCTGGTTGAATGGACAACCGGAAACAGAGGAAATGCCACATTATCAAGTATAGTCTAGGCAAAATGATTTAAGTATTGATGTGGTCAGCAAAATCAGAACATTTGCACAATTTTCAGAGTCATTTTATAAAGCTGACAGTATATCAGGAAGAATCATACTGAGAAAAGTCCTGAAAGCATTAAACCACTGTCTAAATCAACAGTCTCACCTTGCAAGCAGTGTCCAGTACCGAGTCTCCCATCACAGAGATATATGAGAAACATAAAAGGTCCACAGAGGTATAACTAACTCATTTAATCTGTCATTACTTTTGAAATTCCACAGAAGAACTTCAAAAGTAAGGACAGAATAAATGAGAATGTACAAATCCTACAATGGGCTTACAATAAAAATCTTCAAGGAATTAGTTAAATACAAAAGACACACATTAGAAACAGACAGCATTTTTCTCTGATTTACACCAGACAAAAGTCAGGCCTCATCCTTTTAAAGTGATTTAAAAGGAGCTTGTGCTCCGTAAAAGCAAAACACTAAATGACTCTTGATGACAATCACCCTACTTATCACGCCCTGCAACTACTGTTCCTTCAAACAAATTAAATGGCCGTGTGCCAAGACTAACAATAAAACAATTGCATCAGAAATATGAAATATTCTTCTCCATCTAAAAAAAAATATCCAGGACCACATCTGAATCTATTTCAAAGTGTATCTCTTGCTGCACAAATGGCTTTATCTGCCAACACAGCCAACATCAGCATGTTACTGTGCTCTTTTGGGGGCTGTATGTTGCAAGCAGAGCTCTTCACCTCAACAGAAAGCTCTGCTCTCTCATTTACAGTAGAACATGAAAATAGGGAAAGGGAGGTTGCGTCTCTCACTTGATTCTTCCAGAAGGCTAAACCTTCCACTACCAAGCTCAACCCTGCAATGCACGAGGCAACACCACACTTAGACACTTCTTTCCCCAGTCCAAAGCTTTTTTCCTTGCTTGTAGCTCCATGGACACTCACTCCGTGTACCTGAAACTTCCTACAACATTAATGTAAGTAATTAAGTGATACAATTTGCATTACCACAGGCCATCATTAAGCAGCTTGCCTATAATGATGGCAGACAAGTGTAACAGTGATAAAATACTTCAGTAAAGCAGAGATGCAGTATGTTAATTGCCAAAATTAATTCACTTACTAAAGATGTATGAATAGGGCCCTGTTCTTGGCTTGTCAAAGGGCATTTCAGCCTAAAATATGTATGTATACATTCATATGCTATGCCCTTCTTCCACTGAAGAATTATTTTATTCTACAAATAAATCACTATTAATAGTGTACTCGATATATAATCATGAATTGCAAGAAATTTAACATGCGTTTTTCATAGTCCTCAGGCTTCTGATCTTTGTACATGAAAGACAGTGCCGAGTCCTCATTAAATTCATAACCAAGAACCTTGTAATTAGAAATTGTTTGGAAAAATTCAATATGTGCACATCCTATTGCCACATTGTGCTGATGGAAGAGCATGAAATCTTCAAAACCAAAATATCTCACCTTTGAACAAATTTCTGAGGGCTACTACACACATAATTTCAGTCTGTAAATATCAGATGAGGAAGGATAGTTAAATTACATCTTCCCACAGCTATCTCAACCACTTGACTGCCTTCTTTGCATCTCTATCTTTTTCATCCTCTCCCTTTCCTCACTTTATTCTTATGGCTGCTCTACATTGGGAATAGTCTGATAATCATAGTTTGTTGTTATTGCTCCCCTAGCATGCATATGTCATGAATAAAAGTGGATTTCTTTATAGAATGGAGTTTCCATGTAAGGAATTACCCCAGTTTACTTATAATTTACAGGTATAACTATTCACAATCCACAATCACAAAACCAGTCAGTTTACCTGTATAGATGAACACTTGACCTTCAGATACCCATCAGCCTTAATATTATATGACACAGAACAAAAAAGTACATTTAGATTATACAGAGAAATGACACTAGTACTTTCAGATCAAATGCTTGTCTATTTTTCAAACTGTTAATTGATACAGTAAGAGATACTACCTCTCTGGACCAGCTTTGCCTGCTGGCATCCCTAGCCCATCATAAAACTAACAAGAGTGACCTGCAGTGACTTTCTCAAATCATGCTCCCAACTACACCTCCAATGCTCCCTCTCCTGCCCCCGCTGTGTCACTTGGCTGACTGATGTCCCTTCTCCCATTTGAATAATATGCTCATATGGCAGCTGCAGGGGAAAGGGAAGAAGAGAAAGAGAGCAAGACCAAGAAGTGCAGAGGTCAAACACACACAGAGCTCTCCCTGAATTTGCTAAATCTTTAATAAACCTGAAGCCTTTCCAAGTACCAGTGCACCTTTATGCATTTTGGTTTTTTCCCTAGCACCCTTTTGCCTTCCAATACTTCTCACTCCCTAAGAGGCACACTAAATGTGCACAGTGTTTGTGCTCTCTGACATCTCCATAAGGTTTTTGCCTTGCACATCCACCCTCAGTGCCTGCTTTCTCATTTGTCATGACCATTTGCAAAGTGGCAGAAGAACCAAAAATCTATACAAATCTATTGCAATACAGTTTCTGAAACCAGCAATCTCATAGCACTACAATAAACTGTTAATGGATGAGCAATTCTATAGGTCCACTCCCATAAACTGGGTAATTTTTCTTGGATAAAAGCAAGACATATAATTAGAAAAGGGAACTAGTTACTTGTAATGAAAGAATAATCAAATCACCATTAAAAGGGCATTAGCTACATTTGTCTTAATTCTAGGAGCCCTCCTGTTCCCTCCAGATAGGAGGATAAAATTTACTTGACAATCTGAGTGACTTTTTCCAGTCATCTTTGTTCATGCAAAAGGGGACCTTTTATCAATCTTTATCAGAGAAAGCTGCATGTAAAGGAACAAAAGCCATTAAAAGGCTATTTGCTTCATTTCTATAAAAAAAGCACACACCTCAACTTTGAGGGATACCATGAACTCTGGCTCCTGTCCTCCTACTTGTAGGTCACACTCTTAAGACAGAGCCAGTGAAAATAAAAGAAAAGCCCAAGGGAAATCTGCAGAAGCTTTATGTCCAGCTAGACCAGTGCAGGGTACTCCTGGAGAGGAATCCCATATGGGACTCCACCACACCATGTGTCTCTTAGCAGTTGCAGCACAGTGAGGTCCCAGGGCTTTGGATCTACATCACAAGCAATTCACTGGACCTGCTTAGGACCAAAACAGAAAAACCTGCATTTTAATGCCAACAGCACAAAAAAGAGAATGGTCCTGTGCAGCCAGCATCCTCCCTCCCTCCCTCCCAGGCCATCAGGAGAAAAGGAAAGCTCTCTGAGGAAGACAGATGGCTCACCAAGGTGAGGTGACAGGCTTGACTCTGTTCCCCAGAGCCTACTGCACCCTCCAGTACCACATGCCACAGAAGGAAAGGATGCAGAGAAACCCCATCATGTTCAGTAAGGTTATATTCACTGCACCTCTCAAAAAGAGGCATGGAATCTAATATCAAATACTGAAATGGTAGGAGGGAAGAAAGAGTGCCAAACAAAGACTGAAGCACTCCTATCAACCAGGATCAGTAGCTGCCTCAGCATATCCAACTACAGCAGCATTTACCTTGCAGCAGATAGAAATATTAATCAATACCATCCTTTACAAGCAACAACCAAACTACCCACAGCATAGAGATATACTTATCCTGAAGCCACTTAAACCAGACAAATGGCACTCAGCAGCAAAACTGAGGTTCAGCACCACCCTCCCGCACTGACAGTTGCCTTCATAACCCAAGTATTCCTTGATCCCTCTTCTCCCAGCAGAAGAAAACTATTTGCATAAAACAGCACCCACCATTAGCTACACATTCATCAGCATCTTCAGAGACTTGTCCTCTGGAGCAATTCGTTTATACCGGTAATGAGCAAGCCACGCAAATATTTTCAAAAATTTAGTAAGTCCTGTGGCCTCCTCACAGCACAGTACAGACACAATATGGAATCAGGCTAATGTTTAAAGAGCTTAATCCCACTGACTCACATTTATTTGTCATGTAACTGGACTCTGATGATACTTCAGCCTCTTAAACAGGTGACTTTCTATTTTTAATGTAAGAGCACTTGTGCCACCCTCTAGCACCTTTAAGATATGAGCAAACAATATAAGAGTAACAAGAGATCTTATCCTTTCCTTCCTAAGTCCCCCAACCAAGTGCAAGATAAATTTAAGTAAATTTAAGTTTTACCTAGAAGAGTCATAACCACTAGTTTAGTTCCTCTCCAAAGGCTTAAATACACATCAGTCTATATGAACCCAGTTAGAATGTTTTTCTTGTTTTAGCTAGAATGGTTTAGCTGTTTCTCAGAGAGAAAATCAGAGGGAATTCCAGTCTTGTCCAGGATGACACACTTTATTACAATGTGATTAACAAAGAATTCCAGCACCTGCAACCATCAGAGTGGTGCCTTTAATCCCTTCAAGAAGTTGGTCAGATGGAAGTTTAATCTTATGCTGATTTCATGGAAAACTATCCAAACATGGAAAACACAAAGAGAGAAGTCAATCTTAATATGATCAGCTGACATCTTAAAATCTGCCTGCAGAATTTCCTCGACTCCAGCTCTCATATAAGATTGCTAAATGTCTAGGCCTCCTAAGCAAGTCTTCTTCTATGCCCAGAAGTTTCAGTAAAAGTTGGAACAAAAGAAGGGCAGAGGGTACAGATACAGAAAGAATGACAGCAGGAGAACAAGTGTACAGGCAAGAGCTGAGCAGAAGGCAGGAATCAGAAGGGAATGAGAGGGAATAGTAGTGTAAATTAAGGGGCTGATAATAAGGAAAAGATTACAGGAGGAGTATGGTAGTAAAACAGAATAGTCCTTAACCCCAGAACACAGGGCCTTAATAAACATAAGGTAGATTCTCTTCCCATTAAGTGAACAGACATGAGACTAGTTGTAAAGAATTTCCATCCCACTCAAGGCAGGACACAAAATGAGTAAGTTTTTCTACTGCTACCCATGACAGGACTATTTGGATAGTTCAGGAGCACGCTACATATCCATAGAGCTCACTCCTACTGTTGTTCAGTGGTAATCTGGGTAAACCCCATGACAGAAGTCTGCTTTTGGAGATTCTTTGTGTGTTCACCTTCATTCACAGTGCTGTATGTTTGTTTTGTGAGATGCCACTTTGACCTGCCGTTTACCTGTTGCACAGACAGTAGGGAGGAAGCTCCTGCTCAATCTCCTTTGCTGTAGAAATGGAAAGCATGTGATGGAGGGAGCTGGTTCTGCTGGGAAAAAGCAAGAGTCTCATAGAAAATAACAGAGGCCCTAGAAAACTGTCTTCTAACTCTGTTGTAAAGTTCATATGTAAGTCTGAGGAATTTGCATTATATATATTCCTCATTTTTCTCCCACACCCCAATTGAGTAATTTGTGGTGTGAGCTGCTAAGCTGCTGAATGTGAGTAGGTGCATCTGAAGTGGGAGGTGGACTTTCTGTACATGCAAAGTAGCCTAAAGCATTTACCACCCTGGAAATGAAGGTCTTTGATACAGTATTTACCACTTGGGAAATTAGGGTCTTAAATTTCTTCATATAGGTAACCAGAAGTGTTGATATTCTTAATTTCCTGCACAGAAGACAAAATAATACCAACAATTTCATAGTGGTGACAAGGGAAAAGTCATTAATGGTCAGCAAGATTATAGCACTCCTGAAATGCTCTACAGGAAATTAGGTTTTTTTAATTCAATAAAGGATAATGTTATGCAGTAAACTGTACATTGAAGTATTCAGGGACTAAGCATGTATAAGAATACAGAATAAGCAATGAAAGAAACACAGAATTGGAAAGCTTCTGGAGCTTACTCTCCTGCTATCCCAGGCAACTACATCACATAAGCACTTTTATAAACTCATTAGGCTCTGCTTTCTAAGTGGATGGGCTTCCTGTGCTCAGCACAGGGAAACTGTCTCATTACCTCATTGCTTTGGAAATTTCAATTCTTCTAATTCACAGTCTAAATTCATTAATGTCCATTTCACACACATTTGTCTTCCACTTAAACAACAATTTTACATTCATGCCATTTACTCTTCTTTTGAGACCAAATCAAATCTCCTCTAAACATTCACTTTTCTAATCTAAACATGACAAATTCTTCAAGCTCTCTCTGAGAAAAGCACCCCAAAGGACAACATTCCTACTCAACAATAGGGTTCTTCTGGGAAAATAAGCTTATGGCTATGTGATTAAAATCGATACTGCTGGGCAGTCTCATGGCACATAAGCCCACAAAACCCAAGCCTGAAGAGCAAGGAGCACAGAGGGGGTTTGAAGCCAGACACACACAGCTGCTCTGCACACATACATCTGACTCTGCATCATGTGTGGAGTTCAGTCTGCATCCATCACACTAGTCTGTGCACACAGACTGCTCTGCCCAGCACTTCCCAACTCTTAACTTGGTTCTGTATTTCTTAATGCAGCCTCTCAATAGGTGGGAGAGAGACAGGAACCAAATGGTATGAAGGTAATACTCAATATCTTCCCCTTTTCTGAGGTGAATCAGTGAAGGAAGTAGCCTAAATTAGGTCAGCTGTCCTTCCTCAGATAAAACACACTCACCCATGCCTTGCAGGTGAAATGGGTAGTTGATGGAGACATGGTGTTAATAAAAAAGGTTTTGTTACACAATTGGTCAATTTTGGTCTTTACTTCATGTAAATGAAGATAATTATTAGGGAGTAATGAAAATGAGAACATATCCCACTAACAGAAGGAAGGATAAATGAGCATCATAAAACTGTATCAAGTTACCAAGAGGTTGCTTCTGGGGGAGATCCAGAGTGGTTTCTGAGTTTCATTAAATTTGAAAAGGTTCTTATCGATAAGTCTATTTTTTTTTTAATAAAGGAATGTTTCCCAAACTCAAATGACAAAGAAAACTGTCTTGTTCACAGCATAGATCAAATTTCCACATACATAATCCTAGTCCAAAACACACACCAGGAGCTTTATGAGTTGAGACAGTAACATCCTGAGGCTGATTCAGAGAATTCATCATCCCATCTGGATGCTGAAGTTCCTCAGTGAGACCATATTTGGTGACGCTGAAAGCAAAGGTGAGAAATCTCATCACTTCACGCACAGACCTGGTACTGCACAGACATTGGAGAACCTGACCTCGCCTGAGCCCTGATACACCAGATGCTTTTGTCCCGATTTTATACGGCAAGACCAACGACACAAACCCACCGTGTCCTTAGCACATCCTCTGAGGCTCAGGCAGCGGGAGGGCACACAAGTCACGCACCCCCTCGGCCAACGTTTTGGACCTACACATGACCATAGGTGCCTCACCTTTATCCAGCCACGGGTGGGTAACGCGCTACTACTGAGTGCCATAGCACGGTCTGACCTCCAGAGAATTAACGTGAAATCAAGAGAATACACTGATAGTTGCTTATGGGAAATGCTGCCTTCCTCCGCGCGGGGCTCCGGGAACACGTACTGGGGAACACGGAGCCCCGCAGTGCCTGTACTAGACCCGCCTGCCGCCGGCACCTGGCGGCGGCAGCACCCGGACTCCGTCCTGCCCGCTCGGGAAGGGCCGCACGGCCGCTCCCGGCCCTGCCCCGCCCGAGCCGCCGCAGGGCCAGCCGGGCAGGGCCGGGCTCGCCGCCCGCTCCCGAGGGAGCTCCCGCCCGCCGGCGCTGCGGGGAGCAGCGGCCCGAGGGCGCGGCCGCCCGCGGCGGAACAGCAGCCGCCGTGGTGCGGACGCGGGCACCGCCTCGCCCCCGTCGCTCCCGCCCCGCCGCCGGCACGGGCACCGCCTTGGCCGGAGCCTCCCACAGGGAGCGCCGGGCCCCCTCCCGCCATCTCCCCATCCCCGGTGCCGGTCCCCTTCCCGGTCCCAGTCCCGGGCGTCGGGCGGGGGGCAGCGGCGAGGGAGGGGGCGGAGGGGGGGGAGGGGGGTTGTAGCGGCGTCACCATGGCGACAGTGACGTCACCCCACCCTGGATCTCATTGGAGGAAACCCCGTGGCCCCAGCCGCAGCCCACGGGCCCAGCCGAGCTCGCGCCCTGCCCGCGCTCGCCCCCGCGGCGGCGCGCTCCTCTCCGATTGGCGGGCGGTGCGCGGGGGGGCGGGGCCGGGCGCGCAGGCCGGGCCGCGATTGGCCGCGTGGGCGCGGGCCGCGCAGCGGGTCGGTGCGCGCGCCAACGCCCTTCAGCGCTGGCTCGGCCGAGACGGGAGCGGCTCTTTCTCTTCGCCACAGCCCCGAGCGCGGCACCGACCGGGTGCGGCCCGGCCCCACAGCCCGGCGGACCCAGGTGAGCGCGGGGCCGCGGCCGGCGGCGGGATGGGCGCCGCTCCGCTGTCTCCTCCCGCCGCGTCCTCCATTTTGTGATCGCGGCGTGGAGAGCTCGGCGGCCCCGGGGAGCGGGAGGTGCAGCCAGCGCCGCCATTTCGCACCCGCCGCCGCTTCCTCTTCCCGCCCCGTCGCCACGGGGACTCCGCCGGCCGCCCCCGAGCCCCCCGCCGTCGCAGGAGACGCGGCCGCTGAGCCCGAGACCGCACCCGCTGCCGCGTACCGGGAGCCGCGGGGTCCCCGCCGCGCCGAGGGCCGGATCGGCATCGGCCGGGGCGGACGGGAGGCCCGGGTCCGCCGCGCCCCGCCGCGGGGAGGAGAAGCGCCCAGGGCCCCCGCCCCGGCCTCGCGGCCCCGGCCTCGCTCGCCCCCAGGGAGGCGGGTCGTGGAGGGGTTTAACCCCTGCCGTGTCCTCTGGGGCCGAGCTCGTCTTGCGGCTTTTATTATGTGTATTTTCCCGCCAGTCCCGGCATTCATGCCTCCTGTCTCCGGCGTTAGCCCGCAGGGGAGGTAGCACACGAAGGCAGGGATTTGGGCGAGGGCCCCAGGCTGGGTGGTAACCAGCAATCCTTTCACGAGTCCCTGTTAGAGGGCATATTAATGTGCTCACGTAGGGCACGAAGGTAAAGAGGCGTGATGACTTTTTTCTGATGGAAAACCAGCTAATTCCACTGCTTGGGCGGCAGGCTGCCGTCCCTTGGATAGCACCGACCCAGTGTGACTTCTTCGGCTGGGTTTCTAGGTCGTGGTTTCCCGAGGGGTGGACCCTTGAGACGAGTCCCCATAGCCTTGCATAGAAGGGCAAGATGTTGCAGTCCAGCTCTCCAGGTGAAGCACCTGGAGATGGTGAAGGGAAAGCAAGGCTCACGGTAACTCGCGTTTTTTGCTGGGTTGCAATGGATGCCGTAGGATCATGTTCGGTGGTGTTTATCCTGGCATCATGGTTACTGTCTTCTTTCTGTCAGGTTTTGAGGTGCATTCTCGTGTTGATAGTGTGATATCTCCAGCTTCTTCTGCTTCTGCTACTACACTGCTCTTGTCCCACTGCCAGCCACCATGGATAAGACCGAGTTGATCCAGAAAGCCAAGCTGGCTGAGCAAGCCGAGCGCTACGATGACATGGCCACCTGCATGAAGGCAGTAACGGAGCAAGGGGCCGAGCTGTCCAACGAGGAGCGCAACCTGCTCTCCGTGGCCTACAAGAACGTGGTGGGGGGGCGACGCTCGGCCTGGAGGGTCATCTCCAGCATCGAGCAGAAGACAGACACCAGTGACAAGAAGATGCAGCTTATCAAGGACTATCGGGAGAAGGTGGAGTCTGAGCTCAGGTCCATCTGCACCACAGTGCTGGTAAGTGGGGATTTTGTTATTTCTTATATTTTGTTTAAGGTAAAAAATGCAGTATTTAAGTCTGCTGCTTTACTTGGGGGAAAACATTGGGAACTTGGCTGGGACATATCATGTAGTGAGTGGGGTAGGTGAAGTCAGTACAGTAACTTCTACAGCCCTTATGTGGGTCACCATGATGAGGAGGATCAACTGCACTATGCAGTTGGCCCTATACGTGTAGAGGTATTTGAGATGCTCAGATTTGAGTGAGGTAGGTACGGTTTTGGGTGAAGTGATCTATATGCAGTATTTCACCAGGTAATTGAAAAGATACAGGGAATTTAGCCTCTGTGCTGTGGTTAGTAAACTTACCTATTCGTAAGATAAGTTGAAAATGTGAAAACCCCTTTATTCAGAGCAGCTAATAACTTGCTAAAAACGTTGAAACCATGTGTGTATTTCGTTTACTTCCTCATGAAGAAAAGTATTCTCAAGGGGTCTTCAGGAGACATTTTGAGGAATGTTTTATAACATTAGGCTTTACAAACTTAGACATCTGTATTGAAGGTGGGAAAGAGATGTAGAAATTGGCTTTGTTAGATGCAAGCTGACTTCTCAAGGTATCTTTGAGATGAATTTGCAGTAATTATGGAGCAATGTAAAAGCTAAGGTATAAAAACTGTAATGACACCCTAAGCATGCATCAAAGCTCAGAAATACATTTCTATGGAAGCAGAATTCCAGATGCTAAAGAAAACTGTAGTGCACTGTAGTGGGAGCTCAAGAGATGTGTGCCAGCAGTGTGGAGGCTGCTGAACCCTGTTCTACATGGTCAGGGAATTGTATCTGCAAGAAACTGCATGTGCATAATGCAGTCATAATTCTGTGGCAGGTAATCTTCAGTGGCTGATTTGCTCCTCTTAGTTACCTCTTTTTTTGGTGTCTAGTATTGCTAATGTGAGAACAGGAGGAAGCAAGTCTATAAGGAAATACAAAACGATTTTGAGGTAAATTTATCCTGCGGTGGTTTAGGAGACATGAATTTAAAGGTGACTGGTTTGGAAGTAACTGATTTTTCTTTTTGATTAAGTGTTCTGGCTCACGTACAGGGAATACTTCTTTGGATTGTGCTGAAAATACCTATATGCTTCCTTGTATGCTGCCACCTAGGTTTGTTCCCTCTTTCTAAATCAAAGTGAGTTGTCTTTTCTTGAAAATAATGTTCATATTTATTAGCTTTACAAAGCAGTTAATTCCTTAATGCATTTTAAGAGCCCATGCCTTCCTCAAGAGCAAAATTGTTTCTCCAGTTACATTGTATTGAAATTGTGAAACTTTCACCTTTGTGAGAAAGATGGGAGTCCTGTAGGATTCCTACTTCCTGTGACAAGAGTTTCACTAGAAGCTTTCACTGTGAGGAAGTGACAGCATTTGTGTCACCCTTTCTTTTCTTTACTCAGTACCTCCACTTCAGAACTAACTTCTTGGGACCTCCATATAAAGCTCACTCTTCAGACTTCTTAATCTCCCTCTGTCCTTGGGCTGTCCAAATTAGACTGTCCAAATCTAATGCCTTGGAGCAGGTGATGCATTAAAATCTCATACTGGTTGTACCATTTTGACAAGGAGCTCATGGTTCTGTAGGGAGAGGCAGTGGACCACTTCCCACAATGTCTCTGCTGAAGTTATTGCACTGATCTGATGGTGGCCAGCAGATATTGTGGTTGCTGTGCCAGCACAGACCTCTGCTGTAGGAAAAGCAAGCTCTTCCTGTGCTAGATGAAGTTTTCAGCGCACTCTAGTTTCTCTCTGTTCTCAGTAATGGCCTGTTGGCAGCTCTTCCCTTCCGGCCTGGAAGGCTGCAGGAAGTAGTGAAGACCAAAACCTGCAGCTGAGCTTTTCCTGTCCTGTCCTGACCTGCTGCAGAGATGTGCCTTCCTTTGGTGGGAGGAGATGTTGGCTATCTACTGCAAGCCTTCTTTTTTTTATTCTTTCTTTGAGGGCCATGTAGTTCTTTTCTCTTCTGATTCCCTCCCTTTCCTCCTCCATCTACCACTCCTGAGATCGGTGAGTCGGCATGTGAGAGGTTGGAATTCACGATGAGCAGGCGTTACAAAGGATGGGTTTCCTAAAGCTGAGCCACACAATGGTTTTGGCTCCTCCTTTGAATGATAATTTCTTCTGTTCTAGTACTATGGTAATGCCTTGAAGCTTTTTCAGATCTCTTCAGCTGAACCTCAGAGATGCATTTTTAATTCTAGGAAGGCAGCTAAACTGTAACAACTGCTGGCAAGTAGTATGGAAAGGTTGCTTGTCATCTGGAGTATTTGGATTTAGCAAGGGTGGGTGTGTTGGGTGGAGTGTGACTGCTGTTAGTCATACTACTAACAGTTTTTTCAAAAGTTTTTTTTAAACTACTGATATGGCATATTTCTAAATCTTCATTTAGAAATACTTGTCCCAGCATTAAAAATACTGCTGTTTTTTTCATCAAATGTCAGGAACATGGAATCTGTAATTACTTTTTTCCTGCAAAAAATGCCCCAAGCCAAATAAGTAAGGCATTGTTTCAGGTTGTGGTTTGAGAAAGAACTTTCAATTTAATCACCACTGGAATACAAACATTCAAAATTAGGTTGAAATATCTGTATGTAGATACATACATAAAAATAAAGCTTTTACTGATTCTTTAACTGTCATTCTTTAACTTCCTGTCTTGCAAGTAGTCATGATCTGAATGCTTTTTAACTGTTAATTTTATGACTGGTCTCTCAGATGAGAGTCGCTCTTAACAGAGAAATGGCTTGGCTGTCAAACAACTTCCACAACTGTTTTATTTGAAAGATTGACTAGGAGGTTTTGCTGAACTCCTTGTATTGATTGACTAATTCTTTGGTAATGTAGAGAATTAATGTTGAATCATCCCTTATGACTCATAGTTAAAAAACTGTTATTGAAACTCCTTTCTCCTTGAATAAAGAAACAGGTTGGTAACTTTATTTTTCTCAAGATAAAGTTGAACTACGTTGTTTCATCTACTCTGAGCACAAAGTTCATATTGCCTTCTCCTAAGCTGAATGATTTCCAGACCAGTACCAGCTAATGTAGAAGAGGTGGATGCAGCAGCAACTTTCATAAAATTAATAAAATGATGTGGGATACTTTGAAGATGGAATGTACTGTATAAGATCTGCTTAACTGTATGCACACTCCACTGTTCAGTGACTTTAGTTTTTTAAAAAGTTAACTTTTGAATTGGAACCTTTCTGGAGAAGCAGATGGAACTGGTGGGTTTTCTGAGAGCCTTGGTCCCTTTGCATGGCTGTAACTTATGTTGGCTTCAGGCTCCTTTGTTCTTCAGAGAGCAGTAATGTAAAGGCACAGGAGACAGCAGCCCTTGCCTGGAAGCGCTCTCCACTTGCAGCTTGAGGGGTTTTGTGTGTGTTTGCCTGTGCCCAGTTTCTAGGTCCTGATGTGTTGGAGCTCTTCTTGGGGTAATAGAGGAGATTTGATAACAATTTTTCCACAGTTTAAATCTTGATGAAGATGCATAATCATTAGGGCTTGAAAGCAACTGTCTTGATGGTTATTTCTTGTGTGTCTTGCTGAAACATTCAAGTGGTTTCTTTTAATATTATTTTAAAATTTTGTGTAGAAAAGTTACATACCTGAGGCTTTTCAGTTGTTTCCCAACATCTGTTTTCACAGTGTCCTCTGCAAACATTGTTACATTGTATTGTGTCAGGCCCATGTTGGCTTGTTTCTCTAGAAATGAGCGAGGGCATTGTGAACTTTCAGAAATGAAGGAACAGTCACATTACTTGTGCTGTTGATTCTTTTTGCCACCCTGTTGGCAGTGCCTGCAATGAAATAGTTTTGAGCTATAAGGTGTGTATTGTCTGAATTTTTACTGTCTTAAGGCTGATAGGATGCTTTTGTCTTCTGAGAGATTGCACTGTTAATTGTTGAAAGCACGGATTGGTGTGTTGCTCTTGCCAGCTCCCCTTTCCTTCCTTCCTCCCTCCCTCCTGCCCAAGGTTGCAATGTTGTTCCTGCTGCTGCTTCACATAATTAAGAAACAATAAAAGCTAATAAAAATGAGTAAAAAATCTGTCTGCTTCTGATTATTACCCATTTTATAGATCTAGTTCTAAAAGTAGTCACTGAATGAGTAGAACAAAAAATCCCCATGCTAGCAGGTAATGTTTAGAGCAGTTTGTTTCAACAGCACAAGTTCAGAGGTCCATTGAAAGTGAAGTTGGCGTTTTCTTGCAGTAGTGAATAGATTCCTCATGTCAGCTAAAATATCTGATGTCAGGTAAATTTGACCATAGCCCTGTTTCTTCCCTAGTGTTTCCTTTGGTTTACAGAAAAATGAAATCTTTGGGGTTTTTATCACACATGCAGAAATTTGTCAGATTCAGTAGGTATCAGCCACATGCTGCTATGTAAACAATTACCAAAGTTTCATGTCTTGTGAATTCTTTGTCTCTGTGTTCCTATTGTCAGGGAACAGACAGAGTTTGTACAGAAATATATGTGGTGTAGAGGTGAAACCCAGTAAAAGGGTATTACATAGTCTTTTGATACAGGGTGCTGTGCAGGATGCAGTTCTATTTTGAAGGTCAGGCGTGCTAATCACTTAATATTGCATTTGAACTTAAGTTAGTTGTCCCAGTCCTGGTTGAGACAGGGTTCCAAGTATTACTTTTTAACCTTTTTTAAGTTAAAGCAACTGCTCTTCTTAAGTGATTGACTAAAAGGAAAGGCTACTTCATGAAAGTCAGGTTGGGAATGTTGCTTCTTGGCAAGTCCAGAATTGTGGAGTGAATGTGAATTGAACAAATAGTTTGGAATAAATCATCTTTTTAATGAAAAGTAATTTGTGGAGAGAGGTTTTTCCTTTGTGTTCTTAGCACAACTTTCTAACAACTATCAACACATTTGTGGTAAGAATTGTGGAACTTAATGCTGTAATTTTTTTAGTTTAATATACTTGAAACTTAGATCTGAACTTTGCTTAGTCATAGTTTTACCCTCTTACCTTGTGTGTCGTCTTTCAGTAGAATCTGCTGCTGGAATCCTCCCTCGCTCTTGTGCAAAGAAAACCTCATCATTTCTGAGAAGGGACTGATTCTTGCATAAACAATGTGCACTGAGGTTCTTGAACAGAGTGTGAACTGTTAAAGAGTCTACCCAGAAATAGTTCAAGGAAATCTAATGGTAGTTGAAGCCTCCATCCCATGCAGTCATTGATTGCTGCCCCTCCCCCTACTGCTGAATGCTCTCTAGAATTACTAAATTTTTTGGAGGACATTTACTGCTTTGGTGGTCTTGAGAAATTAGGATGTGCTCACTAGGTCGAACTGGACAACAAAACCACAAATTCTGTTTTTCTGCTAATGCAGTGAAGCTTTTAACAGATTTTGTAAATCACTGTCACACTTATCTTTGCCTCACAGGCCTTTCTGCTACCTTGGATACTAATATGATAGGTGCCTTTTTGAAGTAAAACACAGAAGACTGTATGTAAGAGAGAACTTGATGAGGAAAGAACACACTTGATTTTGAAGGTTATTACACTTGATTTCTTTATCATGGCACAAACTGGGGTTGTTTAGCACAGTATTAAAGGAGTAGATTGTGCCAGTTTCTGTACAGGTACTGCAGCTTGGTATTCTGGTTTCAGTAATGGGGAATGCCTGATTTTCAGAGGAAGGTAGTGAGGGAAAGAGCAGAGGAAGGGCTGGTAAGAGTGCCTGGATATACTTTGTAAGTTTGGCAGGTGAAGGTGCACGCTTGATTAATCAATGTTTTCATATGTAGCTTTATGCTCTTGGCCTTTGGGAATGAGGGGCCGGGTGCCCCTCTGTTACTTGTGGTTGTGCTTTCTTACTGCCAATAAACTTGAAGCCAATTTTGTCACAAACAGGTAAAGTAAATAATAGCTATTCTAGTGCACTGCATGTGTAGCACTTTGTAGAGCTCCACCAGGTTTATTGGAGGAGTGCTTACAAGTTCCTCCTCACCCTTTCTGCATCCCAGGAAGCTGGAACTGACATCAGAACACTTCAGCTGTGCATACTGCTGATTTGTAAGCTTGTAATTTGCTAATCCATCCTGTGTATCTGAATATATAACAGTGCCTGGTTTGTGTGAGCTGGGCACTTAGGCAGCAAAACAGTTTGAGTGCTGAGTTTCACATTTTGTGGTCATGGCACCCACCAAAAGATCAGATGTCAAGATCTAAGAACTGATTTTGCTTTTAGGTTTCTCTAAATTTGTTACAGTAATCAAGGGTTTGATTTACCAGTTCATAATATTGATAAAGGTTTATTACTTGCTCTGTTATTCTTTTTATTCTCTCCTTTAATTTATGTGATCCATTCACTGAAGTAGTGAGGAGTAGTGTTCAGCTCTGAAAACAGAAGAATTTGCATTTTATTTAATAATAACTTTTCTAAATACACCATATACAGTCTTACCTGATTGACAGCCACATCATTCCTTAACCAAACTTAAGGAAGTTTTGTTCTGAAGTTAAATACGTTTTGCAAAATTCTTGTAAGCAGAAATAGTTTTTCATAAAAGTAGGTAGCAGGGCCTTAGCAAAAAGTCATGGCTCACTTTGAGATGTTGTAACCGGGTCATCTTGAAATGTTGACTTCAGTTTTTCTGACCTAAGGTTTGATTTCATTGTTGTAGGTTGTCTCATTTGGGGAATAACAAATTACTGGCACACTCTTAATAGACTGAGTGAAATAATATATTGCTGGGTTTCCTTCACGATAAAGTTGAATGATGCAAAAGGATCTTCCAAGCTCCACTATGCAATGAGAAAAAAGTGCATCTCTTGTGTTACCATTTTGAGTTTCAGTCATCCTAAGCCTCTGATCACGGACTCCCAAAGAGAGAGGAGAACTAAAGCAAGACAAAATGAGTTCTTTGCATAAGGGTAATGTACCTTAACATCACAACTCCTGTGTGCTGTTGCTCTTCTTGAGCATTGTTAGTCTGGATATACCTCAGTCAGTCATTTAATCTTACCTTTGGGCTGTTGTAGCTGAAGACCATAAAAGTATTTTTAAATGAATATTCAGACTTTTTTGTCTGATTCTGTCATATTATGCAATGTCATGAATGGATGCTGAAAGAAACTTTTAGATGGCCAGGATTCTGAAGAGAAGGATTTGGTGTCTGAAATGTGTGCTTGCTAAGAGAAGAGCACTTGGAAGTATTTTGAGGAATTCGAAATATGTAAAACGCAGTCACGGAAGAATGTTAGAATCAATTTGAGATAAATATGTCAGATACCAAGGAATTTTTCCTGAAAGCTTTTGGCTGTGTTGTATAGCCACTAATTCATCAAAAATTTATAATTTTTTTTAAAAGACGAATGACTTTTTTTTTTTTTAATACTCATTTCTACATTTGATGGGAGAAAACTGGAAAACTTTAGACTCTTCCATAAAAACATAAATAATTCTCTGACTTTCACTGGATTGTTCATTTTGTCTGAAAATCTGTGGAAAGGAGACCTTACATTTCCACACACTTCTAGTTCCTGGCTTACATAGTTCTCTGGGGACCACAGAACTTCCTAACTTGAGGAGAAGTTTAAGCAGTGAGTGTAAATTCTAGACTAAATTAATCTCAGCCCCAGGTGGGAATAGTGTGGGCAGACGTGCTGCAGCTCAGGCTTCCAGTGCATTTGTTAAGTGGGATTCCAGATATTTCATTCAGGGCCAGTCCTAAGTATTGGCTGCCAGTTTTTAAAACTGTATAGACAAAGACATGGAACCAAATGGAAAAAAATGAATTAGGTCACCCTCTCCGTTTTCATGTCAGGTATGTTTGTCTCTGCTTTCAACAGTACTTTGTCAGGTCATCTTAAGGCCATGCCATTACTGGAAAGGTGCACGCATATTTTCCTCAATACATAAACTGAAACACTGTTAGTCTGGAAAGGTCTGTATGAAAATCACTTTATGTTCTCCCAAAAGGAGTTGATGCATAGAACTTGAATCCTGAAGGATGAAGAAATCAGTTCAGCTGAAATACACTGTTGAAAGTAAAGTGATCTTACTGTTGTGGCAGGGGACTCTCCCTTTCCTGTCAAGAAAACAACTGCTGAACGTTAAAAAACACCTAGGTTTCAGTGAGTCATACTGTGGACTTTGGAATGACTGATTATACTTGAAATAGTCAAGAAGTCTTAAATACCACTCTGCTAGATGATTAAAACAGGCAGTCATTTGTGAGTAGAAGCCTTATTGAAAGGTCTGAGCCCACACCAATCAACTGTGCTGTCAGATATTTGATGTATTTAAATTCACATTTAACTTATATTAGGTGATCATGTTGATCTGAGCTGCCTCACCAACTTCAGCTTTGCTTTTTGACTGCAGTTAGGGTGGAAACCATTTCTCTCTTTGCTGCTTCTAGGTCTTTTCTCCTCATATTGGGTCTGGATGGACCATCAAAAATACTTGAGATTGAATAATCTTTCCAGACACTTTGCATGCTGCAGCCCTGGCTGAATTTATGTCTCCTCACACACTTCATGGTGTTCCTGTGAGATGCAAGCTGCTCATCTAGATGGGACTCTGTGTTGAATCTATGTTTCAGGGTGGTGAGTTAACTTGCTAAAAAAGGTATTGACGTGCACTATGTGCTTGTGCATAATTTTTAAGAAACCTTGTCTCAAAATAGGTTTACTTTGAAACAGTTTTTTCACTTGCAGGTGGTTTTTTGGTTCTGGGGGTTTTGCCAATTAGTTTGTGGTACAACATTGTCATCAGTTAATTGCTGTTACCCAGAGAACATCTGTTCTCCTGGTGAGCTTCAGTGCTCCTTAATGAACAAAACAAAAAACCCAAAAAGCACCTAAACCTCAAAATACAGATCATTCAGTGTCAGTTCAGAAAACAAAGAAACATCTAGGAAGCAACAATAAAACTAGTCTAATTCCTGTAAGGCATGTGACAAATTTGTTCTCTGTAGAATGACAGCACCTCCTCTGCTGGGGCGTCTGAGAACACTTGGACAGCTAAGAGCTGCTGAGCAGAAGTCCAACTTGGTTTCTTTTTTCTTTTTCTTCTTTTTTTCCATACAATTGAACTTGTTCCATTATGTGGTGAGGAGGAATATAATTTTTTTAATATTATAAGCATTTATATTTAGAGTTTGTTCTGTCAAAAAAATTACTACTATAGGTTTTTTTTTTTCCTCTGGATGCTTTTTATGTCATAGGAGTTCAAGCATGAAGGTTCAAGGTGAAGGACATTGTTTTAAATTACTAAAACCTGCAAGTACCAATTACTTGTCACAAACTATTAGGATGCTCACTTTTAAAAATAGCCTTTAAAATTACATTCCCAGAAGATAGAGATGGTGCTGAAATAATGTACTTTTAAACAACTTGAAATAAGATATATGGGCTTAGGGTGCCAAGGTTATTGCTGAAGCAGTCTGACTTGAAAAATCAAACTTTATCTAACATGGACTTACTCAGAAAATTCTGTGCCAGTCATTTAGAACATTGACACACTCTTCCTTGCTAAATACCATGCAACAGCTTAACTTATGGGACAAACTTCTGGAGAGCATTGCGGTTTCTGATGGTTGCTTTTACATTGACTTTTTTCCTTCTAGTGGAGTAAAATTACGATAAAAATTATAAACTGTACTCAGTGAGAAATGCTAATGACAATGTAGATCAGTCTTTTAATAGCATAACATTAAATAACTTGGTGCTGGTGATGTGACCCGAACATGTCATAGGTGTTGACATCTGAGTGATGGTGACATGGTAAATGTTTTGGGTTACTTGAGTTTACCACATGGAGAACTTGTGTTGGTACCTGCTGGCACATGGCACACACTGTCTTTAGTGTGCTTTGAAAATTGGTCTCAAACCAATTTGTAATTTGTAAATATTTGTAATGAGCAGATAATCTCTGTTGCTGACCTGGTTCATATTCATCCTCTGTTATTGAATTAGTTGTGAAGAATATATCCACTAGCTAGTGGTATTGGAATATATGAGGAGACTAACATTCTTGTATTTGCTACTCTTACTGAAGTCCAGTTCTAAATGGCACAACTGCTGAAGGAAGCTAAAAGGTCAGTTTGGTATTCAAGATGGTTTGGTTTTGTTTTTTTTCCAAATTCATCTTTGCTGTTGAGATTTTTATAGCTGGATATGTGGGAAGAGAGAACAGCACAGATCAGATTGCAGTGGTATTTTTCTGCCACTTGAACCTACCCTGCAGTTAAACAGTATAGCAAGTATTTAGTGTACACCGTGGTTGAACCTAATGTCTCAGTCAGTCTTGCCTTTTAAAATAGGCTTAGATGGGGAAAGACTGGTGGGATTTTGTTTTAATGTCAGCTTTTTCAATGAGCTGTTGCCCTGAAAAGAGGTAACAGGAAGCATATGTGGAGTGGGACTGGGACATGAATTGCAGGGGAGGTGTGCCAGTGTATTGTAAGGAAAGGTTGATAGGATGCACATGCCACAAATAATCATTAAGGAGCCCTGTCTTCAGGGAGCTGCTTTGTGTCAGACGTACCTTCAAGTGGAGTATGGCTGACATTCCTTCAGGGCTTGCTTTACATAAAGCTGAAAAAATGGGGAAGTGATGAGAGCAGATACACTGACTTAGTATTTCTGGCTCAGGTTAATTGCAGTGGTCAGCGAGTATATGTTCAACCCTTGAGCCTACTTAAACAGAGGGGAAAAGAGACTGGGAGGATACTTATGTAGTTGGGAAAGAACAAGAGTAGAATGGAGAAGGATCCAAAAAGGCAATTGAAATGTAACTTTCATTTGGCATGTAGAGGAATATGTTTGCCAATGGAGAGAGAAAGGAAAAAAAAAGAGCTTTCAGGGAGAAGTATCTAGCTGCCAGGCTCCCAGCCTGCTCCCCATGGCTTCTTCAGGCAGCTGCAGACCTCTCCCAGGGAGCAGTAGCCTTTTGCTGTTGGCATCTCTACAATAAATAAGCCTCTCTGTAGGAGAGGAAAAGAATATCATATAGGAGAATATGATGCTGTTAGGATGATGAGAGTTTTAGCACACTGCAAAGGTCGAAATAAACTGAGGTGGATGAACAGCACTTAGGCAAAATGGAGTGGGAAATCTTGTCATGCTCTAGGAGGACCAGCACGCTGCATGAGTGCAATATGTCAGGGTGGGAGAGGCAGCAGCTACCAACCACATTGTCACACTGCAAGCCTATTGTAGTGCAACTGCAGTGGGACACAGAGGGTCTGGGCTGAGGATCGAGCTTTGATTCCTGCATCTTAATACTGCTCCTGCTTCTGAGAGTCACCCCCATCAGGGCAGATCAGTGGCTCAGACATTGTGTGGCTTTCAGGGAGCTTCTGAGGCGTGTTTCATGTTGCAGAGCACATAATTGCTTGTTTTTCAAGGCTTGGTTCAGGTGGTGATGGGAAGAGCTGCAGTTCTTAAGTGATGGTGGCAGCTGTATTTTAATACACAAAAGGGGTGGGCACATTGTGTGTGAGCATGGATGGCAGTCTACTTATTGCCATACTTCATCCCAGAATCATACTTCTGGCCGTCCTTGTCTCTCGCTAAGTAAAATCACAAAAACTTGTGGCTCCCTGTGACTGCTTCATTGCTTTGCCTGCCTGTAGTCATTTTACTTAATATCAGCTGATGTTTAAAATAAGGATTCCTGGCTGATTTCTGTCTGCTGGAAAGGTAAAAAAGTACAGGTTGGGGAAAGATGAGCAAACAGATGCAGGAAATCGTGAGATTTCTGACTCGCAACAGTGTAAATAATTTGGCTTACTGTGCTGTCTGCTCTCACTACCCCACCAGTATTTTGTCTGTGAGAGGGAGGTAAAATGCCTTCCAAAAAAAGATGAAATGAAATAGCTCATGAAATACACCAAATACTTTATTGATTTGAAAGATTAACATGTGGCCTGATAAATAATCAGCTTCACTCAGAGTCTGTTTGGATTCTGTTCTAACCCACATGATTCATAACAGAGATCTTGTTCCATTTAAGGCTATTAAAAAACCAAATCTGAATATGTCAAGTCCAGAATGAGGATGTTCCACCTAGTTAAAGAAAAGGCACAAGTCTCTTCCTTACTTGTGTTATGTAAGCATTAGGAGGGCCTCAAGATGGGGAGCAGGAGCTGCTGGGCTACTCATCTTCTCCACCTGAGAAGTACTTAGGAAATAACCCACTCTTTGCTGTCTGAAAAACTGCAGCTCATTCTCAGCATCACTTTTTCTCTCAGCTTCTCAGAAGTTTGGACAGACCCACTGGTTGTCTGATCTGTGTAATGAAGGCAGCATTTTAAGGATGCACTGACACACAGGCCACAGTGCAGCTTGCCTGTGGTAGGGCTGGCATGATGAAATCCTTTCGTGTTCCTGGAAGAAGTGTGTGGCCTACCCCATCTGGGGGGAAGGAGAAGTGGGCACTGATGCTCTAGGGAATGTGGCGTTCAGATTCGGCTTAAATCAGCCTTGCTAAAGCTTTCTTGTAAACGTTCTCTAGTGTGCATTAGATTCCAGGGGTTAAAGTATTTTTCAGCCATAATCAAGCCAGATCAGCTCTAGTGCTAAAGTTGCCTCCAAAGACAGAATTTTGTAATAAAATGGGTAATACTTTTTGTGTGCTAAGTATACAGTAAATTTCTATGTTTTGGAAAGCATAAAAGAAAAATGCCTGATTGTTCCCTTGTTAATATAGTTGTAATGTGTTGAAAGTTTTATTTCAGCATTTAAAAGATAAATCAAAAATATGGTTTTGTGAAATACCTGGTTTAAAATGTCATACAGTATCTTCACTGCTTGTCTGGTCAATGCTCCTTAGACTGTGGCAGAGTTAACTTGAGCACATGGATAAATCACATCTCTGCCACTTAATGCATTCCCAGCTGTAGGATGGCTTTTAGAGGCTGGTGGTAATACTTCAAACATTACAGATTTATGGAACCTTTCAAAACCACAGGTGTGTTGTGTGTCACATTTCATCATTCTGGGCAGTTTCTTGTAAAATAAAACTCAAATGTTAGTCTTGAGGTTAGTACGCTGTTGTTTCTGAGACTCTGAAACTGGTTTGTGTAGTGTTGCACTTTTGTGGCTGATGTGGACTTTGTCACATGAGAAAAGCAGCAGGAAAACACGGAGCCAAAATGTGAAGTTTTTTCTTTGCAGAAATCTGTAGAGTGGGAATAACTCATTCTAATATGGAATGATTCATGCACAATAACAGTATTAATATGGTGTTGTATTACCCATCTGCCTCCTACCTTGTAACTCTTGTTTTGAAACAGACCTAAAATTTTGCTGCTTTTTCGGTAACACTAGTGAGCTGTACTGCTCTATATGTTTGCTCAGGCCCCTGCATACTTGACTGTGTTAAACTGTTACACAGATTCCTCACTTATGCCTTTGCCAAATAGCCAGTGTCTAGGCTTTGGCAGTGGTTTTATAGCCCTACAGAAACTCCTAAAATGTCTCTGATTTGGTAGATGCAAGGGCATGTCAGGCTTGCTGTCATCTTACCTTCCTGCTGTTTTCTCTAGGGTGGTATCAAGGGCAGGTGTGACTCTGTACTTTCCTTACTTGTCTGGGCACTGTATATTACATCCATGGGACACATACAGTTTGGATGAAAAATGCCTTTTTTAACCCAGTTGGAAGTACCCTACTACAAGTGTCAGTTTAAAATAGTTGTCAACACCTCAAGTGGACTTGGAATGCTTTGAACTGGACTGCTCTGCTTCCATTGATCATTAAAGAAAGTAATAATGGTATGGTGGTGTGCATAGGGAGTAGGTTTGTGTCTAAAATTAGCTTTTTTTTATTATAGTGCTCTAGTACCCAATTAAAGTGCTAAGGATTTTTGTGCAGAAAGCTAACGGTTCCTTGAATATTTCCTTTGTAGCTGCTTCATAAATCTGGATACATGTTCCTGTAACAAAAATCTTAACTAGCCAGCTGCAAGCTTTGTGGAAACTTTCTGCTCCTTTTACGACCTGTTTACTTTCCAAATAAGTAAATGGAGATCTTTATCATTTACATTCCTACTGTGAAGTTTCTCTGAGTATTGGAGGGTTTCCTTGAGTGTATGGGAACTCATTTGCATTTTTTGTCAACTCTGGAGAACATGAGTGGTTGTAGTAATGAGTTGGGTAAAATCTCTGAAGTTCAGGAACAAGGTCAGCCAGAAGCTGCTCTGTTGCTTGTCAGTTCTCTGAACTACCCTGTTCTCCAAGGGAAAGTCCTGTACCTCTTCTTTCTTCACCTGTCTTAGGATGACTTGCAGTCTTGGAGAGAGACTTACCTTCTCTTGCTGGAGGCTTGCAAACCTTTCCTTGTCCTTCTGGGTATCAGATAGGGGAGCTGTGAACAAGGGAAGTGATTTTTGCAGCAGCTCAGGGCGTGCTGGAGAGCACTGTATAGCTTTTTCCATTCTGGGAATGGCAAGGCGGCCATGAGGGATGCCTCCCTGCTGTGCTGGAGCCAGGCGTTCCTTCAGAGCCTTGTGAAGAGCTGGTGGAGTTTGGTGAGGTTGGCTGCTGACTGGATGGGTTTGAATCCTTGACTCCCTGTGGTAGGTGGGCTGGGGATTCCTGATCACAAGCCTCATAAACACAGTTGATGCAAAAAAAAACCCCAAAACTTTGAAACTTTCTACATATTGTTTTGCTTTTCCAGTAAAAGCTTACTCATTTGCAATGTGTTTGAAATGATAAGTGCACATCCTGAAACTAAACTTGACCCTGAAACTGTACACCAGTAAGCCTTTCCTTGTTACTTGCAGTCTGATTAGACAACTTGCAGTTGTCTATTCATCTTAATATATTTTCTGATTTTGTGCCTATACTCAGTTTGTTGAAATAAGTGTGCATCTATCTAAAATGCCTTAAAACTTCGTTTAGCTTTGTAGCAAACATTTGAGTCCATCCAAACTTCTAGGAAAGAAGTAGATTGAACTTAGTTGCAGTGGTGTTTGCAGTATGTCAGCTTGTGTTTTGTTGTTGTTTCAGGAGCTCTTGGACAAATATTTAATAGCTAATGCAACTAATCCAGAGAGCAAGGTCTTCTACCTGAAGATGAAGGGAGACTACTTCCGATACCTTGCTGAGGTTGCCTGTGGTGATGACAGAAAACGTAAGTACCTTGGGTCTTTCACAGCTCTGGTCCCTGGGTGAGGGGCCAGGAAATGAAATGCAGACTCCAAATTCACATGAGTTAGCTGTGTTTCAGTCAGAAAGCTCCAGTTTTCATACAGTCAGAGAGTAAAACTCTGATTAAACCCTGAGTATGCCAGGGAATTTCAGCTAGTGTTCCTGTCATCTGCCTGAAACTCCTGAATATTTGCTCCATAACACTTATTCAAATCTTCTGGGAAACAATGTAGGTGAAGGTATTGTAATATATTTAATTTTGCTTGTTTGTAATTGTTTACTAAAATAAAGGTGGGTACAAAACTCTGTAACATTTTGTACTCCGTGGTAGAGTCCTGTTGATCTGTAAATTTTAACCATTTCACTGTGAAGCAGACTTCATTGTAGTCACTTGTGTTTATAAAAAAGCCACAAGATGACTAGGTTGATACTCTAGCCAAAAAGCATGAGCTGTACTCTAAAATGATTGATTTCAATGGGAATAATGCTGTTCCCGAAATTTTAGTTCACCTTTTTGGATACAGCAGGAAAGGCCTGGAAACTGCCACTTGGTCCTGGGCATCCTAGGACTGTAGACCTTTCCTACAAGTTAGAACAGGTGCATAGATAGTTGTAAGTATCTCAGGAACTTCTGGGGAAGATTTTGACTTTGTATTGAATTAATTATTAGAACTGTCTTGCAAGGTGCCTAGATAGCGTTGTGATGTTAAAAACTCTTGGTATGGCATAAGCTACTGATGTATTTCTGCATAAGAAACTAAAATGAGTTGTGCAGTAATGCTGTGACACAGAGGAGAGGGGCTGCTGGAGTCTGTGGATGCTGCAGTGACTGTCCCCTGGGTTGGGCATGGCAGGGGCTGACAGTGTTGGCCGCCTGTAACTGATTGCAGTGCACAGTGGGAGGATGGGGCTGGTTGTCACTTCAGTAAAGGCTTTGTTAGTTTCCCTCCGTTGTAGGAGCATTCAAGTTGAAAGGTGAAGATGTACAGAATGGAGTAAAAGTCTTTGCATTATTGTGTTGCATTCAGAATTTCTTAACCCATAATCTGATTCAAGGAGCAACATTTACAAGGGTAATAGAGAAAACTTGCCTTTGGCTTTCACAAAGATCATCCGATTTATGCTTTGTCTCAAGCAACAGCTACAAATCTGGGCTTGTCCAAGCACAGAAATACCAGCTCCTCTTGGCTAAAAATGACTGCAGTCAAATGCCACACATGGTGATAGGGGATACAGTGCAAGAGTGATCGATTGATAGAACCTTGTTAGCAGATCCTGCTGGGGTTTATGTTACAGTTTATGTCTAGCACCATGCAAACTTGTCTGCTTAACTTCTTGCAAACTTCAAGACTTTAAGCTTTTCTGATGTTCCACCATGAAGCATCTGTTTATTTTCTCAGCTTCAAATATATTTTATGTACTTGGAAGCTAATTTATTTCCTTGCTAGCTTTTTACCTTCTTTCACCTGTTCTCAACAAATGGAGTCCTTTAGCACTCGTTGCTGTGTAAATACTGGAGAATCCGAATCTGTCTTGACTGTTTTCAATACTTATTAGATTTTATTTACCAAGCTCTTTTACCAGCAGTTGCTAGAGCAGTGCCAATACTAGGTAGCTCCCTCACAGAGTCCTATCTTGAGCTCTGACAATGAACTTTCTTTTCCTGCAGTCTCCCTGCATTCTGCAGCATGTTTAGGGCAACTGTTGGCCCTTTGGTTGCCTATCAGAAGTGAATCTGGAATAGACTATAGGTAGCGCTCCTGAAGTACTCTCTGACCTGGTAACCTCTTTTCTCTGTGGTGTTTGTCCCAGTTATCTTGGGCACAACATTGGGGCTTTTTATCTTGACCTGTCTACACACAATTTTTGGAGGCAGCCCTTCAGTTTTTCTGGAATATGCTATACATGCCTTCCAGGCTGCCTCAAGAAATTGGGCCTTCTGCACACATAACTTGCATTAACATGTCCAGCATGTGCAAGGAATGAAGTAGGGAGTTCTGTAAAAAAAGTAATGCAAAAATGATTTTTTCCCCCTCCCACCTAATTCACCCACTGAAGCAATACAGTAGTTTTGGATGCTTGTGTTTACCAGGTTCTGTGTGTTTATCTTCTCTTTAATACCTTTGCTCTGTAGTAGCTTAGTTTGCTCCCTGTGTTTTGTCAATGAGGCAGCTGTACTTGAGATGGTTGTACAATCATTACTTTGGTTAAAGTAAGTGCAGTGTTTTCCTAAGAACAGTCTTTCATACAGCACTGTTCAGTCCCCTGCTAAGGGATTGGTTTTGGTAGAAATATCTTTAAAAAAATTTAAGTGAACCCAAACCCACTGTTGTTTGTCATTCTTTTACAGAAACAATAGAAAACTCACAGGGAGCTTATCAGGAGGCTTTTGATATCAGCAAGAAGGAGATGCAGCCAACACATCCAATTCGCTTGGGTCTAGCTCTTAACTTCTCTGTATTTTATTATGAGATTCTCAACAATCCTGAGCTTGCCTGCACACTGGCAAAGACAGTAAGTCACTTTTTTTTTTCCCCCAGTATGCCTGCAGGGAAACTAGTAAAGAGTTTATGCTTAAAACTGTAGGAATTATTACTTCCTAGAGTTTCTGAAGGGAATTATCCTATTTAAAGTTTTTGGGTTCGTAGTCGGTATTGTTAGTGGGATTGAAGGGTACAAGCAGGCTGTATTTACAATGTGACTTAAATTTTCTACAGCATGACAAGCTTTTATTATGTCTTTAGTATGGTTTTGTTTCAAATAGAGCAGGTCATTAAGTTCTGATCTTGCTTTTTTGTTTAAGCTACCTTTTCTGATAGGTTTAGCTTCCGCTTGCTTAATGATCAGTTAATAGAAAGGCTAAAAATGGTTTAATTATTCCAGGCGTTTGATGAGGCAATTGCAGAACTTGATACACTGAACGAAGACTCTTACAAAGACAGTACTCTCATCATGCAGTTGCTTAGAGACAACCTAACAGTAAGTTGCTTTTTTATGTATTATCTGGTTCTGTGATCCAGTTGTTTGCTTAGATTGAATTTGTGATGGGAAAAAAAAAACTTTATTTTGCTCTAGTGCAACACACAACACTGACTTGGGCTGTTTACTTATGATACCTCTTCATAACTTAGTTTGAATGTTGTGTAAGTGGATATCCAGCTTCATGCTGTGTAATCTGGAATAGCAGCTTGATTAGCTCACATTCTTCCTAGTATGATGGCCTTGTGGTAGAGGGGAGAAGGGGCATTCAGCCCAACCTAGTGTATAAGATAGGACAAGAATTAAAACAGTCATCTGTGGTCTGTCAGGGAATCTTAGTCAAACTTTTTTGATGACTGCCTCAAAACAAAGTTTCGCCTGGTGTAATGCAGTGTAGCTTGCTTTATTTGTTGTCCTGATTTTCCTTCAAAAGCTCTGAAATTTCAATGTACTAAGAATAAAATCAGTTTGTTTGAGTATGTTCTTATAATGATAAACCATTTAAGAAAAGTGCCTTATGGAACAATTAAGTTGCATTAAAACTACAAGAAAAGCTATTATTTTGCAATAGTCCTTCAGTAGAAGTGGCTGTTGTTAGAAGGCTTGGCTTTGATAATCAAAGTGGCAATCTACACTTGCAGGATTCAGACTGCTGCATTTGAAATGAAAGTTGCCTGTGGAGCTGCTGTTGAGGCTGTTGAATAGCCTGGGATGGATGGCACAGCTCACTGTTAAGCACAAGCTGCTATTGAGAATGCTACTCTGCCTTTCTGCATGAGGGGAAAAGCTCACCGTGCCTTGTGCATGGGGAGCTCTGTCCAGTTACCTCTCTCCCAGGAAGTATTGGAAGCCAGGGTTGTGCAGTGCCATGCACTGGTACTTTGTGGGCATCCTTAAGTCTAATTCATTATCATTCCCTTACAGTTAGTAGTTGTCCCTTTTTGGAATTCAAGCTGCACTTCTGAAAGCTGACACTGTTTTTCTTTTCTTTCTAGTTATGGACATCAGACAGTGCAGGAGAAGAATGTGATGCTGCAGAAGGTGCAGAAAACTAAACTGCACGTGGGGCGTCATTCTCCCTTTCCTTCTCAAGAAACCTTTTTACACGTCTCCATTCCTTATAGCTCCACTTGGATTTCCTATAGCAAAGAAAACCCATCCATGTGTATGGAAATCAATTTATAGTCTTTTCACACTGCAGCTTTGGGAAAACTCCATTCCTTGATTTGTGTTTGTCCTGGCCTTCCTGGTGTGCGGTTACTGCTGTAGAAAAGTATTAATAGCTTCATTTCATATAAACATAAGTAACTTCCAAACACTTATGTAGCGGACTAAAGTGTACCTGGTATTTAAAAACAAATCTGAACCAGTTCCTGCCAGTTGACTGTGTTTTGTATTACAGTAAGATATGAAAATGTAGTTAATTGCAACTAAAGAGTGTTCCACATAGCATTTAATTCTCCACATTCCCTTCTTATTCTGCAGGGTTTCCTTTCCATAATTGACTTTCACATGCTACTGTGTGTTCATTTCAGTAGGAATATGGAAGTACTGGGCCAGATCAAGTAGAGCATTTAAAGTTTGGAAAACCACAAATTGAGTTGCTTCCCGTATCATGTAATACAGAAGCTTGTGTGTTCAAAAACAGGGGCTTCTCTTAATCTTCAGTTGCTGCTGTTTAAGTTGATATCCCTTCCCAATAAAAGTTCACTTACACTCCTGCCTTTGTAGTTCTGGTATTCACTTTACTATGTATTAGAAGCAGCATGTTACTGCTGGAGAACAGGCAGTGCTTTTTGGCAGACTAAAAGTGCATGTCATTTCTTAATACACTGGAATGGGAAAACCAATTGAAGTTCACATGTCCAAGTATAAAATTTAGTACTTTTCCATGCAGGTTTGTGCACATGTGAGAAGGTGTCAAGTTTGTCCAGTGATTGTTAGAGAGTTTGGACCACTATTGTGTGTTGCTAATCATTGATTGTAGTCCCAAAAAAGCCTTGTGAAAATGTTATGCCCTCTGTAACAGCAAAGTAACATTAAATAAAATTACATTTTATAAACCACCTACTGTTGACTTGTAACAATTCCATATAATAACTTAAGGGCTGAACTTAAAAAAGAAAGTATCTTATGCTGGAAAGGTGTTTCTCGAATTTACTGCATACTTCTTAAAAGTCTGCTTTTAAATGAACTTGTTTTAAAAAAATACTCCAGATAACTTGTCATAGTTAATCTGACATGTGGACTTCTTAATAACTTAATATAGAGGAAATGGATTCACCTTAGTAATGAACTAAGAAAAGATAACCAGTTTCTTCATAGTCTTTCATGGCTTGCAAATATTCTCATCTAAATGATGCAAATTTTTTTGTAATCTATTGGAATTCTCTGCTGTGTTCTCTTGTGTTTTCCTGATGGATCTCATTACAGTGTTCCAGCTACATGTTTAGTAATGCAGAGTAATTTGTCCCGTTCTAGAATGTTAGTTTGTGTGCTGCTACATCATGGTCTGCTTTCTCTTGTTCTTAGACTACATTTTGTGTTATTGTTTTCCCTCATTTTTGGAGCTTTTTGTAACAATATGTTGCTCTGCTTTTTTCTTTTCCCTCTGGGTCCCTTAAGAGTTTTTTCCTAAATCTCTACCTCTTACGTTCCCATGTTGGTGGGTTTTTGAAAATATTTAACTCTTGTTAGTGTGGCTGGACAACAAATCATATTACGAAGAAGGATATATATTACTAGTCCTTGAAAGCTTCTGGTGGTATATCTTTCACCATCCATGTTTTTATTCATTCTTTGAGTGTGCACAATGAGTGTTCCTACAATAAAAGTTCAGATTCTGTGCTTCAATTGACATGTATTACTCTAAAAAAAAATTGTACCAATTCCATTTTCTTCATGCAGTCACTTTGAATTGCTGTCAAAGTATTGTGTGGCAGGACTCTACATAAACTCATATGCTTCTTAATCACTGTTTTGGTTTCGTAATTTCCCCTCACCCACACATTTCTTACTGATCCTTTATTTGTTTCATAAAGGTTTTAGCTCCTAAGTGCTGCCATTCTCTAGTAAAGCTGTTTGGGTACTGACATTTAGCAGTCAGCTTTATCTGCTCATTTAAGGGTTTGCTTGCTTTGCTGTCTTAGCTTGCACTACATTGTCAGCTAACACTGGTCTCTTGTTTCCTTTCTTTTGCACCTTGTTGAGAGAGTTGTCAGTTTTCCTTACAGGAACAGCAGCTGGGCCTTGTATCTAGATTATAAGTTAATTTATGAAATGGCCTTTGTGATGTTTATCAAGCTGGGCAAATTCTACTTGTTTCTTGTTGATTGCATCTACGTTTTACATGAAAAAAGTCTTGAGACTGCAGCATCAGCTTTTAAATTTCAATAATAATGACTACAGCAGCATCTCTCCTCATTGTTACTTCCAAAATTCAGCCAAGTATTTGCATTGTTTGGGAGGAGAGAGAGAATAAAATGTATAGGGGAATGGGATGATACTACAAATAAAAAGGATGGATTGTAATTCCCTAAGTGACTTCTCTGAGTCTTTCCCTCCCAGGTAAACTTGGGCAATAAATCATCATATGTAGGAAAAGGGCAGACTTTGTAATTTATTCCAGACACCACTGGAAGAGTACAGACTTGAAATTCTCATTGTACAGCTGAAATCCCAGACTTGTGTAACAAGAACTAACTGCCCTCTTTTGTGTGAGTGTGGCTAGATGACACGGCTGCTGAAAGCTCCAGCAATTACAGCTTGGCCAGCTTTCAGCTGTATGAAACGCCAGAGTGGGAGGGTGAAATGTTAGTACCAGCTCTGGATTACTGCCATGATATTTTGTGCTATGCTGCAAAGACTCCAGCTTCCTAGAGGAATGCTTTGTTGTCTTCTGCCACATGGTCATGAGTACACCTGATAATAAAGTGTAGCCTGAAACTGGGACATCAAGTATTTTAAAACTTGTATTTCTGTATATGCAAACTAGTTTAAATGTAGATTGTAGTGTAGGATCTGTGCATTGACATCACTGTAAGAATTCCTGAGCAGAGATTCTGTAAATGCCATTAGAACTGGCTCATAAACTTTTTTATTGCAAATTATATTCTTTGTTGTCCAACCTCTATGCTTAGTTAAATCCTCATTCCTGTTGTGGTCCACTGTCACTGTAAAATTCTTCTACTTTGGAAGGAAAAGGACAGTTTGTAAAACCTGTTTGGAGAGAGAATGGGGCTTTTTTTAGGCCTTGCCTTCAAATCACATATGGCTGCTGATGTTATTACTGATGGGCAGATGCTAGATATTTCCAGTCTGTTGTAAATCTGTTTGAAACAGTAAAAGAGGGTCATTACAGTCCTGTAAAAAGGAGGAAAATGAGAAGGAGATTTTGTTTCTATGCTATGAATTACCTAAATTGCATTCACCAGGAAATCTGATGTGTGACAGCCAGGGAGTGATAAGAGTTTGGTTTCAGCAGTAACAGCAATAACAACACTGTACATTACAACATTCTTCTCATAACTCAAGGCTTCTGAAGAGATTTTGTGCACATGTTAAGAGATACTGAAGCCTCTGTAGTACAGAATGCATGAATCAGCTCAGTGAAGTTTAAAAAATACGTGTGTTTCTATTCATAGGTCAAATTATGCTAACATGAACCAGGAGGCAACAGAATATTTGGGCTGATATATTTGGGCAGAGCCAAGGTTTTGCCACTCATCCCTTCTGAAAAATCCAGGCCGACACAAAAAGCTACCTTTGTTCTGTTAGCATAATTTTATTGGTTTCAATGTATAGGTGACGTAAACTTCATTTATAGAGCTAATGTGATCAGACTGGATGGTCTGAACAAGATATTGCTATATGATTTAAAAGGTTTCAGTAGCTGGTGAATTTTATTCATTACTTAATTCACCTTTAATGTTAGAATTAATCAGTTTAACTACAGGACCTTGAGTACATAATTTTCGATTTTCATATACCAGCTCTTCAGTAAGGTCTTATCCAAACATAGAATAAGCATCCATATTAAATATATTTTTATTTGGACACTTCAAAATACAGATGTTTGTTAATATGTGGCTATACCAAAATGCTTTAAAAAATATTAGTGCTCAGTAAGCATTGTATCAAGTGGAAACTCATGCCAGCTTATTGCTGTTAAGGTTTGTGGTTTGAGAGATGGTTGGCAGTTTCATCAGTGAGAGAAACAAGAGAACTTCTCAAGGAGTACCAGAGCATCACCAAAGAAGTTTGTGTACAGTGGTATTGCAGCTAGAGTCAATTTAACTGACCCAATTTTTGATATTCCATTTTGTCCCTCCCCTCAAGTTTTATACCATCTGGGATAGTTTCAATAATGCTCAGTGGGAAACAAAATTAGGGCTTTTGCTAGGCCTGCTTGAATTATTTAGCAGCCAAGTTCAAAGCTACTTGTGAAACTTCCGTCCCTACAAATGTGTTTCTAATGTTCTGGTTACTCCTGCTCCGCTTTATTCCAGCTGTCCTTGCATGGCTCTGTCTCCTGAGGCTCTGGAGTGAGGGCTGGGCACTCTGGATGTCGAAGGCACAAATTGCTCCCATCTCTTGCACATTGAAAATCCTTGACTGCACCCGGGTGCCAGGTGTGTAGGATCCAGAGGGGAGAAGATTCAGAAAGGTGATCACTACTGAAAGTGTAAGGCAGCAGAGTAAGAAAACCAGAGCCTGTCTTGTCAGTATTGAATGCAGGCATTGCTGTCTCCTGTTATTGCGTCCAGAGTGGAAGGACTTAAGATACTTTGTCACTTAAAAGTGAGGATGTCATGCATGAAGGTCTGGTGTGTGGTCAAGGCTGAAAAGATGTTTAGATCTCTGCTTGTGCTGCTCCATTCTACCAGCACTGAGGTGTTACGTGCTGTTCTGTACCAAGAGCACATGGTCACCTCTAGTGAGCCTGTGGAATATGGTTCAAAACCAGTAGCTTTGATAAATAATAAAAAAATATAGATTTTGAGAAATAATATAAATGGTTCCTGTGGAGGGTACAGCCTGTTCCAGGTCCTCATCCTGCTGATAGCTAGAAATCCAAATAAAAGCTTTCTCTTAGCTATTTTTTTGTTGTTGTTGTTTTTGTGTCAGTGCTGCCTGTTAGCTAAATCTTGTAAGCATTCTGCTGTCAGCAGCTCTGCACAGAAAGGAGTCTTAGATTTACAGAAGGCTCCAGGAACATTTTGTGGTATGCAGGGTTAGTACATTGTGCAGAACTTCAATACATCTGTAATAGTAATTGGTTTTCAGAGGTGGGTCCTAATGCTGCACATCCTTTTGCTCAAAGTTTTGCTGATTTTAGGGAGGATTCAGTTCATCGATGTTCTGCAATAGTTAGATTTGTATTTTGTCAGTGATAATTTGGCTGGTAATGGAGGCAATTTGCTTGGGAGTGCATCTGCAAAGAATTTATTGCAAAGGGAAAAAACAGCTGAGGAAGAAGGAACTGTTTTGGTTGCCAAAGAGAATGATCTTTAACAGCATGGATATTGACATTTGAAAGAAGTATTTTCATTTTCCAAACGGCTGCTCTTTATAAAAAGGGCTCACTTGTTAGTTCACTGTCTTAAAAGATAAAAAGGAAATGTTGCTTATCTGTCTGGCTTGGTTGATGGGTCAATTGCAAATACTTTGGTCCAATTAGAACTGGAGGAGAAAAGGCAAATCATTCTCATCAAAGGCACTTTAATTTTTAAAAGATGCTCAAGTTTTCTAAATGTAACCTTTTTTTTTCCCATCCAGGTACAAATATGAGATCAGTATCAGCGTCCTGGAACTTCATATTGTATTCCTTGACTTTCTAAATTTCAGTGGCTGAGAAAACCAGGCAGGCTTTACTATTAATTAATAAATCACTAGGATTAAATGGTGCAATAAGAAAAGTCACAGGAAAGAAAACAAGTTGACTGTTCAGCGGATTTGTAATACTGGAATGTTTTGCTTTTCTCTAACAGTAGGAAATTGCTACACCCACAAAAGGTCTATAATTTAGTGTGTTCTCCTGTTAGTAACCACATCTTTCCTCATCAAGAGGAATCTAGAAACCTGTTACTGCAACAAAGCCAAGGAAAATTGTCATGTCACTGTGAACCTAATGATTCTTGTTACTACAGTAAAGCTTCACAACCCTGCTGTGGAGAGCATGACATACACGAACATCCAAACCCTGGGAACTCCCACCTGGCATGCTGATCCTTTCATGACTGATGAGTTTTGGACAACCTTCAGTAACTGCAGTGACTACCTAAAATCTTGGGGTAAAGCCCATATAAATTAAGACAAGGTCAAGCGTTAAAGGAATGTAAATATAGTGTAATTACAGGAATGTAAAGGAATGTTCTCATGTTCTTTAAAAGACAAGTAGGATAATAAGAATTTCAGGGTTTATAGCAGAGATGGAATCATCCTGCAGTGTCTTTGTAGTTCTGCTGGGGACAAAAGGAAAAGCTATGTGGATTAATTTGAAAATTTAATAAGGCAACTAGAGAGAAGTAACCTGTTTAATTCCTGAACTCTGGAGCATCTGAAAGCACTCTTCCTCTGTTGGAGAAGGAAAAAAAGGCATCTTTTATCAAGAAAATCTTACCATTTCTCTGGTGAGGCATAAAAAGCAGCCACATGCACTTGTGCTTGAGGTTGCAGTGGTCGTGATCTTTTTAGAGAAGATCTGGAGAAGATATTACTCATTTTCTCATGATGAGCTTGTTTCTGAACTGCTGGGTTTTTGCTGAAGTTC